>NC_138771.1:413550976-413865976 GCF_965119305.1 Pelophylax lessonae | reverse complement strand
CATATGTGATTACAATAAATCAATGTTAGCGGAATAATTGAACACCTGGAAGTGATAACACCCCTGTCCCATATAGGAAGGATCTGTAGCCAGAGACAGATATGGGTAGCCTCTTACCAGATATGCGTATATGACAGAGTATGTGAAAGCTCCTGCTGATGGATCTCCTCTCTATGGTCTCAAGGGATGCCAAAAATATACACTCCTCTCCTCTTCTTCAAGTCCCTCGCAGTTTATATTATGCAGTTTGGAGAACAAGAGAAGGAAGCCTATAGTGCATTATCCTTTACACTTTATTAAGAAAATAACGGTTGCACTTACATGTATAAGATGACAAAACAGCTGTTATCACTCGTACGCTTGCGACCGCCTGCAGTGCGGACCGCAGCTGAAGGATGTGATGGTACGGCGCTTCCTCTATGACGCATTTCCCCCGACAGGGCATCGACCGGACCTGTCCTTGTTTTCACCTCCCTGTTGAGGCTACTTTTTGCAATCATTGCAAACACGTCTCCAGTGGCACACAATTTGGCCACGTATTCTTGTCTGTCATTTATCCCTTAGGTCAGTTGTGTTCAGATTGTTTCATCCTGCTCTAGGTTAAACGTGCTTTCTACAAAAGAAAAAAAAAAAGACGACAAAAAAAAAGACGAATGAGAAAAAAAAAAATATATATATACATACATACACACACTGAACAAAATGATAAACGCAAAACTTTTGTTTTTGCCCCCATTTTCATGATGAGCTGAACTCAAAGATCTAAGACTTTTTAAATGTACACAAAAGGCCTATTTCTCTCAAATATTGTTCACATATCATTTGCGTATAGTGTTGCATGACCGCGTAATTGTGATTCAAATTGTAAGAGTGCTGAAAGCTGAAAATTGGCCTGGGAAGAAAGGGCGTCAAAGTGCCCAGTATTGAGGTGGTTAACAAGAAAAAAAAATTTACTAACCTTAGTATGCATCCTTCAAGTTGTTATTTTTTTTTTTCACATCTGCAATCAACCAAGTTTTTAAAAAATGGACCTCATTTCTTCCATAAAATTAATAATAACAACCAGAGCTAACAAACATCACAATATATAATTATCAAAAGAACCCCACTGTGCTTACAAATAATACATACTCATGTCCTACAGACTTTAAAATCAATAATCACACCTTAATAACACAATCTTAAATCAGCAGGAAACGTGCCTACACTTTCTAATGCAGTAAATCTAGAACACATTATGGGGACTACAACAAAATTCATACATGCAGAGAATTTCAATAGAGGGTATTATATGCCTTTGTATTCATTTTACATACGTATTATACATTTGATAATAAATATTACCTCAAGTTACATAAAAGGTTGCCACCTGACAGGGAGGAACATTTTATCAGTGTTAATTTAGTGTATGTAAAGCTATTTTTTGTTTTGTTTTGCATAGAATGTAGAAGGGTTGGAACCCCAGCAGGTATTTTTCTTTTATTTTTGCTGTCTGTGTTCCTGTTCAGGAGATTTAGCCTCACTAAAAAGGGGATTGGTGACCATTGTCTCTGGTGGTCTCCAATAGGGAAACCTTTTCTGGATCACAACTGTTCAAAAATAGATATCTTCTCACTTTGAGGAGATCTCCTATTACATCCCACTGTCCTTGGGACAGGAAGAGAAGGGACGTTCCCTACTTATTCCAAAACTAAAATAAAAAAACAGTTATAGATTTATATGCAGTATACACATAAACACTATAAATTAAAAAATGGAAATACGAATGACATACTTATTGATGGTGCTAAGCTTTTGTGCAGTTACTGTATGCATACCTCTTATGCAGGCTAGCTACACACATCAACAATCTTTCTACAAAAAAGTTATTTGTATCCCTGCTTTACAACTACTGCAGGTCTGAGTAAGGGAGACTTCAAAACACAAAATAAATGGCAAGAGAATAAAGGATTGATCAGCATACTTTTGAATAAGTAAAAGGGAGCATATAGAGGGAGCCTTAGAACTTGAAACAAATACAGTCAGTTTATTCTGAGCTGAGGAATACTGAGAAATGGCAATGAAAATTAAATACTCTCAAGTAAACTAGTAAAGTGGTCCAAAAGTGAAATTAACAGCACTTTACAAATTGCAAGTGTGCAATGGTCTTTCCAAATGAAATCCTACTTAGAACACGGGGGCCTGTGCGGTGACATCACTGCCATAATAAGGAAGTGTTGTACTTCCTTATTAGCATAGCACTTAATAAAAAGCATACTACTTCCTTCATAGCTCCCAAATGTTCCTGATTTGTGGGGACTATTCTTCCTATCAAAACCCTCTGTCCATCTTTTCTCTTCTGTTTTCTCTTTTTTTGGTATAATAAATAGACCTCTGTAAAATTAAACATTTACCTACCAAAGTGTGCAATAAACTTTTTAACCTAACCTCCAAATTACTACATTTTTCATAGTGACACACAAAAATTAAAAAAAAAAAATGAGTAGTACTTGTTAGTTAACCAATCATTATTGCTTACTGATTTGTTTAGTCTGCATAACTGTAGGTATAGCAGGGGTGTATAAAAACAAATTTATGCAGCACTAGCAACAAATTAGTGACAAAAATTATTTAAAATGAAACCAATCTATATCATATAAATTCAATATATAATGATAAAATATATCAATCACATTAAAGTGCATAAATTTCTATAATAATAAATTAAAGTGCATAATTAAACTAAAAATTAATAAATATATTTTCCAAGTGTAAGATTTAAAGTGCATAAATGGTGAAATAAAGTCCTTATTGATGATCCAAAAGGTGCCAAAGTGCCAAGTGAATAAAGGTGCTTGTGAGGTGAAGGTGCCCTCTTGGTTCCTCACTCACCGGAATTTGATTGTATAAAAGCCCTTGATTTTATTGCACATTTGCCCAGGATCTGATGTGGGATTCCTCCGATGTGTCCTCCGTGTTGAAATCGTCCCCGATATCACCATTAAAAGAAGAGAGGGCCATACATCGTAAAGTACGTAAGATATAATTTTATTTCCCCAAAAGCGATTGAATACTTACAAGATAAAAACGTTAAAAAGGCATATGATTTTTTATCTTGTAAGTATTCAATCGCTTTTGGAGAAATAAAATTATATCTTACGTACTTCACGATGTATGGCCCTCTCTTCTTTTAATGGTGATATCGGGGACGATTTCAACACGGAGGACACATCGGAGGAATCCCACATCAGATCCTGGGCAAATGTGCAATAAAATCAAGGGCTTTTATACAATCAAATTCCGGTGAGTGGGGAACCAAGAGGGCACCTTCACCTCACAAGCACCTTTATTCACTTGGCACTTTGGCACCTTTTGGATCATCAATAAGGACGTTATTTCACCATTTATGCACTTTAAATCTTACACTTGGAAAATATATTTATTAATTTATAGTTTAATTATGCACTTTAATTTATTATTATAGAAATTTATGCACTTTAATGTGATTGATATATTTTATCATTATATATTGAATTTATATGATATAGATTGGTTTCATTTTAAATAATTTTTGTCACTAATTTGTTGCTAGCGCTGCATACATTTGTTTTTATTCATTTATTCTAAGAATTTCTTAGTGTTTGCAGCAGCTGCACACTCTCACAGTTTTTCACGGAATAATTTATCACTATTGTGCAGCGCAGGTTTAAATTTGTTTTTTCATTCATAGCAGGGGTGTACTTTGTGATTAAAAATTTTCAAAATTTGGGAAGAATGCTTCCTTTTATGTATTTGGTATTACAGGGCATTCCGTCCAATAACTGAAAGTTTGATAATAGACTTTTTTTTAGAAAACATATGATATTTAATTTATTTTATTTATTATTCTCCAGACTAACTGTATTTATTTTAAATTAGATAAATATGAAGCACTGCGTTGTAATGTAGTTGCAGAGTGATAACAGGACAACTTTTTCCACCTGGTCTCCGCGTGTACTCATTTCTTGCCTGCTATTAAGAAGTCACACAGTAAGGTGTGGAATAGAACTACACTTTAGCATATGCAGAACTGCACCTTTCAATCTATTGTTAATAGTTGTACATTTATGTGAAGACAAACTTCATACTTTATATAGAAAGGGACCTGATGGCAATGTTTGTTATCTTCTACTATTCTCTTCCATACCTGCAAAAAGTATCCAGTATCCAGTAATTTAGGTGGCTAGCACCTAATAATTCATTGTTCTTCCATATTTTTAATACATAGTACCTTTTTTCCTCATGAATTCCATAATGAAGTGTTAACCCTTATCAAATGAATCATCGTATTTTCCCTCTTTAATAATTTAGGGTGGGCTATTTGGTATGTGAGACGTGACTTTATATCAGAATCTTTTATATAAATTTGCTGTTTAATTTTTTTTTTCTTTTTTTTTTTTTTTTGCTGTTTAATTTATCATCTTCTCTATAAATCAAAATATGCAAAAATAAATATTTCCAAACTCCAAAGTCCTCTCAACTAAAAGACCACACACTTGGAATGCAAATAATCCAAAAACAGAAAAATGGGTCAAATGCGATCCCAACAACAGCTTGAAAAAGTCATTAATGTAGTGTACCCAATCCCATACTGTCAAAATAATACTTTGTAAATAAATTTCTCCTCATACACCACCATAAGCAAGTTAGCATCACCCCATCACCTTTCCACTTATACGCTCCAAAGAAAATTTCTGAACATGAAATAATTCTTAGTAAGAGCTGTCTATAACAAATTTATCAAAATTGTCTAAGATCATATGAAGATAATATGAAAACAAACAAACATTTGTAGGCAATGATCATTCACTGAAAGCAATTCTTCATTAGATTACTAAACTGATTGGCAGAGATCTGCCAATGTGTGGTGTTTTTATACTTTATTTTAAAGTTGAACTAAAATCTCCATTTAAAAAATGTGAGAAGAAATACTGTTTTTTGCGGAAGAGACATTGAATGTCTCTTCTGTAAAAAATATAGAACCAGATGCCTGCTCACAGTCTTCCGTAGGATGTACCCTCAGCTGCACATACGCAGCTCAGTTAACATTCCAGTACAAATCCTGTGTGCCAGGATGATTGAACTCCTGTGCATGTTCAGAGTGAAATCATCCCATGCTGGACAATGAAGATAGCCACAACCCGATACCCAGAAGAATCTGGGTAGAAATTGTCAGCCAGGGACCTCAGACCATTGAAGGACAGGTAAGTATTGTTGACTTAAGTTCTACTTTAAATGTAACATATGCTTTATGCAATGGGTTTTTCTACTGTATTTGCATGTTAGTTTGAATAAATATTACATTTGTTTAACTGGACAACTGAAGGGTTGTATGGTTTGTGATTTGACAACACTGAAGTAACACTAAAGCTTTGGATTTTTATGTTATACTTACCTGCTCTGTGCAATAGTTTTGCATATAACAGCCCAGATCCTTCTCTTTTTGGTCCCCTGCTGACACTCCTGGCTCCTACCCCCTGCTGAGTGCCCCTAGAGTAAGCGGCTTGATCTTGGGGCACTTGTGCATGCTTGCCAATGGCTTCTGCTGCTCTGTCTCAGAGGAGAGAGGGAGACCCATTAAAGCATTGTAAAATAAAAATGTCATCCTTTACAACCACTTTAACCCTTGCGGTCTCAATGAGGGAGTGATTGTAGTTATTTTGAGAGATATAATCTACACAGAGTGAGGTGTGTGTATTATTAGTAGCTCTGTTGTTTGGGTAGCACAGTGTTAAGGCAAAGTATATACAGCGATAAAACTGAGATAACTGGGGAGTTTATTTGTAGATATCCCACTAATTTCTCATTAATATTGCCTTTCTTTAGCTCATTCTTCACCAGTGTGGGGGATTAGTATCCACTTTTATATATAAAATGATCGGTCCATTAAAAAAGCAGCTCCTTCCCTTTTTGGAAATTTTAAATTGTTAATCCTTAACAAGTTCCTAATCCCTATTTAAAAATATATATATATTAACGCTTCAAACCTTAGTACTTACCATGTCTGCATGTTTGTTTTTCATTTACACTTGTTGCTGTATATATTTTTTTTTAAATTCCCCCTCCTTTGGTTTCTGTCTTTGATTAGTGACATCTCCTTACAGGGTCTCATGAAGCCACCTCTGCATGCACACTCCTTGGTGGCATTATGGACAAGTCTCTTCATTTCCATAGAAATAGCCCCAGTGTCTAATTATTCAACGTGAATATGATATATCAAAATGTCACTCTCCTCTGTGATAACTAACAATTAAATTTAGAACATCAAAGTGAAAATAAAGTTAAATATCAAAGTGGACATATAAAATATCAAAATATAACTCCCACATATGCAACAATGTGAGAAATAACAAACTTGGAAATATGAAACATCAAGATACAGTATCTCAGAAAAGTGAGTACACCCCTCATATTTTTGTAAATATTTTATTATATCTTTTCATGTGACAACACTGAAGAAATGACACTTTGCTACAATGTAAAGTAGTGAGTGTACAGCTTGTATAACAGTGTAAATTTGCTGCCTCCTCAAAATAACTCGACACACAGCTGTTAATGTCTAAACCGCTGGCAACAAAAGTGAGTACACCTCTAAGGGAAAATGTTCAAATTGGGCCCAATTAGTCATTTTCCCTCCCCGGTGTCATGTGACTCGTTAGTGATACAAGGTCTCAGGTATGAATTGGGAGCAGGTGTGTTACATTTGGTGTTATCACTCTCACTCTCTCATACTGATCACTGGACGTTCAACATGGCACCTCATGGCATAGAACTCTCTGAGGATCTAAAAAAAACAATTGTTGCTCTACATAAAGATGGCCTATGCTATATGAAGATTGCCAAGACCTACAAACGGAGCTGCAGCATGGTGGCCAAGACCATATAGCGGTGTAACAGGACAGGTTCCACTCAGAAAAGGCCTCGCCATGGTTGACCAAAGAAGTGGAGTGCACATGCTCAGCATCATATCCAGAGGCTGTCTTTGGTAAAAAGATATGAGTGCTGGCCAGCATTGCTGTAGAGGTTGAAAGGGTGGGGGGTCAGCCTGTCATTGCTCAGACCATATGCCACACACTGCATCAAATTGGTCTGCATGGCTGTCATTCCAGAAGGAAGCCTCTTCTAAAGATGATGCACAAGAAAGCCCACAGACAGTTCACTGAAGACAAGCAGACTAAGGGCATGGATTACTGGAACCATGTCCTGTGGTCTAATGAGACCAAGATAAACTTATTTGGTTCAGATGGTGTCATGCATGTGTGGCGGCAACCAGCTGAGGAGTACAAAGAGAAGTGTGTTTTGCCTACAGTCAAGCATAGTAGTGGGAGTGTCAAGGTCTGGGGCTGCATGAGTGCTGCCAGCACTGGGGAGCTACAGTTCAATGAGGGAACTATGAATGTCAACATGTACTGTGACATACTGAAGCAGAGCATGATCCCCTCCCTTTGGAGACTGGGCCACAACATGATAACGACCCCAAACACACCTCCAAGATGACCACTGCCTTGTTAAAGAAGCTGAGGTCAAAGGTGATGGACTGGCCAAGCATGTCTCCAGACCTAAACCCTATTGAGCATCTGTGGGGCATCCTCAAATGGAAGGTGGAGGAGTGCGAGGTCTCTAACATCCACTAGCTCCGTGATGTCATCATGGAGCAGTGGAAGTGGACTCCAATGGCAACCCATGAAGCTCTGGTGAACTCAATGCCTAAGAGGGTTAAGGCAGTGCTGGAAAATAATGGTGGCCACACAAAATATTGACAGTTTGGACATTTAGACTTAGGGGTGTACTCACTTTTGTTGCCAGCGGTTTAAACATCGATGGCTGTTTGTTGAGTTATTTTGAGGGTTCAGCAAATTTACACTGTTATACAAGCTGTACACTCACTACTTTACATTGTAGCATAGTGTAATTTCTTCAGTGTTGTCACATGAAAAGATATAATAAATTATTTACAAAAATGTAAGGGCGGTACTTACTTTTGTGAGATACTGTATGTCTCTCATATGACACATGCTATTCCTGTTTAAAAAAAAGAAAAGGTGATTATATAACATAAGACCATCTAAATTTCACCATCTTCAAATGTGAAAAGAGTGTACTCCCAGCTGGAAAACCATAGTCCCCTCAAAGCTGTATGCTCACCTCTGGCTTAGACCTTCAACAAGACAGGTCTGCATGAAATTAATATCCGCATCCAGGTAAGAAATAAGACACCGTTTAGAAGAAATAGATCTCCAAAATAAATTAATGCTTCTGAATATGTAATAATTTTGATGATGATTGCTGAAGACCACATTTTTTATACCAACCCAGATACTTTTCATCAGATATAGTTTGTCTATGGTCAATATGGTATCTGCTGATTACAAAGAGCTTTAGTTTAACCACTTTACCACTAGAGCATTTTGCTGTCTTACGTCTGGGCCACTTTTTGCGATTCGGCGCTGTGCAACTTTAACTGACAATTGCGTGGTCGTGCGACGCCATACCCAAACTAAATTTACGTCCTTTTTTTCCCACAAACAGAGCTTTCTTTTGATGGTATTTGATCACCTGTGCAATTTTACTTTTTGCGCTATAAACAAAAAAAGAGCGTAAATTTTGAAAAAATAACAATATTTTTCACATTTTTTTATATGAAATTCCCCCCAAAAAAATGTAAAAATCAAAATTTTTTTAAATTTTTGGCCAATTTGTTTTCTGCTACCTATGTTTGGTAAAAAAATTCACAATAAGCGTATTTTGATTGGTTTGCACAAAAGTTATTGCGTTTACTAACAAAGGGAAAGATTTCTGTCATTTTTGGTGTTTTTTTTTTTAACGCGTAATGGCGGCGATCTGCGATTTTTTTTGCGGGACTGCGACATTGCAGCAGACAGATCGGACCCTTGACTGACATTTTTGACACTTTTGGGGGTACCAGTGACATTACTGCAGTAATCAGTGCTATATATATGCACTGTTACTGTAAAAATGACACTGGCAGGGAAGGGGTTCATTTTATTGGAGAGGGAGGGGTTAATGTATGCCTGGTGCTTACTGACGTGTGGGGGGGGAGGTGACTGTGTGAGCCAGGGACAGATCGGAGTGTTCAGCTATGCTGAACACTCCGATCTGTCACTCCCTGTCACTTGGGAGATCCGCCCGCTTGTGTTTACACAGGCGGGCGGATCTCCACACTAGATCCCCAACGATCGGGGCAGAGCAGCGGCGATCGCCGCTACTCCTCCCCTGGCCCGACTCCCGCTGTGACTGAATACAGCGGGAGCGAGCCTCCGGCGGCGCGCGAGCGCCGCCCACAAGGGGGAGTGTCTGACGACGTAGGTCTACGTCGTCAGACGATAACGAGCCACTTTGCCGCAGTAGTACTACGGTACTCAGTGGCAAAGTGGTTAAGAGGTATGCTATGTGCTTAACATATACAGGCTAAATGGTTTATTATGTTTTGCTGCGTAAAGGGGTTTTAAAGTCAATAGGTTTTTTTTTATCTTAACCACTTGCCGACTGCCTAACGCCGATCTACGTCGGCAGTCAGCCCCTCACAGGCAAAGTGACGTAGGGCTACGTCACTAGCTTGTGAGGGTCTAGGGAGCGAGCGCGCGCGCGCGCCCCCGGAGGCGTGCTCCCGCGTGGTCACGGACCCCCCCGCGCGTGTGACCGGCGGACCCGATGTCCGCCGGTCACTCGGCGATCGGCGGGGGAGAGGGAGAATGTCAGGCAGCTTGTGTAAACAAGCTGCCTGTCATTCTCCTTGCTGTTAGGATACTGATCACTCGGATCTAGTATGTAGATCCGTTGATCAGTGTCCATACAGCTCAAGCCCCAGCCAATCACAGTAGAAAGCACGCCCCTAGGGATACACACAGCCCCTCCCTCCCAAATAAAGTTAACCCCTTCACTACCAGTGTATTTTTACAGTAACAGTGCATATATATAGCACTGATTACTGTAGAAATGTCACTGGTAACCCCAAAAGTGTCAAAAATGTCAGTCAAGGGTCCGATCTGTCCGCCCCAATGTCGCAGTACCGCAAAAAAAATCGCAGATCGCCGCCATTACACGTTAAAAAAAAAAAAACAACAAAAATGACAGAAATCTTTCCCTTTGTTAGTAAACGCGATAACTTTTGCGCAAACCAATCAAAATACGCTTTTTGCGATTTTTTTTACCAAACATATGTAGCATAAAACAAATTTGCCGAAAAAGTAAAAAAATTTTGATTTTTAAATTTTTTTTTTGGGGAATTTCATATAAAAAAATGTGAAAAATATTGCTATTTTTGCAAAATTGACGCTCTTTTTTTGTTTATAGCGCGTGATCAAAAAATCGCACAGGTGATCAAATACCACCAAAAGAAAGCTCTGTTTGTGGGAAAAAAAGGACGCCAAATTCGTTTAGGTACAGCGTCGCACGACCGCGCAATTGTCCGTTAAAGTCACGCAGTGCCGAATCGCAAAATACCCCCTGGTCGGAATGGGGGTAAAATCTTCCGGGGCTTAAGTGGTTAAAGCATTCTATGCATTAAGAAAACATCCACAATTGTCTCAGCTGTCTAGGACTCTCTCCCCTGATTGGCTGAGACACAGCAGCGGTGCCACTGGCTCCCACTGCTGTCAATCAAACTCAGTTAGCCAATCAGGAGAGAGAGGGGCTCTGTATCTAAATAGATACATGGAGCTGAGGCTTGGCTCGGGTGCCCCCATAGCAAGCTGCTTGCTGTGGGGGCACTCAACAGGAAGGAGGGGCTAGGAGCTCCAGCCAGGGATCCAAGAAGAGCAGGATCTGGGCTGTCCTAAGCAAAACCACTGCACAGAGAAGGTAAGTGTAACATTTTTGTTATTTAAATAGAAAAAAAAAAAAAAAAACAAGACTTTACAATCACTTTAATATATAAGCCTTTTTTTCTGTTGCGGCACCCGTCTCACAGTACAGACTTTCAACACAAGGGGCCACATTTGTCCAGGGCTTCCCTTTTGTCTAAAACAAGCCCTGTGCAGAGGAATACATTTTCCTTTTTTCCCTAGCTAAGTTAAGCCAGAGATTCACATGGCTTAGCCAGTTATAAATGATTTGAAAGCCAAAGGAAAGTTGTATTTATTTTTCTATATATTTGTAGCATGGTGATAGGCATGTATTTCTCACTTCACTACTAGATGCCCTTACCTGTCTATCCTTAATTGGAATTGTTTTGCAAGGAAAGTACTTCCCTTCTGTCTACTAGGGGGAAGTCAGGCATAGCATCAAAGTGTCCTCTCCCATGGACTCCAGGTGCCATTTTGGGTAAGCGAGTCACTGATTGAACAGAACATTCTCACTAGATCTGTGTTGCCGTTTTAGACAAAAGAAAGGCTTTATAAAATCCCTGCTGGGTGAGTTTGTGTGCCTGCAGTGTGTTGGTAGGTAGCAAAAGGAAACTGTCTTGTTAGAGACAGTTAAGTTTAAATTTGCAAAGAAAGGCTCCTGCTGAGGAGGGATAGTTTAGAGACCTTCTGCATCCCTCTATTGTTCCTGGGCCCAGGTGCAAGCCCCCAGCTTCATTGTTCAGATGCCAGTCATGCTCATTCCTATGCACCAGTGAAGGAAGAGAGAAGCCAAGATTCTTAATTATGCTGGGCTCTGTTGTACAGCCATGAGGAATCCCACTCAAGGATGCAAGCCGCAGGCAGTGGAATCAGGTAAGCACTGCATAAATGTGGATACATTTGTGTGCCTGTGCCATCAAGTGCCTTGCCTTTGAAACCCATTTGAATATTTGTTGTAATTATCACTACCAACTATTCGCACCATAGGCCCTATACTTATTATCTGTTGATTTTTGAAAATTTTTAAAACCAAAGCTCCAGCATTAAGCTGGGCAACAAGCATTTTTAGAACAAAAGTCAGCAATGGCTACATTTTTTTCCTCATGATTCTTGTTTTTATGATCTCCCAATAATTGACTATATTTTTATATTACTAAAGTTTATCAAGAAGAATAATTCCTCCTGCTTTATCCACTTAATAAAAAAATAAAAAATGTTATCAGATCAAAGGTTTAATCACATCTTTTTCTTTTTTGTTTAAATTACATCAAATAGGTTTGTTTACATTCACTTTATATGCAAATCCCTAAAAATGAATTCTTTGAAAACAATGACCATAACATGATTTCATTTAATCTAAGCTGTAAAAAACAAGTCCATGCTGGAAAGACAAAAACAATTCATTTTAACAAAGGAATTTTAAAATGACCTTTTTTCTTCAATTTATCCACAAGTATAGACAAATATTGTCCCCTGCTATCAATGACCATTTCAGGTATCTTAGCATACTTATTCTGGGTAGTAGGTCACAGCACCAACTATGCTTCTCAATCACACTTTACGAAGGTGTGTGTGAAATACAGATCATATTGCAATTATAGCTTAACTATATGCTTGCAAGCAATACCATTGGGAAATTTCTCAGTATTGGAGGTAAAAGTACATTTCATGTAGGAATTTGTTTTTCATGTATGGTATATTCTTGTTTTAGAAAAGAATTTAAACTATTTTGATTTTAAACTATTTAGTTGTTAAAGAAAAACTAACTAAACTAAATCTACCAACCTTATTACATCATTGACTGTATTTTTCTTGACAAACACAAGTTGTGGATCTCCATTAAAGCGGAGTCCCGGGCACAGAAACCATTTTTCAATAAACATACCCCCGGGACAGTCAGGGCTAGCACATTCCACAATGGCTAGCCTCTGATCTGTCCCGGTTCGCACTTACCTGCAAGAAGAAATACTTACTTATAAAATTTCTTCCACAGCGTTTCCATCTCTCTTGTGGGCAGCTGAAGCCGGCGCGATCCTCTTCCGCGTCTTCTTCCGCGTCCTCTTCTCCCAGAATGCGCCTGCACCGGCCCCTCACGTCACTTCCGGTGCGGCGCCGCATTCCTCCACAGCTTCTGGGCATGCCCAGAAGCTGTTTAGCAGGGAATGCGGCGTCGCCCCGGAAGTGACGAGCGGGGCCGGTGCTGTCGCATTGATTCCTGGGAGCGATGATGTTCAGCTCCCAGGAATCATTGCAAGCCCGGAAGTGACGATGGAGCCGTGGCACAGAGGGAGGAAGTGAAGAATAGGTGAGTATATTCGATCTACAATTACAAGGTGAGTACAAAAAAAAAAAAAACCTAACTATCCAATTCTTTTCAGGTGAAGGTGAACAAGCGGACGGGCACAAAAAAAAGATTGATTTTGTGCCCGGAACTCCGCTTTAAGAGAAGTATAGCCTACAAGAATGTCAAAACCTGATTTTTGAGCTACTACTCTTCCAACTGGCATCCCACATCTGCTTAGGGTGTGAGATTCTTTAATTAATACCTACTAAATCCCATTAGAAATTGGATGGATCACCCAAGTCCTAGTGAACCTTGAGTTCCTACATGGACTAAACCTTCCTTTTTTATGGCTAGACATTAGTAAAACTTTCCACATATTTCTTCACACTAGAAGTTTGTATGAGCACTTTAGCAATTTGGGACCACCCATTGGGACTGGAAAATAATGATGCCACTATAGGTGAAGCTCATTGAGATTGGGTTGCTGCCTAGAGCTTCTGGGCAACCATTGGACGTCATTTCCGGAGCAGTGGAATGCACACCAGCTATGGAGCTACTGCTACGGGGAGGGAGAGTGAGTTCCTGGTTTACATGGATATAGTGGCCTAAGGGCATTGTACGTGTCTATTGAGCTGGTGTCGGTCGGGGCACTTTTTAATGTAAGGGAAACTACTGCAGAGTTGTTGTTTTTTAATTTTTGTGGTTTTAATAAATGGTGTTGCACAATCATCTTGTTATTTGTTTTTTTATACCTATTGCCATTGATTACCTGAGGGGAGAAAAGCTCCTTCATGTGGATTGCCCACAATTTCAGGAGAGTTTACTAATCTTGCATTAAGTTGCATTTGCCATAAGACACGGTATGGTCCCTGGGACCCGGGGGCTCTGGTGAGTGCATTGTATTATCTGCATGTGGTGGAGCATTTGATTTTTTTGGAGAAGAGCACCCATATTGCACTAAGTACAGATTTAAGGTTACAGAAACCATCACTATTATTTTCAGTGGACTGCCACGCTATATCCTATGTTTGCTGGAAATTGTGTTTTAATTTTGTGATTCATTCAAATGTGTCTATAACACATTTTAATAGATTGTGTGGAGCACACTAATATATGCACTCTATTTTTTCATTTATCACATGATTTGTAACAGGGGAAAATGGAAAAGAACATTTTATTATATTTGCATAACAGCGCCTCACTTTATTTGAACATTGTTTGTTGTGTTTATCACGTTTAAAGGGGCTTTGGGTATTGATAGGTTGCACTTTATATTATGATTGGTGCCGTATCATGTTTGAACAGCTAGTCACTGCTGGAAAAGTGGATAGGAAAACATAAACTGAGGTTGTGGAGATGCTAATGCAGTGGTTATCTGCTAAAATTGAAGGTGTTGGAGACAAGCCCTCAGCCATTCATATGGATTGCTTCCTCTCCAAGATAATGGCAGATGATGATCCAGAGGCCTTCCTGCTGATGTTTGAAAGGACCTCTGAGAGGGAAGTTTGGCCTAAAACCCAGTGGGCCGAACTTTCCACCCTCTAACTTACTAAAGAATAGCAAAAGGCCTACTGTGATCTGGAGGAGTATGAGAAAGTCAAGCAGGAAATTCTGGCACGACTCGTTGTCACCTTGGCCATTCAAGCACAGCTGGTCTACAGCTGGCCCTTCCAAGATAAGAGGCCCCCAAGATCACAGATGTTTGACCTAATCCACCTGGTTTGGAAATGGCTACAGCTGGAGTCCTTGCCTGGGCCACAAATAGTGGAGCGTGTGAACATGGACTGATTCCTGAGGTCACTACCGATTCCCCTGCAGAAGTGGGTCAGTCTAGGGGACCCCAAGTTGCAAGACAACCTGGTGGAGCTCATTAAAGGTACTTTGTTACAGAGAGCCTGATCTCCACCCCTACAGCTGCACGGACTTTCCATCCAAAGCCACGGTCTCCCCAGGCAACTGGTAAAACTGTTCCTAAGGAAGTGGGTGGTAAGCATGGCAAGGAGACAGGGGGGAGATTTTTGTTGGTGCCAGGTCAGAAGATTGGCATCCCAAACAAGGGAAGCCAGGGCCTGTCAGCAAAACTAACTGAATACATTTTAAGCGTTTCCATTGTCAGGAACTGGGACATGTTGCAGCAAACTGTCCATTGACAGATGAACCTATACAATGTGACATATGTTATAGACGGCAGTCTATGTTTGCTGCTGCTGTTTCATGCTCTGCAGCACCAAGTCTGGGTAAACACATGTTTCAAATGACTGCCAATATTAAGCCCATTATGGCCTTGCTGGACTCAGGAAGTTTGATTACTTTGGTTAACATGGATATGATTAAGCCTGTGAATTCTCATGCTAAAATGTTTCTTTGATTTTGTGTACATGGGGATACCTGGGAGTATCCCATAGCCACGGGGTCAAGTTTCAATCTGACATAGGTATTCTTACTCATCTGGTCGAAGTTGTACCCCACTTAGTGCATGAGACCATAATTGGCAGGGATTTTCCCGAGTTTTGAGAAATGTGGGATCGTCCAGACTTGGTCACAGTAGCTGAATCCCTTGCCAGCATTGAAAATGTGGGTTCAGGTGACTCCTTCTAAGGAATCCTCAGATTTTCATTTATCTGTTATGGCAGGAGAAGTCCCCACAACCAGTGAAAGTGGACAGCCTTCTGCTGACACTGAGGCTACCTTAGAATTTACTGATCTTAATGTGCACCAGGAAAACTTTGGTACAGAGCAGAGAAAAGACCCTCCCCTTGCCAGGTCCTGGGAAAATATGGCTGCGGTTAATGGCGTACCTGTTGAACCAGGGGACATGCTCTGTTTTTCCTATTTCAGTAGCAATGAGGATTTACTGTATTGAGTGTATAAAAAAAATCATGAAAAGTTGGTGGTCCATAAACTATACCGAAGGGTTGTACTAGAACTTGCCCATGGACACTTGCTGGGAGGCCATTCAGGTGTGGAGAAAACCACTGAAAGAGTGTTACACAGGTTTTACTGGCCTGGGGTTCAGAAGGACATTGATAATTACTGTCAATCCTGCCCTGTATGTCAAATGTCAGCACCCCTGCCTCACTTTCCAAGTCCTTTAGTGCCATTTACCCATTATTGAAGTCCCCTTTGAGAGGATTGCCATGAACCTTGTGTCTTGAGTCTTTACAAATCTTGAAGAAGGTCCTTTGTGCACAACCAGTGTTGTACCCCCCCCCCCAAATTTTCCAAGGATTTTTGGTTTAGATGGATGCGTCTGATGTTGGCATTGGGGCAATATTGTCACAGGTACAAAATGGGGGAGAACAACCTGTGGTGTACCTGAGCAGAAACCTTAATGAGCATGAGAGAAAGTATGCTATCATAGAAAAGGAATATTTAGCCATAAAGCGGGCCTTAGACACACTAAGGTATTATCTATTAGGGCGCAAGTTTGAGTTAATAACTGATCATGCTCCCCTCAAGTGGATGGCCCAAAAGAAGGAGACAAATAGATGGGGGGAACCGGTGGTTTCTAGCCCTTCAGAACTATATCTTCACTGTAAAGTACAGGCCAGGGATAAATTAATTAATCAGACAAATACTGTTTGTTAGAGCAGGAGGTTAGTGAAAACTTACAAGCTGTGTATGTGGAAGCTGACAAGCTGTAGGCTTGCTCAGCCTTTTAATTAGGACCTGTATATTTTGTATAGTTAGTGCTGAGACACGGCTAGATTTTTCTTTTGCTATTTTTTTTTCTGTTTGTTTTACAGCACCTGTATATAGACCTTGTAAATATCACAAATAAACGCAACACTGTTTGTCACTACCTTCTTTGATTTTGTATCTGTGCCTGAGAGATTGCTTATCCCAGGGAGCTATATACCTGCTACCTGTTCCCCAGCTTACAAGAGGACCTCCATCACTCTTTCATCCTGACACACAAAACCATTTTTGTAAGTTTAAAAAACAAAAAAGCTTGCACTGTAATACACGTACCAAGATACAGATAAACCAGCAACTTGCAGGAAGACCAATATATAGAGTCCTTAAAAAGGTATTACAAAGCCTGCAGCACTAAAAAAATAAAGAATAGTCCACAAGTTGAGTGATAATCCTTCAATACTTTTGTGTAGTATAATCCCCATACCAGGATATGAGTGCTCCAACCACCGTGTGCTTCTTGGGAATGATGGTGGTAGTTCCATTTTGAAGGAGTCTCACTGCACTGTGGACTATGTTGTGGGATTTAACAACTACAGTCTATGTCTTGAAATGGTGTGGTGTAATACTTTGGAGAATTCAACCAGTCCTTTGAACAGCTCCTTTGGGTGTTTTTTTCAGCCCACCAAGATGATTGGGTTGCCCTTCTGCGTTGGGCAGAATTTGCTCACAATTTGGTCCCAAGTCCAGACCCTACTTCAGTGGGCAGCCGACAGGTACAAAAGATTTGCTTATTGACACCGCCAAAGCTTCCCTCTATTTCAGCCTGGGGACAGGCGTTTCACAGGCTACAAAGAATATCTGCAGGGGGAGGAGTCTGATGTCACCCGCGGCCTCCCGGCTTAAACACGACTCTTTGATTTGCATTTGGCACTGTGACAGTGCCCTGTTTGTAAGTAGCTTAATTTGTATTTATAATAAACTATTGGAAGACAGAGAGCGTTTAGATCTCTTCCGTTTTTTCTTTATGACCAGATGAAACTTCCATTCTGAGCTGGGATCCTGCACAGGAGGGCTGGTATCTTTAGTGCAATTTGAATGGCTTGGTGACCCCTGGTGGTCAATTGCTGGAGGTGAGAGGCAGTAATTCTCTGTGGTGGATGCGCTCACAAGTTTTGGACAGCGGTGTATGCTTTTCACCTTTCCTCAATGAAGTCCTCTTCCCTGACATTTATTTTCCTATGGACTTTTATGGACTTTCATACCATTGATGTGTCATGACTATTATTATTGTTCTGGATATGTTACAGTATATGCGCTGCACTTTTCTTTGTGATATTCTACAAGAATATCATGGAAGTTCCATCCATGAAGTTTGTTCCATGTTATATTGGACTGTATGTCTAATAGGTGTGATTATTTAGCTAATCATAGGTCCTTGACTATCGACGCCTGAATGAATGAGCCCATAACCTGCTGTTGACCTTCTTCTGACATGATACCCCCATCTTAAAGCAGCTGTTGCATTGCTATAGACTTGTATGGCAATGAAAAACCTGTTTGATGTGAAAAAAAACCCATCAACACAGACCCCTTCATCATTTGAGTCTTGCAAAGAACACAGCACAAACTGCAAAAAGAAAATTAGGAATAATAAAAATAAATGCTGGATACTAAGATAATAAAACACATTTCCAAAAATATTTAAAGTGCTACTAAACCAAGGACCCTGCATTCACTGGTATCCCACAGTACACACAACATGGAAATCTAATTATTTTAGTCAATTTAAACTGCTAAATACATTTTCTCTTTAGTAGTATATAGCAGTCTTGTGACTTCTATCAGTGTCTGGCCGAACACAGGTTAGAGCTTATAGGAGGAGTTTTCATTCTACTCTGACTGTTCTATGAGGCTACAGGACCGCTGACCCTCTATCATGACAGTGCTGATTGGCCCTGTGCTGATCACATGCAACTGACCAAGAAAAAAGAAAAACTCTCTAGCAATACACACTAAATTAAACAAGTGCAGAATGACTCCAAAGACTCTGTCTTATTATGAGATGGATTGAGGACAATGGAATAAAGGGAGGATCCGAGAAGACAGGATCGAACAGTCTTTTTACACAATTCAGAGGATTACCCCTTAGGTCCCATAGGTAGTATAACAAGCATGCTTTACTGCATATACAGACTGATTTTACTGTTGTGGTTTAGTAACACTTTAAATACTGTATACTTATAGTAAAAAGACAAGATTGGAGCATGTAAAATATTGGCAACTCAAAGTTGGCCACAGGGGACAAAAATAAAAAAAACCTTCTTAGGTTTTTGTATACAAAAGAACATGTGGTGCTTTAGGTTTGTGTATGCAAAGGAACATGTAGCCAGTTCACACCATAATGCGGTCCAGGAAAAGTGTGTTTCCCTCACCATGTTTATGATCTGCTGTGGGTGCTAATATATTGTTAACAGCACATCACAGGCAGATCGCAAATGCAGAGCATTAGCGGGCACCAGATTACACGTGATTTGGTGCAGTGCATTTTTCAAAAGTAGTGCATGCACTACTTTTTGTGCATTCCTGTGGGATTTCAGCCCATTAAAATGAATAAGCTAAAAATTGCACTGCAAAACAACGCACAAGGATGCGCACCATGTTCCTGTGTGATTCTGGTGTGAACTGTCCCTTAGAAAGTAGGAGCTATACACCTACAAGTCCTTTTAGCATATGTTTAATGCTAAATTCTACGTAGCTATAAAATTCACAGATCAATACAGGCCTGAACTGATCAATACATCATTACATTTTTTTTTTTTAATACAAGCAGTATAAGTACCTTAATTTGACCTGGTATCAGTCACTTCTAGGAGGGCGAAAGGAGGAAATGACACAAAGAGCCAATTCGTTCTCATACTGAGAAAAAACATGCTGATAGGAAGAAAAAGCAGAATGACAGAGAAATTAGCTTATTACTGTGCTACTTCTCATTTCACTGTCCAGTAACAGGCTGGGAGAATCCTCACTGACCTGGGCTCAGAGGAAGTTGGTTGAATGATGCTGGTCATCAGACTGCTGACAAAAAAACCCCCCACAATACTGCAGGGGAAGTCTCTGGACTAAAAGTGAACATTTTAGCAAAAGCTGGTTTAGTTATTTTATCTTAGAATGGACTGTTCATTTTTATCTTGTCATTTGGCTGAAATTGCTGGATTTTGGCTCTATTAATCAATGTACTGCTGCACATCAAATAGGGTAACTAATTAAAGAGGATTTGACCCAGTGACTTCAGACTTGTACATTTAGATTCTATTTTTTAGGAGATGTTTGAAGAAATGGTAAAAGACCGCATACAAGTACTGTAAATGGGCTGAAAATAACTCCAAAAGCAAAATATATGAAAGACAGTCATATATAGATTTTTTTGTATGTAAGCACAATTGCCGTTTACAGCTTGTCACAGACTAACATACTTGTTATATGTAGCACAGCAATCTCTGATTGTGATGGTAGTGTCCGTATTGATGACAGGCAGAATTAATTTTATCACTTCCATCCCTCCCCTTTCACGATCACTAGATCACTGAGGTATCAGAAACAGAGGATGAAGATAAGTGTGCAAATCTCACAGAAGTGGTTTTATGGTATTGACAAGAAGAAGATGGAGGAAAAATGGTTTTGCATTGGCCATAGTGTTTAAAAGCTGCCGCCACTTCCGGTTCCGGCGCCGAATGCGGTAGTCACCTTCCCTGTTGGCTCCCGTGATCGGACCGCAAATCAGCTTAAAAAGCCCGCCAACCTACCTTTCTCGGGTCCTTTGCTGGCTCCTCCACCCTCAGGCGACCCCCTGGTGCCATCCATCTGCCGCAATGGACAAATTCTTGGAAAAAGGCGGCCAGCGCAACCCGCCGCAAATCGAGGCCCCGGTCTCGGCCCTCACCGTGGACGAGGCGGACGCCTCACCCATGGATACAGCGGCACCCACGGCCCTGCGATGCCTTCTTTGGGTGACCCCCAGTCGGACCGCATAGCACAGACAGTGGTGGCTCTTTTATCCC
Organism: Pelophylax lessonae; assembly: GCF_965119305.1. Lineage (NCBI taxonomy): Eukaryota > Metazoa > Chordata > Amphibia > Anura > Ranidae > Pelophylax > Pelophylax lessonae. The sequence goes on along the minus strand of NC_138771.1, from coordinate 413,845,172 downwards.
CCACCATAACTGCAGCTGTGCAAACGGCAGTGGCAGCAGGCATGCAGGACATTAAAAAGCAGCTCAATGACCATTCCCACAGGCTGCAAGAGGTGGAAAACCACGTGGCCAACGTGGAGGAAGAAATCTACAGCTCCCACAGTTTTGAGCAGGCGCAAGAAAAGACGAATCAATTCTTACTACAAAAAGTGGAGGATTTGGAAAATAGGGTGCGCAGGAGCATTCTCCGCTTTATTGGGATACCGGAAACTGTGCCACCATCTGCGATCCCCGAACTGTGCTCCAAATGGATCCCGGAGGCCTTGGGACTGCAAGGAATCTGCGTGGTTGAACGTGCCCATCGTATGGGGATTCACTCTTCTGAACGCTCTTCACCGCGTCTGATTATAGCCAAATACTTGAACTACGCCGATAAATCGGCGATTCTCCAAAAATTCAGGCAGTCCAAATCTTTCCAGATAGACGGTACAAAAGTCCTGATTTTTGCGGATTACTCTGTTGAAGTGGCCAAGAAAAGAAAGGCATTCCAGGCTGTATGCTCACAACTGCATCAAGCCCAGATCAAATTTACTTTGGCCTACCCAGCAATCCTTAGGCTGCGGGCACCTTCAGGTGAACAACTATCCTTCCAAGACCCTTCGGAGGCGGAAGGTTTCATACGCTCACTCTGTACGGATGGGTCTGACCCCATGTCTACTAGGCCGGCCTCGGCCCAACGCCCCCTGATCCCAAGGAGCCCGGGTAAAGAATCTCCTAAAAGGCAAAAATACTCTGAGGTAGTCAGCGGGGGTCGCTTTCTTCCGCATCTCTGACATGCCATGGACCGCCATTTGTTACCTCTTCCCTCCTCCTAGGAGGCCCTGTGGACACGTAAAGTATTATTCCACTACATTATTTTTGCGTATCTCAGATTGCCACCCGAATAAATTTTTTGGAGGTTGCTACCTCTGATCCACTCTTATTGCACTGTTGTGCTATGTTAGTATGTGTCATGCTCGGTGGATTCAGATCTCATATTCTGCTGTTATGGTTGATACGTTTTAATGATCTTTCTGCTGCTACTGTGGAGGACCCGGGCGCTCCCCTCCCCTTATTGTGGGTCAGGGTTCAAGGTTCCTTGCCCCCCTCATTTTTCTCTAGAGGTGATTTGGGTTGGTATTATTTACAGGCCTGTTGGCGTCCATATCAAGGGACTCATCGCCTACCACAGTTACAGCATTCGGAAAAAAGTGAGGTCCTCAATGTATTTTTTTCCAAATGCCTTTCTGCTTCTCTTTTCCCTCTCATTGTTCTCTCCTTCTATTTCTGGTACCCCCCCCCCTCCTTCTCCATTGATTCCACGGTTGAAATCGGATTCCTTGTGGTATCATTGTTCACCAAGTTGCAGACACCTGTCCACAGCACATATGACACTACCCACACACATCCCTGCTGTCCACATTTTTGATCTGATGCTTTATCAGGCTCCATACATTCATCTGGCGGACCCTCCATGAAGATTCTTTCATGGAATGTCAGGGGCTTGCGGTCCCCAATTAAACGGATGAAGGTATTGAGACATCTTAAGAGGCTTAAAACGGACATTGCTTTGCTACAGGAATCTCATGTGTCCTCTGACGACTTCTTCCGGATGAAGAAGTTGTGGGTGGGCACGGTAGTGGGATCGGCAGCCTCAGGCCGCAAGGCTGGAGTTCTGATCTTGATTCACAAGAGACTTTCCTGCAACATCCTCTCCCTCTCCACCGACACTAGTGGTCACTTTGTTTTGGCACAGATGAAGATAAACTATAGCGAAATACTACTGACAAATGTATATGCTCCCAACGCCCCTGATCAGTCCTTCCTGTCCTCCCATCTGCTTAAATATCCTCACATTCCACACATCATAGGCAGTGATTTTAACTCCCTTATGGACCCACTCCTGGATAAGTCTCGGTCAAAACCTACTCATAATAAACCCAGTATGCCCACGTCCAGTCCTCTAGCTCAGGTAGTAGACTCCCTTCACCTCACCGACGTATGGTGACTACATCACCCCACCGACAGGGAATTTACTTTGTATTCTCACCCACATAATGTGTTCACTAGGATAGATTATTTCTTTGCCTCGGCCAATGTCTTACATAGAATTGAGGACCCAAAGATCCATGAGATTGTTATTTCCGATCATGCCCCTGTCTCCCTAGCCTTAGATCCCCCTGACAAACGAGCGGATTCTAGTCTGTGGAGATTCCCGGGGTACTTACACAACAATTTGGACTTTCAGGCCTATTTGCCTAGGGCATGGGAAGAGTACTCAGAGGTGAATGTTTTGCATGCTTCACAGCCCAATTTGTTCTGGGAGGCAGGCAAAGCCTTTTTGCGCGGCAAAATTATATCATACGCTTCGGCTTATAGAAAAAACGCATCTAAAACCTACCACCAGGCCAGTGATCGTCTCCGCCTGGCTCAACGACTGTTATTGTCCGCAGACTCTCCCGCAAACCGACATGAATGGACCCTAGCCAAGCAGGCCTTTGACACTTGGGCAGATAAGTTGGAAAATATTAAGAGGGCACGCTTCTCTGCCACACTACATAAATTTGGGAACAAGGCCAGTAAATTATTGGTGAGGTTGTATGGGGCACCTTACACTCCTACACATATTGCCTCACTCCGTGCCCCGTCGGGCAAGACTGTTTCTACCCCCCTTGAAGTGAAAAGGACTATGAGAGACTTCTATGCCTCCCTATATTCCCCAGACCCTTTTGACGTTCAACAGGCGCGTTTTTTTCTAGATAATGTCTCCCTCCCTAATCTTTCCCCCACTCAATTGGACACTTTGAACGCGCCAGTGTCCCTTGTGGAGATCCGGAACACTATAAAACAGCTCACTCCCAACAAAGCCCCTGGTCCAGATGGCCTTACTGGCGAATTTTACAAGACTGTACAAGAGGCAATCGGACCTACCTTGCTAGAGGTATACTCGGCCATTTGGTCAGGTGGCTCATACCCCCCCACGGGCAATCAAGCCATAATTAAATTGCTGGCAAAGAAAGAGAATGACCCCCTAGAACCCAGTTCTTACAGACCTATTTCCCTATTGAACTTGGACGTAAAGATCTTATCTAAAATCCTGACTTGCCCTGATTATGCCATCCTTGATTCATCCGGCACAGTCCGGCTTTACCAAGGGGAGATCGCGGCATCAAACCTACGCAAGGTTCTCCTGGCTTTGGACCAGGCCAGGATTTCCTCGGGGGTGGATCTGGCTATCGTCACCCTGGACGCGGAGAGGGCTTTTGACAATGTAAATTTTGACTGGCTCTCTATGGTTCTGGCCTCCTTTGGCTTTTCGGGACCTTTTACACATGTTTGTCAGAGCCATGTATGCCTCTCCCGCGGCCAGGCTGTGGGTGGCCGGGTCCCTCACCGACGAGTTCCTATTCAAGGGCAAGAGACAGGGCTGCCCCCTGTCTCCGTTGCTCTTCAATCTGGCTCTAGAGCCTTTATCCAGATTCCTATTGGAAAAAGAGCCACTCCAGGGTATCCAAATCGGTTCACAAGAACTACGCATATCACTGTTTGACGTTTTGATATTTAACAGAAACCCCTCAGCTGACATGCATACCATTATCTCTATATTCGACAAATTTAAACTCTGTTCTGGTCTACGGATAAATTATGCTAAAAGTGAAATTCTCCCCTTGGGTACCACATCCAGACCCACTTGGGCAGCCTCCTCTCCCTTCACTATAGCCACCTCACACATCACATATTTAGGAGTCAGGATAGGCAAGCTCCCGTCTTCCATCTATACTTTGAACTATCCCCCACTTTTTCAGAAGATCTTTCGTGAGTTGGATGGTTGGATGGATCTGCCTCTTTCGCTCTTGGGGAGATGTCATCTAGTAAAAACGGTCAGCTTCGCACGGTTGCTGTACCCGTTGTTGCAAACGCTCCCTCTGCTGCTCAAACATAACAATATTAAATTGCTTAACCACGCTATTTCTAGTTTTATATGGCGCGGCAAACGACCTCGCATTTCTTTTGGTTTTACTCGCCAACTGGATCTCCACGGTGGGCCCTTCTGTAGTGCAAGTTCACCACGACCTCTTAAGTCTCATGATCAAAGATCGGCTCAATACGGACTTCAATCTTCCTTCCTCCGCAAACCGCTTTTCTGATAACTGGCTTGGGTGTTCTCGTCCTACTTCCTTTCCCCCCCCCTCTCCTTCCGCTGTTTTGTCCCCTTTCTTTTCTCTTTCTGGTACTCATCCCATGTTCTAAGAGTCTCTTGTATGCCAAAGATCCATCCAACTAGGGTTCTAGTGCGTTTATTTTTGACCTTGGGTAATTGTTGTCTGGCTGTTATATCACTTAGGTCAGTCACGAGTCTCTATGTTGTTGCTTGGCTTCTGACCCTATAAAATGTAAAATGTGTTGTTCATCATTATCCCAGCTTTTCTATGTATCGTAGTTCTTGTTTCAATTAAGTTTCTTACAAAAAAAAAAAGCTGCCGCCAACACTCTGTAAGACCACATGTCTGACATCCTGAGGGTCAAAGGCAGAAGTAGCATGACCTACCTTTACTCTTAGCATGATCTTTTCTTACTCTCCCTTTCCACCTCCTGTAAACTCACTTAGTTTTTTTTTGCTTCTTCACACTTCACTAACATTTCTTTCTCACCCTTCAGGCTTCAAGTTCAGGCTACCACATCCTGTACATCAACTTAAGCTAAAAATCATACATACCTTAGGCACCCCCTGTTCACATTGGCCTTCCCAACTCTATATCTGCCATATACATTACTGCCATCAAAATGGTGAAAAAGAATGGTTCCTCTTAGCGGAAACTCTTTGCTTAAACTTCTTAGTGCATGCAAAGTCCTAAGTGCCTTCTAAGTTTTAACTGATTTTAAAATATACTTTCAGTTTTTTTCTCAAGAATGACATTTAAAAAGCACTCTTGATTACTATTGGGGTAGCCCTAAACGACCCTGTTCACAAAAGTTTGCCTGTTTAACGAACACCTGAATTTGCTGGTTGCTCGGCGAGATGTTTGCCCGCTGAGCGACCGACAATGCACTACACGCTGCACAGTGCATTATAAGCCCTAGTTGGGCAAAGAAAAGTACAGCGAATAGCTGGTTTTTAAGGAGCAGGCCAGGAAGGAGGCTGCAGTGTCCTTAACAACGGATGAGTCATCAGCTGTCAACAGGCTTCCCCGCTGACAGCTGAATGGAAAAAAAAACACTGCCAGCCAATAGAAAAATGTTTAAAAAACTGCCAAAATCACCTTTTTTGGTGAATGAGTAGGGGTACAATGTACCCCTACTCATTCAGATAGGGGGGGGGGCTGGGCTTCCAGATTCCGATAAGCCCCTTGTCCGCAGAACTCAACAACCACAGCCCAGGGTTGTCAGGAAGAGGCCCTTGTCCCCATCAACATGGAGACAAGGTGCTTTGAGGGACATGTTGAGGGCATGTGGCCTGGTATGGTTCAGGAGGGAGGGCGCTTGCTGTCCCATCCCCTTTCCTGACCTGCCAGGCTGCATGCTTGGATAAGGGTCTGGTATGGATTTTCAGGGGGATCCCACACCATTTGTAAAAAAAAATTTTGACATGGGGCTCCCCTTAAAATTCATACCAAACCCGATGTCATAGGCAGACTATGGGGACCCCTCAGACACTAAAGGAATCATTCATTTTTATTGTTTACTTTAAGGATCAATAAAATCATTTTTAAAAAGATTGCATTGATACATGTCCCCCAGGGCAGTAGCCAGGCCCCATACCCTTTTCATGGCCAGTAAATTGCATATAAGCTTTTAAAATGGGGACTTTTGACTTTTTACATTTGGGTCTCATAGACTTCAACGGGGGTTCTGGTCCAAACTTTTATGATGTTCAAGAGTACTGGCGCAAACTGAAGCAGGAGTGTTCGACCCATCTCTACTGTTCTCACCTAAGAATAACTTTGGCAATCATATTAGAAGTAGGTTAGGGTTGGTTAGAAGCACTCTTGGTTCTAGAGTATGACAATGTTAAAAACAATGCATGGTAGTGTCAGCAATTTAAAGTTTTATTTGTACACAACTGCTTTTACAATTGTTTGCATTCGTAAAACTTTATTTGGCAGGATACACTTATTCTGAAACAAGACAATGTCAGTTTGTAAAAACAGTATAGTAATGTAGCACAATTCAACAAATTATAATGGCATAAAATGACACCTTCAGATAAGAGGATGGTATTGACATAGCCCTAAATGATTCCCAATGGCTCAAAATTTACATGGTCTACAAACATTTAGACAGAACAAAGGTGAATAAAGCACCTGGGCCAGATGGCTTATATCCAAGGATCCTCAAAGAGCTGAGCTCTGTTATATCTAAGCCATCTGTGAGTATAGGATAGTACAGCCATGGACAAAAGTTTTGGGAATGACAAAATCTGGCCAGTTGCGTTTTGAGTATGCCATCCAGTTCTGGGCACCAGTCCTCAGGAAGGGTGTGCTGGAACTGAAGAGAGTCCAGAGCATGGCAACAAAGCTAATAAAGGGACAGGAGGACCCCACCTATAGGGAAACGACAAGCATTGAACTGATTCTCTCTGTAGAGGAGACGCTTGAGAGGGGATAAGATATCAATGTACAAATACTGAACTGGCAACCCTGGCATGGGGAAAACATTTTTCAGTGAAAGGGAATTTAAAAAGACATGTGGCCACTTACTAAAATTGGAAGAGAATCTGTTTAACCTTAAACTGCGTAGAGGGTTCTTTACTGTCAGAGCAGTAAAGTAAGGATGTGGAATTCTCTTCCACAAGCAGTGGAAGGAGCATCAATAGTTTCAAAAAACTATTAGATGGGTACCTTAATGACAATAACATACAGGTGTACATGATGTACTATTGACATAAATACATACACACACACACACACACACATACACATCATAGGTTGAACTGGATGGACTGAGTGTCTTTTTTCAACCTCACAAACTATGTAACTAATATTCATTTTCACAAACTCTGCTGCTTTAGTGTTTTTGGATCTTTTTGTCAGATGTCACTATGGTATACTGAAGTATAATTACAAGTATTTCATAAGTGTCAAAGGCTTTTATTGACAATTATATTAGGTTTATGCAAAGAGTCAATATTTGCAGTGTTGACCCTTCTTTTTCAAGACCTCTGCAATTCGCTCTAGCATGCTGTCAATCAACTTCTGGGCCACATTCTGACTGATGGCAGCCCATTCTTGCATAATGAATGTTCGGAGTTTATCAGAATGTGTGGGGGTTTTGTTATTCGCCCACCTTTTGAGAATTGACCACAGGTTCTCAATGGGATTAAGGTCTGGGGAGTTTCCTGACCATAGACCCAACATTTCGATCTTTTTTTCCCCAAGCCATTTAGTTATCACTTTGCCTTATGGCAAGGTGCTCCATCATGCTTGAAAAGGCATTGTTCACCACCAAACTGTTCTTGAATGGTTGGGAGAAGTTGCTCACGGAGGATGTTTTTGTACCATTTTTTTTTCATGGCTGTGTTCTTAGGCAAAATTGTGAGTGAGCCCACTCCCTTGCTGTAAAACAACCCCATACATCAATGATCTCAGGCTGCTTTATGAATGGCATTGCACAGGACTGATGGTAGTGCTCACCTTTTCTTCCCTGGAGAAGGTTTTTTCTGAATGCGCCAATGCAGTGGTGGCTGGTGCTCAAACTTTCTGGGAGGGGGGGCGCAAACAGAAAAATGTAATAGGCATTGCTTTGCGGCAAAAAACGCTGTAAAAAAGTTGCGTGACTTTGAGGTCACAAAAGTGTGAAAGGGGCCTTTAGTAAATAAGGTATAGCGTGCCCCCTTTCAATGCACAGTGACCAGCGTGCCCCCTTTCAATGCACAGAGACCAGCGTGCCCCCTTTCAATGCACAGAGATCATCATGCCCCCTTTCAATGCAGAGATGCCAGCATGCCCCCTTTCAATGCAGAGATTGTCGTGCCCCCTTTCAATGCAGAGATGCCAGCGTGCCCCCTTTCAATGCAGAGATGCCAGCATGCCCTCTTTAAATGCACAGAGACCAGCGTGCTCCCTTTCAATGCAGAATCACCAGCGTGCCCCCTTTCAATGCAGAATCACCAGCGTGCCCCCTTTATATGCAGAGGTGCCAGCGTGCCCCCTTTATATGCAGAGATACCAGCATGCCCCCTTTCAATGCAGAGATCGTCGTGCCCCCTTTCAATGCAGAGATGCCAGCGTGCCCCCTTTCAATGCAGAGATGCCAGCATGCCCTCTTTCAATGCACAGAGACCAGCGTGCTCCCTTTCAATGCAGAATCACCAGCGTGCCCCCTTTCAATGCAGAATTACCAGCGTGCCCCCTTTATATGCAGAGATGCCAGCGTGCCCCCTTTCAATGCAGAGATACCAGCGTGCCCCCTTTCAATGCAAAGATACCAGCGTGCCCCCTTTCAATGCAGAATCACCAGCATGCCCCATTTCAATGCAGAATCACCAGCGTGCTCCCTTTCAATGCAGAGATACCAGCCTGCCCCCTTTCAATGCAGAATCACCAGCATGCCCCCTTTCAATGCAGAATCACCAGCGTGCCCCCTTTCGATGTAGAGATACCAGCGTGCCCCCTTTCAATGCAGAGAGATCATCGTGCCCCCTTTCAATGCAGAGTGACCAGCATAAGTGTGCCCCCTCCCCCCCCCCACTAGACAAGTGCACTTACCTCAGCCTGGCGGGAGGACCCGCTTCCTGATTGGCCAGGAGGAGGATCCGTGTGACAATAGCAAATTTTCATTCGCTATTGTCACACAATGGGTGGGCTCGGGGTGCACTGCTCTGCGCCCCGGGTCCACCCTTTGCTGAAGCCTATTAGAGCCTCTGGCTCTAATCAGGTGACAAAAAAAAGCCCCATTGAGCTCCATGCGCCCGGCGCCCCGCATGCAGATTAGGGGGCCGGACGCATGGATGGGGGGCGGCCCCCCTGTGCCCCCAACGCACCCCAATGACTTTACCCCAGTCCTCCGCAGTCCAATCCCTACAGAATATCAGTCTGTTCCTAATGTTTTTCCTGGAGCGAAGTGGCTTTTTTGCTGCCCTTCTTGACACCAGGCCATCCTCCAAAAGTCTTTGCCTCACTGTGCATGCTGATGCATTCACACCTGCCTGCTGCCATTCCTGAGCAAGCTCTGCACTGGTGGTGCCCCAATCCCGCAATTAATTGCAATTCATCTGATCACTCTTCATAACATTCTGGAGCATATGCAATTTGCCATCATAAATACATCAATGATCTCAGGCTGCTTTATGAATGGCATTGCACAGGACTGATGGTAGTGCTCACCTTTTCTTCCCTGGAGAAGGTTTTTTCTGAATGCGCCAATGCAGTGGTGGCTGGTGCTCAAACTTTCTGGGAGGGGGGGCGCAAACAGAAAAATGTAATAGGCATTGCTTTGCGGCAAAAAACGCTGTAAAAAAGTTGCGTGACTTTGAGGTCACAAAAGTGTGAAAGGGGCCTTTAGTAAATAAGGTATAGCGTGCCCCCTTTCAATGCACAGTGACCAGCGTGCCCCCTTTCAATGCACAGAGACCAGCGTGCCCCCTTTCAATGCACAGAGATCATCATGCCCCCTTTCAATGCAGAGATGCCAGCATGCCCCCTTTCAATGCAGAGATTGTCGTGCCCCCTTTCAATGCAGAGATGCCAGCGTGCCCCCTTTCAATGCAGAGATGCCAGCATGCCCTCTTTCAATGCACAGAGACCAGCGTGCTCCCTTTCAATGCAGAATCACCAGCGTGCCCCCTTTCAATGCAGAATCACCAGCGTGCCCCCTTTATATGCAGAGATGCCAGCGTGCCCCCTTTATATGCAGAGATACCAGCATGCCCCCTTTCAATGCAGAGATTGCCGTGCCCCCTTTCAATGCAGAGATGCCAGCGTGCCCCCTTTCAATGCAGAGATGCCAGCATGCCCTCTTTCAATGCACAGAGACCAGCGTGCTCCCTTTCAATGCAGAATCACCAGCGTGCCCCCTTTCAATGCAGAATTACCAGCGTGCCCCCTTTATATGCAGAGATGCCAGCGTGCCCCCTTTCAATGCAGAGATACCAGCGTGCCCCCTTTCAATGCAAAGATACCAGCGTGCCCCCTTTCAATGCAGAATCACCAGCATGCCCCATTTCAATGCAGAATCACCAGCGTGCTCCCTTTCAATGCAGAGATACCAGCCTGCCCCCTTTCAATGCAGAATCACCAGCATGCCCCCTTTCAATGCAGAATCACCAGCGTGCCCCCTTTCGATGTAGAGATACCAGCGTGCCCCCTTTCAATGCAGAGAGATCATCGTGCCCCCTTTCAATGCAGAGTGACCAGCATAAGTGTGCCCCCTCCCCCCCCCCCCCACTAGACCAGTGCACTTACCTCAGCCTGGCGGGAGGACCCGCTTCCTGATTGGCCAGGAGGAGGATCCGTGTGACAATAGCAAATTTTCATTCGCTATTGTCACACAATGGGTGGGCTCGGGGTGCACTGCTCTGCGCCCCGGGTCCACCCTTTGCTGAAGCCTATTAGAGCCTCTGGCTCTAATCAGGTGACAAAAAAAGCCCCATTGAGCTCCATGCGCCCGGCGCCCCGCATGCAGATTAGGGGGCCGGACGCATGGATGGGGGGCGGCCCCCCTGTGCCCCCAACGCACCCCAATGACTTTACCCCAGTCCTCCGCAGTCCAATCCCTGCAGAATATCAGTCTGTTCCTAATGTTTTTCCTGGAGCGAAGTGGCTTTTTTGCTGCCCTTCTTGACACCAGGCCATCCTCCAAAAGTCTTTGCCTCACTGTGCATGCTGATGCATTCACACCTGCCTGCTGCCATTCCTGAGCAAGCTCTGCACTGGTGGTGCCCCAATCCCGCAATTAATTGCAATTCATCTGATCACTCTTCATAACATTCTGGAGCATATGCAATTTGCCATCATAAAAACTGAGGCCATGGCCATGGCTGCATATATGGAGGTTTTTTGTTTTTTGTGTTTCCTTTTTTTATTGGTTGAACTAGATGGACTAGTGTCTTTTTTCAATCTGACTAACCATAAAACTATATTTTGATTACAATATAGAGTGAAAATTATTTGACATGCAATATCATTTTTAAAACTTGCACGATTCAACACAAATGTGACTTTAAAATTATGTTTTAGAATTTGGTTCTGTCCCCTTACACCAAAGCACTGTGTCCCCATGTTGATGGGGACAAGGGCCTCTTCCCCACAACCTTGAGCGTTGGTAGTTGGGGGCTGCTAGCAGAGGGCTTATCAGCATCTTGCTGGGTCGGTGACATCACAAGGGGGCAGTGCCACCAGGTGAAGTCGCCAGGTGGGCTTGTTCCTTACCTAGTTCAGAACTGTCACATGGCAGAGCAGGCAGACAGCAGCATTCTTTGTTGTAGATGGAGCTTTTTTTTTTTTTTTTTTTTCGGGTCCAGCGGTGAAGCAGGCATAGTGATTGATGATGGATCTACATCAGAGGACATTGTTTTTTTTGTTTGTTTTTTGTTTTTTTTTTGTTTTTTAAGGAGTTGTCAAAAACTGTGTGTGTGTGTGATTTTATTTCTTTTTGACACTTTTTTGGTGAATGAGTAGGGGTACAATGTACCCCATATTAATTTACATTGGGGGGCAGAATCTGGGGGCCCCCTTGTTAGAGGGGGCTTCCAGATTCCAATAAGCCCCCTACTTGCAGACCCCCACAACCCAAAGAGGCCCTTGGGCGGGGTGCTTGTCCGTCCCCTCCTTTCCTGGCCTGCCAAGCTGCATGCTTGGAAAAGGGTCTGGTATGGAATTGGGGGGGGGGGGGGCACACCTTTTTTTTTAAATAATCTATAAGGGTCTGGTAGTCTGCTATACATTTTTTTTTTTCAATTTTGTATTGCACCAATTTTTTTTTTAATTTCAAGAATGCTTGCAGCTGGGAGAATAAGTTTAAATTTTTTTATTTTTTATATATGACAGTTTTGCTGCAGCAGATTCTATTAACTGTACAGACGTGCCACTTTACAGGCAGAATAAAAGGACCCCATAGGCACTATTTTTAAAGGAATTTTTTATTTTTATTTTGTATATGTATATTTTTTATATGCATTGATACATGTCCCCCATGGCAGTACCCAGGCCCCCATACCCTTTTTATGTCCAAATAATTGCATATAAGCCTTCGAAATGGGGACTTTTGATTTTTCAAGGTCGACTCGTGTCCCATAAATTTTAATAAGACTTTTCAATGTTCGGGAGTTCTGGTGCAAACTGAACCAAAGGGTGTTCGGCCCATCACTACTCCCTTGCTCCCATCCCCCAAGTTTAAAGCAACTTTTTCCCATCCAGCCCCTACATTCAGCGAAAATCGCTCTCATTCGCCCAATCCATCACACATTTAAATCCCACCCCCACCTCATAACGTATCCCTCTACGACCACTTTTCCCCAACAACGCATCACTTCACTTCATCTTACCTACTACATCCCTTCCTGCGTCTCTGATCCTCTGCTCATCTTGTATGTGTCCATCATCTCCCACTCACATCACATCCTTCCCCCACTCACAATGCCTCTCTGTCTGGCCACCTTCCCCACTCATAGAATTTCATTCCCCAGGAACCCCCTCCCTCCCTCTCCCCCACACATTTACTGTTACTTCACCACTCCCAGAACATTTCTGGCCACTGCACCATGCCCCTTACAGTATAATTCTTCCCAGTAGTCCTATAGTACTCCCTGTCCTCTCATCATTTCACCTCTCCCTTAGCTACCTTTCCTCCTGGCTCACAGTGCAACCCTTCCCAGATGATTCATAGCACAAAGGTGTCTCCCTTCTCCACTAGATTAATGCAAACAGATATTTAGCTCCATAATTAACCACTTCAGCCTTCGGAAGGTTTCACCCCCTTAATGACCAGGCCGTTTTTTGCCCCCCCCATCCATGCATCCGGCCCCCTAATCTACATGCAGGGCGCCGGACTCATGGATTCCAATAGGGGATTTTTTTTTTGAAGCACGTGATTAGAGCCAGAGACTCTAATAGGCTTCAAAAAAGGGTGGGCTCGGGGCGCAGAGCACTGCGCCCTGAGCCCACCCAGTTGTATAACAATAGAGAATAATTAATTCAATATTTCCTCCCAGCCTAACAGGAAGTGGGTCATGAGACCACTTTCCTGATTAGTTAAAAAGAGAAGCGATTTTACTGGCCATTGGCCGGGAAGAGGGAGGAGTCATACGGCCGGGGGGAGACTCACAGACGCTCGGGGAAGGAGCAGGTTAGGGTGCTGGCTGTTCGGCTGGGCAGCCAGCCGTCTGTCCCAGGAGGGGGTGGTAGATTTGATTGCCGGTGAGCCGTCCCGCGGGGGGGGGGGGGGGGGTTTGCCCCTCCCCCCAAAATTTTTATTCACCAGCCGCCACTACATTAGTGTGATGGTCAGTGAGATGAATGCTCCTTACACTTGTGGACATTGGGATTCTTGGGAAGAATTACTTTCTTCCAGATAGCTAAAAGATCAATGGTTCCAGGGGAACTTATCTACAAGGCAGAAATTGCCTATTGCTCAAGGAACCCGTAGCAACCTCTGGAGGAACCCTAGAGTTCCACGGAACCCTGGTTGAGAACCACTGCTATAGATGTTTACAGGAAATTAGAGGCAAACAAAAAAAAAAACACACAAAAATCGCGTTCAGGAGAGGCGCTTTTGAGCATAAAAAAAACTCCAGATGTGCCTAAATGCTAGCACTTAAAGAGGTTGTAAACCCAATTTTTTTTTTCACCCTGAAAGAGAAACACATAATGAGCTAGTATGCATCGCATACTAGCTCATTATGAAATACTTACCTTGGAACGAGCCCCGCCATGCCGCCCGCTTACCTCTATGACGGGCGACATATTTAGTCGCCCGTCTTCCGGGATCACGGCATCCGGCCATCTGATTGGCCGGAGCCGCGGTGACGTCACTCCCGCGGGAGCCGACGGTCACGGCATGGGCTCTGAAGGAACGGCACCAGCAGCCGTTCCTTCAGAGCGCATGCACCAGTGACGTCACTGGCTGCATGTAAGGTAAATATCTCCTAAACGGTACATGTTTAGGAGATATTTACAGTACCTATAGGTAAGCCTTATCATAGGCTTATCTATAGGTACAACTTGCAGAGGAGGGTTTACTTCCTCTTTAAGCATTTTTTTTTTTTCATTTCAACTAAAAAAAAAAAAAAACACGAGCGAAACACCTAAAGGCATTTCCAAAACCAAAAAATAAAGCTGCTTTTCTGCTGCCAGGAGGAAAGCGTGTAGAAAATTGTGCATACGCTGGATACACACTATACAACTTTTGTTGGTAGATTTCCATTAGATTTACCTTCAACTATGCAGTGCAGGGGACTGTCTGATTGCATACAAATTGAAAGTTTATGTCTGACCTTATATTATATGGTTTTTGGTAAGTGTAAAGTAAAAAAATCTAAAGAAAATTGTATAGTGTAGTAGAGAAGTCTGCCTTCATCAATCTGCAGTGGCATTTAGGAGTAAATCCTAGCAATGCACTATTGTGGTTTACACATGTTTGGGTATGTGAGGAGGAGCCAGCATATACATTACCAATCACACATTTTAGGGGAAGATAAATGTCCTGAGATACACGTATACACAAAGGTTAGGAATCATGTGAGAAGCCATCACGCATGTGTTAATCTTTAGTGCTGCAGCAGCGTGCAGAAATTCCACTTTGACCTCGTAGTTAATCTGCATTCAGTCTGAGACACTCTCTCCCTGACAGCTTTGCTGTGTATATGTGTGTGTGTGTGTGCGGCTCCTCTCTCTCTCCCCTTTGGCTCCTCACTTCCCCCCCACCCCCCTTTACACAAGTGGTGCGGGTGCATGAGCTGCGGAGCGCTGCTGGGGGGCCGGGGGGGGGGAAATCTGCTGACACAAGACGGGCTAAAGCGGATCTCATTTCTGAAATATTAATTCTCCCAGCCTGGCGGAATGTATCATTGCAGTCAATGTACCTGGTAGGGGGTGGGGGGCACGACGGGACTATTCCATTCGCAACAAAGACACGAGATTGAGGGGGGGAGAAATGGCAGAGATGTGTTCACCAAAGAAGCCAAATGTTCCAAACAATGCCATCTTCGGGCTAAGCTTTTTTCATCACAAAATGATCGTGTGGATATTCCTGCTGCATTCTGTCATCCAATGGTAAGAGCGATCTGTTATCTTTAATTACTGTTTGCATGTTGGATCTGAGCGGGGCTATCTGCACAGCTATGTGATATATATAATATATATATATATATATATATATATATATATATATATATATATATATATATATATATATATATATAAAATTTTTATATATTGCAACAAATGCTGAATTAATGCCATGTGTTATAGTAAGGCACCTTTAATGGACGTTTACCCTATAAATAAATAATTAAAGGCAAGACACGTACACACATCTGCAAATGGAAAGATCTTGATGCCTTGATTTGGTCCAGGGTGCTTTTATTTTATTATTTTTTTTTTTTCTATATAAAACATGGCTGTGCAGAGAGATGTCATTGCAAATTGTGCACTTTGATTCTTTGCATCCAGGCAGAGATGATGATGGTGATGATGATGATGATGGGGGGGTGATGAGTGTCCCTGGTCTATGACACAAAGCATAGGAACGTTTCAGCACCATGGACAGCAGCTCATCACAATGGACAGCAGCTCAGCACCATGGACAGCTCCTCATCACAATGGACAGCTCCTGGTCCTTACCTTAGCTAGATAAGGGGGGACTGTGTCGGTCCAGCAGCTCATTAAACACAATGGAAATGCTTCATTTTGCTTGTTTAACAGATGTTTGATTAGGCAGGGAGCTTTGAAAGGCTTTGCTTTTTATTCCTTTAAATCTGTCCTATATATATACACACATACACACACCTTTTTCCTCTGGCTAGCTGCAGTGGCTAGGAATCCTGCTGAAGCAGTGAACACTATTACTTAGGTAGGCAGGATGTGTGGCTGCATTATGTTGCCAGGTCATTAATATGCTGATTTGGCATGCTGCTTTTTTTTTTTTTTTTAATCTCCTTCCTCTTAATGTGTTAATTAACGCTGCCATGCACATTCCTTTCATTTTAAAATAGCCTACGCTGAAGAAGTAGGCTGTTGGGTCACATCATCGTGTAGTAGAGAAGAGCACCAAGCTGCCATGTTGAAATGCTCTATTATGGAAATTATAACACCATTTCCAGTGGCTATCCAGTGGTGATGTCGTTATGTCTGTGCGCAGGGTTTTGATCACAATTATCCTTTGCCATACAGGACAGATAATGAAAAGTCATGGTTGATCAGCCCTGTACTAGGAAATGTTGTTTCAATGCAATTTTTTTTTTTTTTCAACCTGAACAAGAACTTGCTTCGT
This sequence comes from Pelophylax lessonae, assembly GCF_965119305.1. Taxonomy (NCBI): domain Eukaryota; kingdom Metazoa; phylum Chordata; class Amphibia; order Anura; family Ranidae; genus Pelophylax; species Pelophylax lessonae. The sequence goes on along the minus strand of NC_138771.1, from coordinate 413,828,729 downwards.
TAACACTGCTGTTGTGTTTTCTTTTCTTTTTTTCTATTATTATTCATATTTAGCACTCTTTAAATGGGAATGTACTGTGTGGGGGTTGTAGCACATACTTTGTTCTAATCTAGACAGCATATTTGTCAAGCTTTGCATACAGCCTACAAGAATGGGGTATTTAATGCGTTTATATTTTGTGGAATTTCAAATTAAGGCATGCCTACTCTTCACAACCTACAATCTGAACTCATTCAGTAATCAGCTTGGGATCAGCCTGTGTAAACATAGGCAGTAAAGTGCACTGAAATGAGATATATTAATGCAGGTTATGCAGGATATGCATTTTATTAGCATACGAGGAAGACAGATGTATGGTTTATAGACAGCTGGGGGCTTTAAAAATCTAAGGAATGTTTATAATCATAATAGCTTTTTGTAAAGGCTTACTTTAAAAAATAAATAAATAAATATATGTATATGTATATATATATATATATATATATATATATATATATATATATATATATATAAAATATATGTAATTATATAAACTTATATTGAACACTACCTATTGTTCATGATTGCAGCCATTGTACAGTAGATTGTCATATCACTAATGGCTAACAGTGAAAACTGCATGCACAGCCAAAACTTTTCTTTCTAGCTTTGTATAAAGTAGGGAACGTTTACACTCATCTAATGTTTCAGTGCTGTATGTGTCCCTGATAATTAGAATACGTGTGTACAGTTGTCACAAGAACAAGATTTAAAACAAAATCTACCATTCACACTGGTACGACTTGCCAGGCGACTTGGTCAGCCTGACAAGTCACGCACCGTCGCGTCCCATAGTGTAGTACAGGACCGGTTCTAATAGGAGCAACACAAGTCGCTCCGACTTAGAAAAAGGGTCCTGTACTACTTCGGGGCGACCTGGAGCGACTTGCATAGACATTAATTTTATGAAGTCCGTGCAAGTAATGCCGAAGTCGCAGTGCACGCGACTTCATAGGTCGCCCCCTAAGTCGGATCTCCGTAGTGTGAACCGACGCTTATAGTTATAGTGACAACTTTCTATAAAAGTTTATTTGTATTACTTTGTAGCAAGTTCCTCTTACTTCCTGTTGCATCTCCAGGAGAGTAAGCTCCTGTTCACACTATAGCGATGACAGACATAGCATGTGATTCGGAGCGCACTGCTCTGAAAATCACATGCCATGTCTTTGCGATGCAAATTCAGCCATACAGATTGTATGGCTGACTTCGCATCTGATTTGGACTGAACACGCACAGGACCCTTTTTTGGATCCACTTTTAGAATCGGATCGCATGATGGTAAACACCAATGCAATCCGATTCATGTCCGAACTGTCAGTTCGCACTGCGATATGCGAACTGATCTGGGGGTGTTGTTAACTTTGTATTGACACCACCAGTGATTCGGATATGGCAGTGTGAACTGCCTGAGATTTGAATGCGATGCATGAACCCGCAGTGGATTCGCATATGTGTGAACCGAGCCTTAGGCGATGCGGGAACACTGCCATATGCAAATTGCTGGGGGTGTCCATACAAAGTTAACGATACGCCCAGATCAGTTCGCATATCGCAGTGCGAACTGACAGTTCGGACATAAATCGGATTGCATTGGTGTTTATCACCATGCCATCCGATTCTAAAAGTGGATCCAAAAAAGGATCTTGTGCGTGTTCAGTCCGAATCCGACACCCCCATATTGGTTCGCATATCACAGTGCGAACTGACTGTTTGGACATGAATCGGATTGCATTGCTGTGAACCACCATGCAATCTGATTCTGCTGTGGACCCAAAAAAGGGTCCTGTGCATGTTCAGTCCGAATCAAATGCAAATTCAGACATACAATCTGTATGGCTGAATTTGCTTTGCATGGACATCGCATGTGATTTTCAGAGCAGTGCGTTCCGAATCACATGCAATGTCTGTCATCGTTATAGTGTGAACCGAGGGTTAAGAGAAGGCTAATCTCCCCAACAGAATACAGAGAGCAAAAAATAACTTGAAAGGTGTTTTACCCCCTTCTTATCTTATCCAAAACAAAACAAAAAATAAAGTTTTATTTATAATGTATGTATAGCTATACATACATTATAAAGTGGAATTCTGGGCTACAGCTAACTAAGCTTAAAACTACTTCCACCCCCTTTTAACACCTATACAATCTACCTTGTAGAAGGAAAATGCCTATACAGTACTTACCTAATCTTGGGGCTCTCCAGTCCAGTCACATTATTGGCTCATAGCGGCCATCTTCAGGGTAGAGGAGGGACAACAGACAATGGATGTGTCATAGTAAGCCTATGGGTGATGTCAGCGCCCAAGCATTTCATCCTCCTTTCCACTAAAGCCGGCCCCTGGGGAGATCATGTGACTGGACCAGAGCACCTTGAGAATAGGTAAGTACATGCATCTTCCTTCTACAGGGTAGTTGGAAGTATTGGTGTTAGAAGGGGTGTGTGGGAGCAGTTTTAAGCTTAGTTAGATCCAGCTTGAAATTCCACTTTAACTTTCAGCGCAGATTGATAAGATCTTTCAGATTAGGCTGCAAAGTTTTATGGACAAATCTAATAAAGATGTAGTTGGCTGAAGGCCAAGCTATGAAAGTCTGATTGTTAGTTGAATGGATATGAAACTCAAGCTACCCCAACTGTCACATCCAGAACAAGCTGATTCATATCACTGATAATCCTAGGGGAGGGAGGTAGATGATAACTTCACCACATCAGCATTTGTCTCTCTGTCCTGTAGCTTAGCAGATAACACTAAATGTTTTCTTTAGGAAAAGGTAAGAAATACAAACACAATGGTTTCCCACTGTAGCCTGCAGCATGCTCTGCACCACTTCCCTGAACTTCTGGGTTGGGGAGACTGCATTCAAAGCTCCACAGAAAGTGCCCTACATGCCCTCACTGGGACTACCCTCCTGTCCCACCATGCAAATAAAAACAAAGAAAAGGGCGCACCAGCCTAGCGCATTATCCTCAGCAGGCTTTTAATAACATAAATTTAAAATCAGCTACTCACAAACATGCAAAATAACCCAGCATATCAATTCCATAGAGCAACATCCTTGTTAAAGGTCCAATGTCTCGTGAAGACGAAGGGCTGACGCGTTTCGAGGCCGTGCCTCTTCCTCAGAGCCTCTTTAACAAGGACCTTTAACAAGGATGTTGATCTATGGAATTGATATGCTGGATTATTTCGCATGTTTGTGAGTAGCTGATTTTAAACTTATGTTATTAAATGCCCACTGAGGATAATGCGCTACGCTGGTGCGCCCTTTTCTTTGTTTTTAATTGCAGTGTTTCGTTGACCACCATGGTCGTAGAGGGCAGCAAAGCTTAGCCATAGTGGATGCCAAGTGTGAGTTCCAGGATAGAGGCAGCCTGAGGACCTAGTTCTGAGCGCAGGAGCAGGGTGCTCAGCATCACAATTTTCGCCCCTGTCCCAACATGCATGCATATTTCATCTAGTCTTCTCTGGCTGCCTGTACATTTCATTGCAGACAGCCTGCTAACATAAGCTTCTGTTCACTCTTCTTGGAGCCTTCAAATAAGGGTGGCTCCACAGCAACCCACAAGACAGAGGAGCCACTCGAGAAGAGGAAACCTGGGGCAATAATATTCAGACCTGCTAAATGAGGCCTTGTTCACAAAAGTGATTATATCATACACTAAGGGCCATGTTTACCTGCACATGGATACACGGATCTTCCATGCATCCCCATGCACGTATTTCCATTAATGTCAATTGGCTGCAAAAATACAGCCGCCGCTCCATATTTGACATCCTTGTGAGTCCATGGCACTGAACACACACACTTAGTTTGGAGTCATGCACCTGCACCTACATGGATGTTAAATTGGGGGAGCAGCAGCTATGTCCATGCAGCTTCTGCATACCAATTGACATGTGTGGGACTGCCTGCTCAAACTCCTGTGCATCCCTATGCAGGTAAACACAACCCTTGCACGGGTGTATGATGTAGTACACCTATGTGAACGAGGAAGAAAGTAAAGCTTTGAAAGAAGACAAAGCAGCAAACAAGGTAAAAACACAGGTCAGCTGCCAGGATTGCTAATAAAATATTAGGCCTTAGAATGCCTAAAATATTTACTACTATTTACTTAGACGAAAACCTTTAGTGAGAGAATAAGGAGATTGCAGTTGCTGACATTTTCTTTTAACAATGCTAGTTTCCTGGCGGTCATACTAATACCTGGCTTTAATACTTGCTTAGGCTGGCCATAGGTGAGTCCTTTTTTTGTTCCACGTCTGTGATGCTGATCGAGCAGAAAAATACCGACAGGGAGCTTTAAAACAGAAGTCGATCCATAGATTGACTTCTGTTCAACCACAGTGGCCATACATAACCCTGCAGAACTGGCCGCATTTCAATCCATGTCAGACCTGAAAAAAGTATGCAGATCAGGAGGCCTGACTTGAAGGCATAGTTCACCATTACAAAAAAAAAAAACTGCCTATGCAGTCAAGTGATGTCTGTATCTAAAAAAACTAACTGTGCAGCTTTGACCAAAGTTGAATAATGCCCTTACTTTGGGTGTAGGCCATTTACCGACCTTTATAAAGCTTTACTGGGAAACTTCCTGAACATTACTAAGGATGTTGCTAAGAGAAAAATGATGTTAATGCTCACTTTCACCATCACAGGAGTTAGCTCTTTCTCTGATTCAAACCCCCTCACATCCACTTTCCTTCCCCATAATAGCTCTGAGCTCAGCATTTGAGAGCTCACATGTGATGGTGAAGATGAGCAGTAATGCAAGGCTTTTCTCAGCAATGTCCTTAGCAATTTCCTAGATGTTTTCCAATCAGGCTTCATGAGGTACATAAATGGCCTACACCTATAGCAAGGGCATTATTTAACTTTGGTCAAAGTTGCAAAACTTGTGTTTATCTACAGATGTCCCTTATCTGCATAGGCAGTTTTTTGATAAAGGTCAACTAGCCCTTTCAAGCAGAGCTCAACTCATCAATTTAACCATTTTCCAAAAACAGACCATTGTCAAAGTTGCCAGTATGCTTATGTTAGCCTTCAACCTACCTGTACAGCAACCCAATGGCTGATGTCATAGCTGATCACATGTATAGAACCATGGAAACTGCAGATCAAACAAAGCCCAACATGGCAGCACATTTGGCTGTATCTATTGATCGATCTATCTATCTATCTATCTATCTATCTATCTATCTATCTATCTATCTATCTATCTATCTATCTATCTATCTATCTATCTATCTATCTATCTATCTATCTATCTATCTATCTATCTATCTATCTAATAGATAATAATGCTAACAGGGACTTGAGCCTTCTACTTGTATAGCTGGAGACAAGATAATTTCCACATAACTTCTCAGTGGTCTTCAGCTTTTCCAAGCAGCTTTTATTGTGGTACATAGTCATTTGCTGACCACGCACCATACATTTACGGGCCGGCCGTGCAGAATCACGCGTATATATACGTGAATATGTATTTCTGGGTATGTGGTGTGCATGCACTTGGCTGGGATTCGTCACAGCACATGCTGATCACCCGCTCCCAGCCAGTGATTGACCCCTGGCACCCAACGATTGGCTCTAAGCTTCATGGGACACAGCTCTGTGAGTGTAAACAGCATAGATCTGTGTTCAGTGACAAGGGATCTAATTGTTTTTTCATTCTATTCTAAGCAGGAAACTAAAACAACTAGATACCCGGTAAAAGCAGAACACAGTATGCACATTAACACTTGTTAGGCACATATTTAACCCCTTGATCACCCTAGATGTTAACCCCTTCCAGCCCAGTGTCATTAGTACAGTGACAGTGCACATTATTATCACTGAGCACTGTAATAATGTCATTGGTGATGTCATTGGCAGTTAGTTAGTTCCCACAAAGTGTCAGTCAGTGTCAGATTGCCTGCTGTCCCACTATAAGCGGCTGATCACTGCCATTACTAGTATAAAGAAAAATAAAATAAAAATTCCAGTACAGGTCCCATAGTTTATAGACACTTTACTTTTCATTTTAACCAATCAATATACATTTATTGGGATTTCTTTTTACAAAGTAGCAAAATACAGTATATACAGTAGAAAAATTAATTTTGGCCAAAAGTTATTAAGAAATTTGTTTTTAGTTTTTATTTTTTTATGATGGGATAAGTTTTAAGGCAGAATGCAAAAAATATAGTTTTTTTTTTTCAAAATCGATGGTCTTTTTTCATTTATATAATAAAAAAAGTGAGAGTTGATCACATGCCACCAAAAGAAAGCTCTATTTGTGTGAAAATAATTATATAGATTTTGTTTGGGTACAGCATTGCATGACCGCGCAATTATCAGTCAAAGTAGTGCAATACCACATAGCAAAAAATAGCCTGGTCATGAAGGGGTCAAAACCTCCCAGAACTGAAATGGATAGTAACATATTCCTGAAAATGTTAGCAGCAGCTATGTTATTCAAATAATTTATAACGTTGTCAAGAATCTGTCTGGTTATGTACCATTGAAGCTTCTAAATATATAGGATTGCCTTAGAATGTAGAATAGTCTCAAAGCCTGAAGCAATTTTCAAAGGTAGCTCACTACCTGGTACAGCGGGCTCATACCCTAAAAAAAAATGCTGCTGTATTAATAAATGAAATATGAGTGACAATGTTGAAATTTTTACCTGCTTCTCTGGTCACCAAGAGTAAAGATTACTTCCAGTACAGGTTGCATGACTATTGATCATTTAAAGATCTTGTGCTGTCTGTCAAAGGGTAGGGTCACCCTTGAAACTGAGCCTTTGATTTTCCTGTTCAATAGTTCCCCAGCCTCTTTGGTGCATACATACGTACATTATAACCCATGTATTACTCATTTCACCTGTTACAAAGAGAAGCCCCAAAGAGTATAGAAGTATTCAAAGTTAACACTATCACCCATCGCAAGGGTATATGTCATATATAATATCATTGTAATTGGTATTATATTACTATTGACATTAAGATGCTTGTTTATATTGTGTGTGGTGACCTGCATTTGTTTTAAACACAGGTCACCACTAAGTGCCGGTTCACACTACCACGGCACGACTTCGGGGGCAACCTGTGAAGTCGCGTGCACCGCGACTTTGGCGCGACTTGCACGGACTTCATATAATGAATGTCAATGCAAGTTGCTCTGATGTCGCCCCGAAGTAGTACAGGAACTACTTTCTAAGTCGGAGCGACTTGAGTCGCTCCTATTAGAAAGGTTCCCGTAGCACTGCATGGACCGCAAATTGTCAGGCTGACCAGTCGCCTAACAAGTCGCGGTAGTGTGAATGGGCACTTAGGCACTCAAAACACCTCTACGTGCCCTGTTCACACAACAACACTGCTGTGACGCATTTTTCTGCAGCGCATTGGATGGCACTGAATGTCAACGTGCTGCTTTATGAAGGCATCTTAATTTTGTGAAACTTCTAATGAAGTTAAAATAAAAAAATAAAAAAGAGAACATTAAAATGTGCATTGCACTGCTCCCTACTGAAGCTCACGCTGTCAGCTGTCCCTATGGTAAAACCCTGTTTTACAATGTGGGCTAGTGTGAACCAGGCCTTAGAACATCCACATGTTTTTGTTCATTAAAAAATATCAGTGATCTTCATTTACACATAAAGATATTTTTTTTCTCTAAGGACTCATGCACACTGGGCTTTTAGCCCCAGTGTATAGGGCTCTGGTGTTTAGCTGTGGGTGGGGGGCATGTCCAGCCCTGCTGCCAGCAGCCTATTAATCAGTATGTGCCCAAGGAAGAATGCCTGAAATGCAAGAGAATTTAAAAAAACACACTTATTTTTTGACCAGCATTTGTTTAAAAGAAAAAAGTCATGATAGGTATAAAATGAAAATTGTATTCTATAATCTGTCCAGTTTAAAATGGTACTGAAATTATGATTCTGGTACAAAGCACTGCAAAGCTATTTACAAATTAACTAAAGTTTTTTTTTTTCTTTTTCAAATTTTCACTTAGTGCCAGTTCACACTTCCGCGTGTGCGGCGATCGCATGTAATATCGGAGCGCACTGCTCCTTCATTACATGCGATTGGATGTGCAGTGCGAATTCAGCCATACACTTTGTATGGCTAAATTCGCACTGCACCCGCACAAAAGTCGCACATGAGACATTTTTACGGCCACATCAGGATCGGATTGCACAGTGGTTCACACTTGTGCGATCCGATCCTGTGCGAACTGTCAGATCGCACTGCGATATGCGATCAAACTGGGGGTGTTGTTAACATTTCATTGACACCCCCAGCGTATCGCATATGGCAGTGTGAACTGCCAGATGTGCGTTTGCGATGCGGGAACAGGCTGCAAGTTCGCAGCCTTCCCGCATCGCACAAGTGTGACCCGGCACTTAATGTGACACTAAAAAAAAATACCAAACAGTGCAAGTAAAATTGAAGAAAAAAGTACAGAAAATCAGCAAGAAATGATAGTTGAAGGGAGAAGGAGAAGAAGGTGTTAAATTGATGCTAAACTATATCCTTATTTTTCAAAAATAAACTATACACATTCACTACTTTATGGCCCTGTAATCTATATTTTTATGAAATTGTTTCTTATTATGTTTTTCTGCCTACTTATCACATCACCTATGAGCTCCTGAAACCCCAGCATCACACACACACACATTTTGTGTGAAATAAGGGTAGCACTACCCCCCGTAGGAGCTGCTTAAAGCGTGTTCCCCTGGGTTACCCATAGCAACAACTTGTAAATTCCTGGTACTTTAGGTTCTTGGCTCAGTCAGTAAACAGTCCAGGGGATTTGGTTTTTGTTGTTTTTATTTTATGATGGGATGGGAGAAGGGGTGAGTGGGATACTCCAACTTAGCAAACTATGCACAATCTTGAGGACTTCTATCTATGTTGAATGCGGCAAGGCCACTGATTCACCCTGCCACTGAAGTGAAATATATGAAAGGCGAACTACTTGGTAGATTACTCTTCAGGGTTCTACTTGGCACCCCCTTTCTCTCTGACTGTGTGTGCTGACCTTTTGTCCACTGACCTCATTGGAGTGGTCCCCTTCTTGGGCAGACCCCTTGGCAAGCCCCCTGGTACTCAAGGACACTGTTTTTCCCAGGTAGCTCTGCCTTCAGCTTCACTGTCAGTTTCTCCAGGACCCTTAAGGCTCAGCTCCACACCTGGCTCACTAGGCAGACTGCCTGTGACCACTTTCCTCAACACACAGAAGGAGAGACAGCCATCACCCTCCTCCTGGGACTCTGCTTCCCACCAAAGACACCCTGTCACATGTACCCTTGGCTTTTATGGTCAATCCCAGGAGGCACAGCTGTTGTACCCTCCCACTGGGACTGCCATAAAAGCATGTGTGTCACTGCCTGGGTTTCTGTCCAACAGGGTCCCCTATTGGATACAGTGGGGACACTCCCTCAGACCAAGTGAATCACACCTGGACACATTTAACGGGCCTAACTAGGAATCCTGCACCCTGATAAGCAGGAAAGCAACCCAATGCTTTTGCCTAGCACCTGACTAGGAGGGTACTACATCAGTAGTGCGCATCAGTTGCAGTTATGTGCACTGATCTGTGAACACTGCAGTAGACTATGGGGAACGAAAAAAGCCATCCTCTATCAGGAAGTTGGATCACAGTAGCAAAAAAAAAAAAAAAAAGAATTTGGAAGTTTGAAGTTTACATACTTATACTGTATGTAAGTATAGAATAACATATAATTTTAAACCAGAGTAATAAGGGGTTAAACAAAAAACATTTTTATTTTATAAATCCATCTGCAGATGAATGAAAGAGTAGATCAAAAAAAGTAACAATGTTGTTTTGTATCCTTCTATTTCAGGTCTGAAAGGTGTTACTAAACACTAAGGGCCACTTTACATCAGACCGCGGTGCAGGAAACCTACGTTCTGTGCATGTTTCCCACACCACGTTCAAAACGCACTGCACATGCGATTTGCTGTGGATGTTAGTGTTAACCTAATGACACCCCAATTACAGGTCACAAACTCATTGAGCTTGCCTGCACTGGATCACAGGGTATAGTAGTACCAGTCTATTCTGTTGCTGTGCATTGTATAAAGTGCATGCACTACTTTTGGTGTGATCTGGCATGCTTTCAGCCAATGGGCTGAAATCTCACTGCACCTGACTGGCAAGTGAATTGCAAAGGAATGCACAATGCATTCATGCATGATTTATGGTGTGAACCAGCTTTGAGTCAGACAGTTTTTTTTTTCTTTTACAGCAGCACATGGTTTTATTTTAGGAGCTAGGAATTGGGGGGGGGGGGGGTGCAGCAGAAGGTCTGGACATACTACACACGCCCTGTTCTTTTTGAATAAGCTTTTTTTGGGGTAGAATACCCGGTGTCCTACACTAGTTAAGGCCTGTGTTAAGATGCATTTCTGCAACATGTGGCAATACATCTGTGCTATGTGAGATGCATTAGGGATCTTTTCGTTTTGAATGGCACCCCAACACATTGTACAGCAGAACACACTGCACTGAAATACACTACAATTCACATAATGTGCAAAATAGGGTTAGATACACTTTATTAACCTTTGTAGTTTGTTGGAAGTGCATTAATAATGAATGGGTTGCTCATGCCACTATGCACTTTAACACATGTGCATTTGCTAACTGCAACAGAACATTTAAAGGGTTAGTTCATTTAAAAAAAAAAGCTGCATATGCAGGTAAGGGGTGCTTGTAGATAAAAACAAACTGTGCAACTCTGACCAATGTTAGGAGCTTCCTCCTGTGATGAGGGTGAGCAGTGATGGCTAGGAGTGGATTAGCAACATTCTAGCAACAAGTCACAATGGCATGATGCCATCTCTTGGAGTTTTTATGTCTTTTTTCAGCTTGACTAACTATGTAACTATGTAACCTGTTGCAAGGGCATTGTCCAACTTGAGTCAAACCTGAATTTGTTTTTTTCTAAATGCACCCCTACCGGCATAGGCAATTTTTGGTAAAGGTGAACTAACCCTTTAAGTGTCAATGAGCCTTCGGAATGATATTGAGCTTCTTCTCACAGTGACAAAAACGTTTATTTTCTAAATTGTAAACTTATTTGGTGTCACAGTAGTTTTCAAAATGGTCTCAGGATTGTCATATATGTACAGTATCTCACAAAAGTGAGTACACCCCTCACGTTTTTGTAAATATTTTATTATATCTTTTCATGTGACAACACTGAAGAAATTACACTTTGCTACAATGTAAAGTAGTTAGTGCACAACTTGTATAACAGTGTGTATTTGCTGTCCCCTTAAACTAATTCAACACAGCCATTATTGTCTAATCCGCTGGCAACAAAAGTGAGTACAACCCTAAGTTATAATGTCCAAATTGTGCCCAAAGTGTCAATGTTTTGTGTGGCCACCATTATTTTCCAGCACTGCCTTAACCCTCTTGGATATGGAGTTCACCAGAGCTTCACAGGTTGCTACTGGAGTCCTCTTTCACTCCTCTATTACGACATCATGGAGCTGGTGGATGTTAGAGACCTTGCGCTCCTCCACCTTCCATTTGAGGATGCCCCACAGATACTCAATAGGGTATAAGTATGGAGACACACTTGACCAGTCAATCACCTTAACCCTCAGCTTCTTTAGCAAGGCAGTGGTCGTCTTGAAGGTGTGTTTGGGGTCGTTATCATGTCAGAATACTGCTCTGCGGCCCAGTGCCTTCAGCAAACTGTGGGCTTTCTTGTGCATCATCTTTAGAAGAGTCTTCCTTCTGGGACGATAGCCATGTAGACCAATTTGATGCAGTGTGCGGCGTATGGTCTGAGCACTGACAGGCTTGCCCCACCCCTTCAACCTCTGCAGCAATGCTGGCAGCACTCATATATATATTTCCCAAAGACAACCTCTGTATATGAAGCTGAGCATGTGCACTCAACTTCTTTGGTCAACCATGGCGAGGCCTGTTCTGAGTGGAGCCTGTCCTGTTAAACTGTTGTATGGTCCTGGCCACCGTGCTGCACCTCTGTTTCAGGGTCTTGGTAATCTTCTTTTAGCCTAGGCCATCTTTATGCAGAGCAACAACACTTTTTTTTCAGATCCTCAGAGAGTTCTTTACAAAGAGGGAACCATGTTGAACTTCCAGTGACCAGTATGAGAGTAAGAGCGATAACACCAAATTTAACACACCTGCTCCCCATTCACACCTGAGACTTTGTAACACTAACGAGTCACATGACACGGGGATGGTAAAATGGCTGATTGGGCCCAATTTGGACATTTTCACTTAGGGGTGTACTCACTTTTGTTGCCAGAGGTTTAGACATTAATGGCTGTGTTGAGTTATTTTGAGGGGACAGCAAATTTACACTGTTATACAAGCTGTACACTCACTACTTTACATTGTAGCAAAGTGTAATTTCTTCAGTGTTGTCACATGAAAAGATATAATAAGATATTTACAAAAATGTGAGGGGTGTACTCATTTTGTGAGATACTGTATGTGAAGCTTTTTCACAAGCATTTGTATTTACAGTACTTGCCTTTAGATTGTATATGCTACTCTCAACCATAAGACAAGTCTGTTCAGGATTTGCCCTGCTAGACCTATTCAATTGAATGCGACAAAGTACAAAGTATTGTAAATCATACAGCCAATCACAGGACTTCATTCATCACCATGAATATACCAGACTGTTGAAAGCTGTTGATGGTATTAATTAGTTCTCCATGTCTTGGAAAAATTTATGTTTCTCTTTCGTTCATTGACGGACACAGCTCCTTATCTTCTTTGACCCTTGGGTTATGCTGCTTTTCATAGGAGTAGGACTAGTCATAAATAAAACCTGACTACGCCCCTAGGGCAGTCCTAGGGGGTATACTTCCCACTTCCTGCTATAGGACTTCAGTTTTTTCTGTCTAGTCAGGAGTAAGGACCTGGCTTCCTGCTGGGATCTCTGGTCCTAGCATTTTTTCCTTTTTACAGGGAATTTTTTCTTCGTTTATTTTTTGTTCCTTTCAGAACTGCAATCAACTGCCGGATTGGGCAAAGCACTGGGTACCCTAGATCCTTACAGTCTTTCCAGTCTGGCTAGCGAGCATGACCCAACTATTAGCTCTGCACTAGGTTGGCTGCGACATAGCCCCACTGGATGGGGGCTGGCTGGTGAATGAAACAACTCACGAGGACACATAGCCGGGGTCATGATAATGGTCACGGCCAGAGTCGCAGGCACCCTCATTCAAAAAAGTAGTAGTGAGTAGTGTCCTCCCCTTTCCCCTGGGGAAATACAGGGGTGGACGTGGGCTCTTCCTCAAGTTGGTATGCCCCTTCTGTGCCCTTCCTTCTCTCATGCCCCCCCCCCCCCTCACTAGCGGGGTTCCATTGTACTGGACTAGTGGGGCCGGTCTGGGTCCTGTGTGGTACCACCATTTTGTTGTGGATGGCTGTATACAGCCTCGGCGGCCATGTTTGTGTAGTCCGGTGGCCATGTTTTTAGAGTTTTCTATTGAAGTCAATGCGGCAGCCATTTTCTTGTAGCCTCTATTGGCAGTGACTGCACTTTCTCTTCCTTTCTGATCGCAGCATGGCAAGCAGCATAGGTGTTGGTGAGTCCCTGCGGGTATACAGCTCCTTCTTCTGCTATAGCAGCGCTGCTGGTGCGCTGGGTCTTGCAACCCCACTGGGGTAGCAGTGTGAGGGGGATTTTTGTGAGAAAAAAAAAATTCCTTGCATATTAAGGGCAGCCTCCTAACTAACCATGGAGTCCTTGGAGCAGGTATCCCCACCTCTCAGAAGCTGTGGTTACCATGGTTACAAGTCACAGCACACTGCCCAGTTACCATGGTTACACCTCACAGCACACTGCCCAGTTACCATGGTTACCAATGACAGCACACTGCCCCATTACCATGGTGACCCCTCACAGCACACTGCCCGGTTACCATGGTGACACCTCACAGCACACTGCCCGGTTACCATGCTTACCAGTCACAGCACACTGCCCGGTTAACATGGTTACCAGTCACAGCACACTGCCCTGTTACCCTGGTGACCCCTCACAGCACACTGCCTGGTTACCATGGTTACCATCACAGCACAATGCCCTGTTACCATGGTGACCCCTCACAGCACACTGCCCGGTTACCATGGTTACCAGTCACAGCACAATGCCCTGTTACCAGGGTGACTATCTCAGTCTACTCTGGCAGCCATGACGGCGATCCTACAGTCACTTGTGTCAAAGGTTGATATGGCCCTCCAAAAGCTGCCTAGCAAGAAGCACCCCCCACCTTCACCTGTATCCTCTGCCCACTGGGTCTGCGTTCAAGCATCCTGAGTGCTCTGACAGTGAGGATGGTCCCTCTTTCACTACGGCCGTGCATGAAAAGGCCCTTGTGGAGGCACTGATTGAATCAGTGCAGGAAACTTTGAAATTGGAGGACACAGCTGATGCTGCGTCAGTTGTGCCGGTGCAATTTGGCACCTGTAGACCATCCAAGCTGACTAAGGTATTCCCTTTTCCTGCCTATTTAGACAAATGGGGGTCCCCGAAATGCATGGTTGGATTACCTAAGCGTTTCGCTTGGAGATATCCCTTTGCAGAGTCTCTTTTGAAGAAGCTGACGGTGCCACCGAAGGTGGACTCTCAGGTTTCCATATTAAATAAGGCCATGCTTCTTCCGGTGGAGGATTCCCCATCTTTTAAGGACCCTGTGGACAAAAGAGCTGGGGCTCTGGTCCGAAACGTTTTCACTGTGGCGGGTTCAATTTTGAGGCCGGTGTTTGCTATCACCTTAGTCCAGACCTTAACGGAATGGGCAAAACTCTTACACCAGGATCTGGAAGGGGATCAACATCCTCCTGAGCTGGCGGATCAGTTGATACTATGGAAGATATCATTAAAGGTCTTATGGGAGGTAAGAGTACTCTGCTTCCACAGGCTGCCAAGAGCAAAGAGCCTCGTAAACGTGGTCCTTTCTTCTCAGCTCACAAACATCCCCTTCGTCCTCACAGGACAAGGGACAAAAGTCCACCTGTCACTTTGCAGGGGGTTCCAAGAGGCCCTGGGCTGGTAAGTCAAAAGCGGGTTCCACTAGTTCCGCAGACAAGCCCTCCTCTGCCTGAAGGTGTGCTCTCACCTGTATATGGGGTGGAGGGACATCTTCACTTCTTTCCAAACCCATGGACCGTTATCATTCAAGACAAATGGATCCACAAATTGAATCGGTCTGGTTACAAGATCAAGTTTTTGTCTTTGCCTCTGGCAAGGCTCTTTACTTCCAACTTGCGCCTGTCTTCAGGATCTGCTAGCACAGGGAGTAATTGTCCTAGTTCCAGAGTTGGAACGTTGTCAAGGATTTTATTCAAATCTATTTACTGTTCCCACGAAGGAAGGCAAGGTCTGTCTGATCTTGGATCTCGAGGCCCTGAACCGCTTTGTGCGGGTTCAGAAATTTTAAATGGAGTCTAATTTTTAGAAATTAGCTCCTGCCACCAAGCTGGACTACCTGGGCCTGATTTTAGATTTAGCCTCAGCCAGGGTGTTTGTTCTGAAGGTGAAACTGCTGAAGCTGCAGCGTGCGATTCGGCTCCTGTTGTCTCTTAGGACTTGCATTCAAGTGCTGGGTTTGATGGTCTCCACCTTTGCGGTGGTCCTGTTTGCGCAGTTCCATACCAGGCCTCTGCAAAAGGAAATTCTTTCCAAATGGGATATGAATCCTCAATCTCTGCCGGGGTGCAAGGGGTCCTTGCTTTGGTGGCTCCATTCCCAGGTGCTTTGACACGGGAAGTCCTTTCTCCCCCTGTACTGGACAGTGGTTACCACGGATGCCAGCCTGTCCAGGTGAGGAGGGGTCTTGAGAACGGATTTGGCTCAAGGGGTTTTGACTCGGGAGAAGTTCAGTTTGCCGTTAAATATCCTGGAGATTCAGGGGATCAGGCTTTGCCTGTCCCTGTGGAGGGATCATCTGCAGGGGTGTCCGGTAAGAATTCAGTTGAACAATGCCACGGCTGTGGCATATATCAATCATCAAGGGGGCACCAAAAGTGCCCTAGCGGCCAGAGAAGAAGCTGGAATTCTAAAGTGGGCAGAACGATATGTTCCAGCCCTCTCTGCTGTACACATTCCAGGGGTGGAAAATTAGCAGGCGGACTACCTCAGTTGGCAGGCCCTGAGTCCGGGCGAATGGTCTCTTCACCCAGAAGTGCTTCAACAACTGTGTCTCCGGTGGGGGACTCCGGATGTGGACCTGTTGGCTTCTTGTCTCAACCCGGAAGGTTCAGAGGTTTGTGGCCAAATCCCAGGATCTCAGGATCCTTTGGCTGATGCTGCCGATGCTCTGGTGGCCCCTTGGGGTCAGTATCATCTGATTTACGCTTTTCCTCCACAGCAGCTTCTGCCGAGGCTTCTGCGCGGAATCAAGGCAGAAGGGATTCCGGTAATTATGGTGGCTCCAGACTGGCCTCGCTGGTCTTGCTATGCAGGCCTTGTGAGGCTGGTAGCCGATGTTCCTTGGAGACTCCCTCTGAGAGAAGATCTTTTGTCTTTGCAGGCCTTGTGAGGCTGGTAGCCGATGTTCCTTGGAGACTCCCTCTGAGAGAAGATCTTTTGTCTCAAGGGCCGATCTTCCATCCTGCTTTACTGTATGGCCGCTGGCTTTAATGGCCTGGCTATTAAAAGCCAGGTACTGAAGGATAGAGGGTTGTTTGATTTGGTGATTCCTACACTGTTAAAAGCTGGAAAATCTACTTCTAGGAAGATTTATCATAGAGTTTGGAGGGCATATTTTTCTTGGTGTGAGTCTCGGGGGGTTTCTCCCCGTTGCTTTTCGATGTCCCATCTGCTGGAGTTTCTACAACAAGGTGTAAAAAATGTTTGGCTCTGGACCCCATCAAGGACCAGATTTATGCCCTGGCAATTTTTTTTATTCCAACGGCCGTTGGCTGCAAATTCTTTGGTTCACGCTCTCGTTCAGGGGTTTTCGCCACTTGAATCCTCCAGTAAGGTCTGTGGTACCTCCGTGGGACCTCAATTTGGTACTGTCAGTTCTTCAAAGACTGCCTTTTGAAAATATTTGTGAACTTCCTCTGCCTAATCTGTCACAGAAGGTAGCTTTTTGGTGGCTTTTACTTCTGCATGCAGGGTGTCGGAACTGGCTGCGTTTTGTCCTGTCGGTCACCTTACCTGGTGGTTCACAGGGACAAAGTGGTGCTACATCCCTGTCAGTCATTCCTTCCTAAGGTCATCTCGGGTTTCCACTTGAATGAAGACATTGTGTTGCCTTCCTTGTGCCCTAAGCCGACACATCCTAAAGAAATTGCTTTGCATTCCCTGGTTCCTTTGTTTGTCCTTATGGATGGGTCTCATAAGGGCAGGCCGCGTCTGCTGCAACCATTTCCAGAGGGATCAGGCAGACGATGGTGCAGTCCTGTTCCATTAAGGGTCAGACTCCTCCTTTCTCTGTTAAGACACATGCTACAATGGCACCTAGTGCCTCCTAGGCCTTCCGTCATCAGGCGTCAGTGGTTCAGGTGTGCAAGGTGGCCACATGGTCATCTGTGCATATATTCACCAGGTTTTACAAGGTGGATGTACTCACATCTGCGGATGTGTGTTCGGCCGCAAAGTTTTGCAGGCTGCTGTTCCAGAGGTTCCTGCCTCCTGAGGGTGTATTATTTCTGGTTGGTGAGCTCTTGTTGTTCCTGGTTGAGCTCCTGATTTACCTGGTTGACTATGTTTAGCCCTTTTTTTTTTATTTTTTATTTTTTCTTTTTTTACTTACAATAGATTTTTATTAATTTCAAAACATTACAACACATGACGAAAAATAGTCAATGTAGTTCAGAACAAAACATACAAGGAGCGAGTCTTCAGAACTCAATCACAGTGGTAACATAACATCTCAAAAGTAAACATATACAAAATGAATTTTGTCATTCCGCGTATTCTTGCTTGTACGTCAGGGATGCCCTGTCTAGAGTCAAGGCAATGGGACATAATATTTGCTGTTGGTCCAGACGTGCCAAGCGGAGTGAAGTTTGGTTCCACGAAAAACGGAGAAGGCATGGGCCTTCTCCATGGAAAATTGGAAATTAACCATCTTAATCACTTCAAGGTGGGATGGAATTGTGGTTTGTTTCCAGTGTTTTGCAATAAGAGTCCTGGCTGCAACCAGTATATGGAAGCAAACCGTTCTCATATCCTGGGGGATGTTGTGTAATCCCAAGTTGAGGAGGGCCATGGCAATATTGGGTTTGGTGAGTATACCGGTATTGTCGGAAAGAAGTTCAAACACCCTCCTCCAAAAGCTAGTCAGACTTTTGCATGACCAGAAGATATGAGATATTGTGCCCATCTGATCACAGTTACGCCAGCAGAGCGGGCTTTGGGTATTGAAGATTTTGGATAGGCGATATGGTGTGAGATACCACCTAGTCAGGATTTTCTGCATTTGTTCCCAGTGATTCACGCACGTGATGCTGTGAAGGAAGTTTGTATCGCTAACTTCCACTGTAGGTCAGAGTAAGGTGTTTGAAGTTCTCCCTCCCACTTGATCATGTGCGAGGTTTTCTGGAATATATTCTTATGTCCCAAGAAATTATAAAAAAGTGAGATACCTTTCACTGGAGATTTGACATCTGTGAGAAAGTTCCATAAGGAGGTTGGGACCTGTAACTGGGGTAAGGGGTATTTGCGTAGAAAGCTGGAAATGGTGTTATATGAGAACATGGCTTTAGGAGAGAGCCTGAACTCCTGTTGGAGACTATTAAAGGATTTAAGGGAGTCGTGGTGGTAAAGCTGGGAGACCTCTAGAATACCAGCAGCTGTGAACATGTTGATTGCTGTGTAGGGCAGTAAGACGTTAAGGACAGCCAGAGGTATAGGGACCAACGTATCGGATGAGTGAGTGGATTTCTGCGAGATGAGGAGACGCCAAGATCTCAACAACGCTTGGGAGGTGATGGGCAAGGTTTTCAAGTCTAAAGGTTTCCATGTATCTGCAAGTAATAGTAGGCTAAGGTCCGACGAGTGGGACAGCGCCGCTTCAATTGGTAGCCAGGGAAGGTGGTAGGGGGTGGAGAACCAGTATTGAAGAGGGGTTAGTCTCGTCGCATGGTAATAGTCTGTTATATCCAGTAGTCCTAGGCCTCCCACCCGTTTGTGGCGCACCATATGTGCACCTAGCTCTTTTCCTTTGCCATATGAATGTGCGAAGGATTTTAGATAGGGAGGCGAGATAGGCGTGGGTGATATGTATGGGGAGGGTACGGAAGATGTATAGAATTTTCGGTAGACAAATCATCTTAAAGGCTGCGATTCGTCCAGTCCAAGAAAGTTCGGAAGACTTGAGTGTAGTTACATCCGCGGGTATAGTGGAAAGCAGGGGTTTCATGTTGGAGGTAAGTAAATTAGAAGTGGGAAACGCAAGCTGAATCCCTAGATATTTTAGTGATTGAGATGTCCACGTATACGGAAGTTGTGTCTGTAGATGCTTACGGGTATGATTATGTACGTTCATTCCTAGTATCATGGACTTACTAAAATTTACTTTATAAAAGGACACATTACTAAAGTCTTGGAGAATCTGGTGAGCTGCTGCGAGGGATACTACAGGATTCGTCAAGCTGAGGATGACGTTATCTGCAAATAATGTGATGACGTGTTTGGAAGGTCCAAATTTGAAGCCTGAGACCAAGGGGGTAGTGCGGAGCAGTTCCGCTAGTGGCTCTATCAGTAAGTTGAAGATGAGGGGTGATAGCGGGCACCCCTGACGCATGCCATTGGTGATGACGAAGGATTTGGAAAGCATGCCGGCGGAGAGGACCCTGGCTGAGGGAGAGGAATAAAGGGCCAGTATGGCCGTCAGGATCGGCCCCGAAAACCCAAACTTGGGTAGGACCATCTCCATGTATCCCCAATGTATGCGGTCAAACGCCTTCTCTGCATCTATGGAGAGAAGCAGAGAAGGCGTTTTGGAACTCTCGGCATGATGCATCAAGTTGATCACTCTCCTGGCCGCGTCAGGGGCTTGTCTTCCTCGGACGAACCCCATTTGATCTCCTCCCAGCAGTGAGGGCAGAATTCTTGCCTGGCGGTTAGCAATGAGTTTAGCGTATAACTTGACATCATTGTTTAATAGGGATATGGGCCTAAAGTTTGCAGGAGTGGTAGGGGGCTTGCCAGGTTTGGGGAGGGTGGTGATGTTGGCCTGGAGCATCTCCTGTGGGAAAGTGCCTGAGGAAATGGCTGTAGAAAATGCCGTTAACATGTGGGGTGAGAGTATGTCAAGTAGGGAGCGATAATACTCATTTGTCAATCCGTCTGGGCCGGGAGATTTGTTTAAGGGAAGGCAGTTAGCTGTTTGGGAAAGTTCCTGCGGTGTAAAAGGGGCATTAAGGGTCGCAAGGTCTTCAGCCGACAGGGTGGGTAGACGCATGCAAAGCAGAAAAGCCTGGATTTTGGATGTCGTCGGGTTGTGTGTGTCTATGTCGTTGCGAAGGTTATACAAGGAGCCATAATAATCGGCAAAGGCGTCCGCGATTTGTTGTGGGTGGGTGTGTTTCTTGCCCGTGTGAGGGTGGGTAACAAACGCAATCTTGGATTTGACCCTCCTGGCTCTAAGCCTAGAGGCTAGGAATTTGCCTGCCTTATTGTGAGCTGAGTAGTATTGGAGGCGAAGTCTCGCTAGCATCTTGTCATGGTTAATAAGCAGAAGCCTACGAAGTTCCGTTCGTAGGGAGGAGAGCTTAGAGGACACTTTCTGGGAAGGTTTTTGTTTATTAGCAGTTTCTAGGGATTTAATTTCTTCAAGAATATCATTAAGTGATTTCTGGAACCTTTTTTTCAGCCTGGAAGCCAGCTGTATTAGAATCCCCCTTGCGTATGCCTTATGGCCATTCCAAAGTGTGAATGGATCTGTCTCAGGGATGGCATTGTGTGAAAAGAAGTCACGGAGTTGAGCTTGGAGGTATTTGATGGAATCGGGGTCGGAGAGGACTGAATTGTTACATCTCCAAATATAAGTTGATGGTGGTGAAGCAGATGTGGAAATGGACATGTGTATGGCGGCATGGTCGGACCACTTAATGGGGGAAATGGAAGTGTGCAAGACCAGGGGAAGAGTATTGGAGTCAAGCAGAAACATGTCAATTCGAGAGTATGATTGATGACATGCCGAGAAGAAGGAGTAATCCCTCTCCTCAGCATGCTGGTATCTCCAGACATCATGGAGACTCTCTGCATGTAGGAGAGCTGCCATGGAAGTCGACGAGGATTTACCCCCTGAAGATGTATCCATAGCAGGATCCACTACAAGGTTGAAATCCCCACACATGATCAATTTACCCACCGTGAGCTTGCGGACTTTAACAATCATTTTCCCCAGAAATCTGAGCTGGTGTTGGTTGGGGGGCATAAACATTGACTATAGTATATAGACAGTCATCAATACAACAGTTAAGAATAATGTATCTGCCGTCTGTGTCTTCCACCACCCGAGAGTAGGAGAAAGTCACAGAGTTGCTTGTAGCCAGTAAGCCAGTTTCTTTTCGGGAGCATTTGCCATAAAAACATGAGGGTAATCCGGATGGGAACAGCGAGGTGCGAATCCCTGTTTAAAATGAGTCTCCTGAATTGCCAGGATATCTACCTTGTGCGACTTGGCCTCCTTCCACATTGAGAAGCGCTTCACGGGGTGGTTTAACCCTTTAGCATTTAACGACAAAAATTGCAAAGACATGGCTACATGTAGGGAAGCTCAGGGAACATGTAGTTGTACTTTGGCAGTAGGGTGTATGCAGTCCGTAGTGCATGTGGAAGGTGAGAGAGACAAAATAGGGTACCTGGGAAGAGTCCATAGTTGCAGCAATTAGATGGAAAACAGACGCCACTTGAGCAGTTCACGTATGAAGTTCGTCGGGCGGTACTGGAGAAGGCGTGTTGGAAGTCTGGATCTCGTCTAAGAGGTTGGGAATGACGGTCAAGGGACATTTTATTACTCGTAGGTGAGTTCTGTTCTGAAAGAGCGGGAGGTCCAGGGTACACAGCCTCAGGTTGAAAATCCGTTATTATTTGGAACGATGAGAGGACCTGGATCTGGAAGGCCTGGACACTGTGTGCCATTCGGGTTGAAGGCATTGCAGCGGAGGGTCGGGAGGTTTAGGGCGCTGGTCGGAGGTATCAGGGAGGATGTGCCACTGTTTGAGGAGGTGGAGGCCTTGTTCCATGGATGTGATTTGGGACGTCGTCCCCAAATGAGTCACGCACAACTTGGCAGGGTACTTCCATTTGTATATGATTTTGTTGTTTCTAAGGGCCTTGGTGATGGAATTTAGGTTTCTCCTCAATTGGAGAGTGTATTGAGAGTAATCAGGCAAAACCTGAAGAGACGTTGCCATGTCAGGGAGACGGTCTTTCCGTCTAAATGTATCCAAAATCTTCTCCTTATCCTGAAAGAAATGGACCCTCAGGAGGACATCGTGAGGAATGTCTTGTGGCAAGAAGGACGGTTTGGGGATCCTGTGTATGCGGTCTATGGTGAGGTCCTCATTAGAGAGCTCAGGCACCGCTTTGTGAAAAAGATCCCTAACAAAGGTGGGCAGCTGGTTAGGTTGGACTGTCTCAGGGATTCCACGGATTTTGAGGTTATTACGCCTCGATCTATCCTCGAGGTCAGCTATTTTTGCCTGCATGCGGTGGATATCCTCCTGATGGGATGAATGGGCATCCACTAGGGTATTATAGGAAACTGTGAAATCTTCCATCCTATTTTCTATATTGTGGACTCTATCTCCCAGACCATGTAATTCCCTCTGGCAATAGGAAATGGAGGCTTGGATGTTCGCCTGCATAGAGGTGTGTAGCATAGATAACATGTCCTTTAGAGTGGTGTCTGATACTGGTTGCCCAGTAGTTGTTAGTTATGCAAATGGGTCCGGTGGTGGGGAGTAGGCCCAAGGTGTACATGGAGCATTGGTGGTATTGCTCACCTCCATTGATGCTGCTCCCGCCATTAGTGACACCGAGTCCCTCCTGGGACGAGACTTCGCAGGGCTCTGGGCTGATGGAGTGGAAGGAGAAGAGTCCGCTGACCGCGCCGGCCGCATCTGGAACGGGTCTTGTGTTCGCGCCGCTATCGGCGCTGCGGTGACGTCATAAGTCCGCGACTCAGGCGGTAGATGGTGCAGTTGGCCGGGCATGGAAGTGGCTACGCCGCCATGTTGGCGAAGACCAGGCGGCAACGGTCCGAAGAATTCGGACAGTTTACGGACCGGAGGGACCCCCTTGTTTTTTCTGGTCATTATGGCGGTGGTCTCTGATGGTTCCCCCCGCAGGATTCCAGTCGATCCAGGTGTGTGATGTGGCTATGGAGGGCCGTAGATGTGGGTAAGGCTGAGCACTGGCTGGAGTTCCTCGCTTAAGCGGCCATCTTCCTCGGCGGTCGCCACGCCCCATGTTTAGCCCTTTTTTGGAATTATGTGCATTGCTGTGTTTTTTCACCCTTCATGTTGACACTGCTTTGGGACGTCCCAATTATCAAAGAAAATATGGAGTTGTGTCCATCAATGAACGAAAGAGAAAATTGGATTTTTGTCTTACCATAAAATCTTTTTCTCTGATGTTCATTGACTGACACAGCACCCACCCCTTTGTTGTGTTGGGTTATGTATTCTTCTGACACTGCTTGTTACACACTGAAGTCCTATAGCAGGAAGTGGGAAGTATACCCCCAACAACTGCCCTAGGGGCATAGTCAAATTTTGTTTCTGCCTAGTCTTACTTCTATGGAGAACAGCATAACCCAAGAGTCAAAGAAGATATGGAGCTGTGTCTGTCAATGAACATCAGAGAAAAGGATTTTACGGTAAGACAAAAATCCAGTTTTTCAATGTTTATTTACATGTTAAAAAACACAGATTCACCTGTTTTGTATAAAACATTCTGTAAATGTATTTGGCTTTAGAGTCTGTTAAAAACTGCACATTAAAAATAGTTTTCCTTGTGGAGGAGTAGTAAAAGTGCCATTATAGTAATGTTGAACTGTGTAGTTTTACCTCCCTAAGGGTGTTTGATAGCACTATTATTCTCTATATCTTTAATATCTTCTAAAATCACACTTGATTTTTGTTATTGATTTGTAATTTTCTCTATGTCTTTATTATCATGGGACTCCCCTAAACATTTAGAAATAACAAAGATAGGTCAAAATAATTCAAATCCCTGCAGTTTAAATAATACATCATGTAATGGTTTTAAAGTAAAGCTTTATTCAAAAAGTGAAAATTTTCTGTGTTATAGGCAACATTTAATAAGGTTTATTTTGACTAACACTGACAAATCTATCCTTGAACTCCTCATGAGAAGCCGCAGTGCATTTTCTCATATGTGATTTTGCCTAGACTCTACAGAGTATGCAATGTGAGAACACCTAAGGGATACCTCACCCATTCCAGCTTCTGAATACTGCTATGCTCAAATGGTTTGGAGTTTTTTTCAAGAGCAATGCAGTTGACAATAGGCATTGTCACACTCACTGTTCCTCTAAAGGCCTATTGGAGACGAATCTGTACCTGAGGATCCACATTTCAATCATCTCCTTGCTCCTATTTTATTTATTCTATTTATCCCCCCCACTAGTCAAAAGTTCAGAAAGCGAAACCTCACTGCTTTACCAAGAGACACAGAATGGAATGCTGCATGGTAAGTTGGACCTCGGAATAAAAATTGCTGTAAGGAGCCTACAAGAAATACTAGCAACCAATCCTTGGTCCTTGGCTAGATTTATTTTTTTGCAGTTTCTGTAGTATAGGACCTCTTTAAAGGCCATTTTTAATAGGAACCATAACGTCTAAGGTTTGTGAAGTAATCATATTCCTGTGCTGGCATAGCTGTGAGTAAAATATAAAAAGGAAGGCTGAACAGGCTGCACTTATACTCTATAATTATTTTTAGGAACTTTATTTTACTTTGTCTAGGTTGCCCATTGGACAGTTCAAGACAGGAAATAAATGATTAGAAAATTAAATAAAATGTGAGGACATGATTAAGAGAGGCATTACTGAGCGAGTAGAATAGCACTAGTATTTATTGTGGTGGAAGGAAAACTGATGGGCTGCCATTTCACTTTCTCCATTAGAAAATAGAAAATGTTTAAATTGAGAAAATCTAACTCAATTTTGACTAAATTTACTATTTAAAAAAAAAGTTGAGGTAATTTTGAAACTGATGGCAGAAAAACATCTTAAAAAAGATGGGTCAGGGCAACAAAAAGCTGACAAAGTAAGTGATACTAACAAGGTAGAGCTGGAAAAACATTTTGCAACTAATTAGGTTAACTGGCAACAGGTCAGGTACATGATTAGTTATACAATGCATTTTAATCACTTGCTGACCACCCCATGTATATATACTGTGGGGTGGCGGCTCTCTTGTGCAAAATTACGTACAGGTACGCCTATCGTACCTGAGAGATGTAAACAAGGTAAATCGCCATTCTGCTAGTAGGGGGGACAGAGATACCTGTGGCTGCTTAGCTTCTCACAGCCAAAGCATCCCCCCCCCCCCCCCCACAGTTAGGAGCACATTTAACCCTTTGATTGCCCTTATGTTAACCGCTTCCCAGCCAGTGTCATTAGTACAGCGGCAGTGCATTTTATTTAGCACTGATCACTGTATTGGTGTCACTGGTCCCCAAAAAGTGTTACTTAGGGTCAGATTTGTCCACCCCAATGTTGCAGTCCCACTAAAAATTGCTGATCGCCATTACTAGTAAAAAAAAAATGAAAACTCCATAAATCTACCCTATAGTCTGTATATACTATAACTTTTGCACAAACCAATCAGTATACGCTTCTTGGAATTTTTTTTTTTTTACCAAAAACATGTAGCAGAATACATATTGGCCTAAATTGATGAAGAAATGTACTTTTTTACATCTTTTTTATTGGCTACAATTTATAGCAGAAAGTAAAAAAAAATATATCTTTTTTAAATTGTTGGTCTTTTTTTGTTAATAGCGCAAAAAATAAAAACAGCAGAGGTGATCAAATACCACCAAAAGAGAGCTCTATTTGTGGGAAAAAAGGACATCAATTTTATTGTGTACAGCATTGCATGACTGCGCAATTGTCAGTTAAAGTAACGCAATGCCGTATCGCAAAAACTGGCCTGGTTTTGAAGGTTATAAACCTTCTGGGGCTGAAGTGATTAAAGAGTCAGAGTTTCTCAGAAGTAAAGATGGGTAAAGATTCACCAATCTGTGAAAATCTGTGTCTACAAATTGTCGAACAATTTTAGAATCTTCCTCAATGTAAAGTTGCAAAGACTTTCAATATATCATCATCTACAGTACATAATATCATTAAAAGATTCTGAGAATCTAGAGAAATCTCAGTGTGCAAGGGACAAAAATTGGGCCTTTGGGGTCACTGCATGGGCTCAGGAATACTTCCTAAAATCACTGTCTATGAACAAAGTTTGCCTTGCCATCCAAAAATGCAGCTCTATCATGCAAAGAAGAAGCCATGTCTGAAAAAGATCCAGAAATGCCACCATCTTTTCTGAACCAAAGCTCATTTAAAATGGTCTGCTGCAAAGAGGAAAACTGTTCTGTGGTGAGACTAATCAACATTTTACATTCTTTTTAGCAACCATGAGTGCTGTGTTCTCTGGCAACCATAAATGCTGTGTCCTAAAAAGGAGAGGGGCCTTCTGGCTTGTTATCAGTGCTCAGTTCAAAAGCCTGCATCTCCTGAGACTATGGGGGTGTATTGGTGCCTATGGAATGGGCAGAGATTTTTTAATGTACTGTAGGAGCATTTTTGGGTTAATGTCCAGTAAATATATAGTACAATTAAAGCTTAACTCCAGCCATATAACTAAACATGCAGAAATAAAACATATAGGACAGCCTGATAAAAGAAAAGGAATTGGCAGCACTCCAGGTTGAGTCCTTTGTGATGATTAAGCACACAGTCAGTGTGTGAAACGCATCTACCTTGTCACGATTGTCATATTTGGATGTCCAGTCAATAAATCTGGATTTTGACTCAACCTGGAGTGCTGCCAATTCCTTTTCTTTTATCAAGTTTTCACGGAGGCGAGCCGGGGCATGCACCTGTGTGAGTCATCAGGCAATTACACCACCTTGAGCAGTGAGTCCTTGTCTGTTCAATATAGGACAGCCTGCCAAAGGATTTGTATTTCTTTCCATCCAGTTCTGAAATGTACACAGCTATACCACACAGCAATATTATGCATATCTGTGCAGGAGACCTAGTTTTTCTATGCTGCATTTTAAACAATTAAAGGGGTCCTTCACTTAAATATAAAAATACTGCTCATCCATATCCCTTCATCCTCTTCTACCATATTTTTTTTTTCTGGGAGCAGGTACCGTTTTTTGACAGGTACCCAGTACCACTTTCACACTTCTCACCTAGATGAGAATTAGATCAGCTTGGCCCGCCACCCCACCTGCAACCGTCTGGTATACATCATGTGTTGCTTACAGTGCCATGCAATCTCACACATGCACAATGGGGTGCCAACTAGTAAGTCACATTCAAGATGGTGGCACTGAGGAATCCAAAGCCCAG
The DNA here is from genome assembly GCF_965119305.1 of Pelophylax lessonae. NCBI lineage: Eukaryota > Metazoa > Chordata > Amphibia > Anura > Ranidae > Pelophylax > Pelophylax lessonae. The sequence goes on along the minus strand of NC_138771.1, from coordinate 413,801,110 downwards.
TGAAGAATTGGCTCCAATGAAGACAGCGCTGGACTCCATGGGCTGATAATTGTCTTTTTTTCTAAAAGCCAACAGCTACAGTATTTGAAGCTGCTGGGTTTGATTTTTTTTTACATCATCTTTAAGTGATACTGGTCTTGTTCCTTTGACAGCCTGTGATTAGATAGCCTAGGAGAATCATCAGACTGTTGAACTAATCTCTCTGTCACTTTGATCTCTCCTTTTTGCTTATTCCACCTATCTTTTATCCCACTGCACCACAATTGATTGGCTCTTTGTGCTTCATCTTCCTCTTGAGCTCTGCTGTTCAGCACTGAGCAATAAATGTCAGGTCAAATTTAGATACTTACACTGCATGCCTTAAAAAAATAATGATGTATTAACGAATAAAAAGCTGTCCTAACTTGTGCCTTTTAAATCCAGATTGGCTAGTCTGTAGTCTGAATTAGTGCGTTATACTTTTAGAAAATGTTTTCTCCCTATTTTTCTTTTATCTCAGTTATATAGATTTATGCAATATCAGTTTTTACATGTAGTCATTTTTAGATAGTTATGTTTTTTTACTGCATAAATTAGAATTGGGGTCCAAATAAAAAACATTTCTTAACAGCCTAGATACTTTTTTCCTATATACCTTTAAAATGATTATTATTATAGTTGAATTTATCATATTCCATACATAATTTATGGAGTATCAGAGTGATATTTTGATGAAGAACCCAATAGCCAGCGTTCAAGAGTTTTTGTCCTTCAGACCTTTCTATGGTTATAATGCAAACTGAAGTGTTTTTTTTTTGGTAAAGAACAGTTAATAAGCAGTGAGTCATAAATTGAGTATGTAGCACAGTAAGCACCCTTCCTCTGAATAACAGATGTTGATGGGTGTTCAAGGCTGCTTATCAGGTGACTGTGAAAAGGAATATTTATGGTGATAGTAATTTATAAATGTGATGAATGATTTACCAGTGAAGGTAAATTTTCTTAATCAATGTATTTATCATTCAAATATTGCCTATATAAAAACATTTACCACAGTATTTCAATAAAATATCATTATACTGTATGTATTATGTGTTAATTAAAAGTATATTCATTTTAGCTTAAAATACAATAAAACGTAGTAGCAGTAAATTTGTAATTTCAAATATATGCTGTAAGATCAAAAGTGTAGAGTTCACACAATATAATCATTACTATCCACTGTAACATTTGCCAGATATACATACACAGTTATTACAAGGATATGAACTACAAAATAGTTGAAGGGTTCTGATGAGTATGCCCTTGTGACATAATAGGGTTAATTTATAAAAGGCAAATAGTTTGTTCACTTTGCAACAGCATTTTTAATGTGTAGGGGTATTTTCCCATAGCTTAGTGAATAGGGTTAAGGCTCACTTTGCAAAAAACGCCCAACCATGTGCAAGGATTTTTTTTTTTTAACTGTATTTTTGCACATGATTTGATATTAGAATTCAGCAGAGCTTGACCTCATTCACTAAGCTAAGGATGAATACCTTGCAAAGTGAAAGATCCCTTGCAAATTGAACAGCCTAGTTGCATTTAGTAAATCAACCTCAATATCACAATAATCACTTGAAGGTGTCCATATCTATTTTTTTTACTATACTTTTATTACATTGGAAATAATAATTGGTTCCAGAGGGATAAGAAATAAGGTGAAGAAAAAATAGAGTATCTATCTGATTATCACTGCTCCATCGGATCTTGCAGAACTACTAAAGCCACAGCCAGTTCTAGATATATATGTGGTTGAATAGGGCCAGGGCTCCATAACTATTTGAAACCACAGTATTGCATTGGAAGCTACTTTTGTATCTGAGGAAACTTCCACTTACCAGTACTACGGGGAAAACATATAAAGCATGTGAGAAGGATCTTTATCCATGTAGGATATTGTGCACATCGCATAATGACTATCATAATACTGATTTTTTTCAATCTTGTTTCACAGCATCAAGCAATAGTAATTATTTTAAACCAAATAAACAGAGGACCTGGTCCTATAATTACCACTAAACATAGTTTTCAATTGTACCAATGACAAAAATGCCAGTATCCTTGCTTCGGTGTCAGTGATGTCACTCTGGTAGGATCCTGGTAATTTTAAGGTTAACACAATGGGATATACTCAGTGAGTAACGAATGGCTTTAAGCCATTGGTGGTCTGGGTATGTGTTTTTTGGAGGTCAGTTTTCCATACCTAAATAGGAGAAGCTTTAGATAACAACATCTTATTCTTAAGCAGGTTATAATAGAGTGAAATACCTTTGGGGAGGTGTGGAGAATTGTGGTGAAATTGCAGATTGGGCACCTGCTCCTTTTTCCAATGTCTAGTGATCGTACAGCGAGCAGCCACTTAAATTCTAGTAACTATGGTACGGTAGGTGTTGGGGAAGTCCTCAATCCCTAAATTTAGTACTGCTAGTTCGGGTTTGCGGCTAGTGATGACCCCTGTGACCGTGGAGAGGAACTGGAACACACTCTGCCTGAAGCTTTTGCAAGTTTTTGCAAGACCACAAAATGTGCAGAAGGTTGCCAGTATGGCCACAGCCTTGCCAGCAGAGAAGAGACTCATTTGGAGTGAAGTGGGCTATTCAGAGTGGAGTAAGGTACCATCTCGTTAGTATTTTCTGAGTAAGTTCCCAAAGGTTAACACAATAGGATATACTCAGTGAGTAACTAATGGCTTTAAGCCATTGGTGGTCCGTGTATGTGTTTTGTAGGTCAGTTTTCCACGCCTAAATAGGAGGAGTTTTAGAAAACGACATCTTAGGTTATAATAGAGTGAAATATCTTTGGGGAGGTGTGGAGAATTGTGGTAAAACTGCCAAACTTTAGAGCAAATTATCAAAAGGGGGCATCTTTAAACTTTAGGGGGCATCTTCAAAAAGAAAGTGGCAAATGCTAAATAACTGGAAAAAAAACCTTAGAGGGTAATTTATATGTTTTCTGTAGGTCCTCTATGTTTTTAAGTTTGGCATCAACAAATAAATCATTAGCTAAGTGTAAACCATGCTGGGATCACACTAAAAAAGTCAGATGTGGAAGGAATAATCTTGACTACATACATAGGCAATGAGACGGTAGTGAATAGGGATTTAGACACAGTTGTACCACTAATGAAGCTTCTCCAAGCCTGTAGTGATGCTACAGTAGTAGCAAGCAGAGAATTTAAGGATATATGAGGCCAGGTATCCACCTAGAGAAGTGATCTCAAACTAGAAACTGGCGACATAGAGGTCCCTATATCTACCTATAGATTACCTATTGAGGGTGTGATCCAGTGTTTGAATTGATCTAGCAAAACGGCTAAGTAGTAATTAATAGTGTCAACTAATCCAATTCCTCCCATCAACCTATGTTTCACAAGTTGGGAATAGGAGCATCTAGCCCTTTACTGTTTCCAAAAGTAACACCTAAAGGTTGATGTTAAGGTAGCTGGGGGGGGGGGGTTAAGTGGTATAGGAAGGGTTCAAAAGAAGCATAAAATTTGCAGCAATATAAACATTTTGAATGCTGCCAATCTACCTGACCAGGACAGTTCAAAGCTAGAAATACACTATTGTCAGAAGAATTTTTAATGCCTGCCTTTACACGCACATGAACTTTAATAACATCCCGGTCTTAGTCCGTAGGGCTCAATATTGAGTTAGCCCTCTCTTTGCAGCTATAACAGCTTCAACTCTTCTGTCCACAAGGTTTAGGAGTGTGTCTATGGGAATGTTTGACCATTCTTCCAGAAGCACATTTTTCTGCTATGATATTCCCTGTCATTTTATTCCTCTTATGAGCTGGATCCATTGAAGCAGTCTCCATTACCTTGGGCTTTGACATGCCACCCAGAAGTCTTTTAGACCTGACTAGGTATCGCCTAGGGGGTCCATACATGGGGGCGAGTGCGCACCCTAGTGGGGTGGTCACAGTGAATACCTGCACATTTGTGGAGCACCTGTTTATGGCATTTCCTACTAAGGAAGTGTTTTGCACATCCTTCACTTGGAGCATAAATGAAATTGCATATTAGGCTTTTTGATAATTTGTGGAATATACAGCAGTTGATGCATAAGCACCTTTCTCTTGTATTGCACAACACGTTATTTATGTTTACAGCTTTGGTTTATTAAGATTTTGCACCCTATGCATTGTTTCATTTATGCACTAGCCTTTTAAATTAACTAGAAGGGAGTACTGTTTTCTTTTTTCAGCAAAGAATATAACATGTAGTATTTTATAATATGTCCTATTTTCCTCCTTAGCATGATAAGTTCAGTTGTACTTCAGGAAGGCTGGCTCTTCTGCTCACAGCAACTATCTCAGTACATAATAGTGATGAGGTTTGGATCTTGAAGAGTAGTGAAATTAGTTAAAATAGGCTAGTGGGTATCTCTGTTAGTGAGTGCACAGTCTGGGGAAGATTTACTAAAACTGGTGCACTCAGAATCGGGTGTAGCTGTGCATAGTAACCAATCAGCTTCTAAACTTAGCCTGTTCAATTATGCTTTGACAATAAAATCTGGAAGCTGATTGGTGTGGTGTGCCCCCGTTTTAGTAATTCTCCCCCATTGTGTCAAATTTGATGATTTCAGGTTTTTCCCTTTTTATTGCTGTTCCCTTACTGTATCTGTGCCTTTAGATATACCAAGCTTGGAATGGACCAGCAAAATAAAAAAAATATATATTTTGTGTAATAGAGATGATCCAAGCAAAGCATGTTCCTTTAGGCACCAAAGATGTGCTACAGGCTCAAGTAATTGACATTGAGCCATCAAGTGAACTGTAATTTTGGTAGCAGTTTGGAATCTTTATTAATGGATTGACTTCTGTATAGAGTAAGAAAAGATTCCTTTCAAAGTAGTCTTCTATAAATACAGAATTTAACTTGGTATACCTTTCACCAGGGCTTAGGAGAAGGCACTAGCTTATGAATCTGAGAAATCAGGAGAAATACAGCAAGTAACTCCATGCAGCAGTGGCTTATTATCTGGAAAATAGAAAACCTTGATTGAATTTATAAACGAACCAAACTAAGATAGCACGCCTCATTGCATTATTCTTATCTTAGCTGTGGGAGAATTTACAGAGGTAACAGATGACATTTATGAAACACAGCATGTATTTATTCTAAGTGGTATAGTCATGCATAAGGAGTGTGCCTTAAAGTGGAGCTCCAGATTCCTGCAAAAAAATGTAAAGTCAGCAGCTACAAATACAAATAATTTTCAATCGGCTATCGGGTGCTGCCGCCGCCATCTCCACTAGGGGACACTGGCCTTGCGACTTCACAGCCGATTCTCTACTGCACGAGCATGGAGCATGCTGTGCTATCTGACTGGGCTGGCTGCGGGGGAAGGAGGGGTGGGGCCGAACTTCCAGCTGAGTTTGATTCCAATTCAGTGATTTTAAAAAAAATTCAGTTTTTATTACTTTCAAATCCAACATCTATTGAAATATATGATGTTGGATAAGTAAAGTTTAAGTCTTTAATGCTGATAAATGGCTAATATGAGAAAGATATAGGAACAATTTACAAATTTACGATTTAAATTGCTGAAAAAAAATGGTTAGAACTTTTTATAACCCAGAACTCGGGATTTCATGCTTTTGCAGCTGAAAATGTTTTTAAGTACTTTTGCGGTGTATTTAGAGACACTCTTGGAAAATTTTCAGGCTACCTATGCCATTACAACCTTTTCACAACATATATTCAATTCCTATGAAACCAAGGAATGTTCCAATTGCTGTAAGAAAAATATTAGGTGCAAAATTGATCCCACAGTAGAGCTGGAAGCTTTGTTACCTTGCCATATAAGGTGTTATATGACTCAAAAGGTTTACTTATATCTCATGAGCAAGCTATTTTAGTAGATGTGTCACACAGAGGTGAAGAATTGAATAATAGGGAACATTTGGCATGTGGTGACTGTTTTCACATTACTATTCAGTTTATGAACTGCTACCAGTGTGTTGGTGTATGGGACCATTTTATGCACGTGTAGCGCTCAGTTTATGTGCATCTCTGATGATTATGTTCAATACGTTGTTATTTTTTATTTATATAATGTGACATGTACACACACTATATATAATGTTTATAGCTCTGGGTTATTGATACTGCAATTTGTGGCTGAAATGCTCCACAGTGTCTACATTTACAAAAGTTAGTGTGTCTTGTATTAAAGCTTGTAAACATAAAGCTTCTCATGTCATATGTCATATCTTAGCCACAAGTTTATTAATCTCATCACGAGGACCAACCAGGTTTTGCAAGCATACAAATATTTGTAACAAGTGTGTTGTAACAATCTAAAATGGAGTAAGTACTGTTCAATGGCTCATTAAAAACTATGGTCCACCTGGAGTAAATCACCAAGAATCCATTGTCTGTCCCATCAAAATATAGATTTTGCAGTTCCCTCCTATGGGGGGGAAGGGGGACACAAGGAGACATGAGTCAAGCCCCCTCAAATGATAATAAAATAGTTGTCAGATGCTCAGTGAGAAGTTATCGGAACAGATTCTTAACATTAACATTGCCAAGATATATACTGGATTTAGATTCATTTTGTCTTACCACCATTGCCATTATATTAGTGATTTTGTCCAAGAAAGTCAGGCCAAATTGTATTGCTCTGGTACTAGTACAATATGCTACTATATTTTTCAGGATTTGTTTGATGAACTCTGTGGTCCCAGCTGGTAGGACAATTGAGATAAGACAACTGCATTAAAATCTTAGTTTAAAAAGTGTCCTTTTCTATTGATTTTGCTTTGGAGAGGTACAATATTTTTTTATTTTATAGGTTCCTGTTTTAATTAGTTACATAGTTACATAGTTAGGTTGAAAAAAGACACAAGTCCATCTGGCTCAACCAATAAAAAACAGTAAAGAGAATCCAAGCATACAATCCTATATACACAATTTTCTACCCGCAGTTGATCCAGAGGAAGGTGAAAAACCCCAGCAAAGCATGATCCAATTTGCTACAGCAGGAAAAAAAATTCCTTTCTGATCCCCGAGAGGCAATCAGATATTCCCTGGATCAACTTTACCTAAAAATATTAGTACCAATTTATATTATGTACACCCCGGAAAGAATCCAGACCTTTTTTAAAGCAATCTTGTGAGCTAGCCAGAACCACCTCTGGAGGGAGTCTATTCCACATTTTAACAGCTCTCACGGTTAAGAAACCTTTCCGTATTTGGAGACTAAATCTGTTTTCCTCTAGACATAAAGAGTGCCCCCCTGTCCTCTGTGTTGACCTTAAAGTGAACAACTCAACACCAAGTTCACTATATGGACCCCTTATGCATTTATACATGTTGATCATATCCCCCCTAATCTCCTCTTTTCAAGAGAGAATAAATTCAGTTCCTCTAATTTTTCCTCATAGCTCCTCCATGCCTCTTATCAGTTTGGTAGCCCTTCTCTGCACTTTCTCCAGTTCCCTGATATCATTTTTAAGAACTGGTGCCCAAAACTGAACTTCATATTCCAGATGAGGTCTTACTAATGATTTGTATAGGGGCAAAATGATCTCTCTCTCTGGAGTCCATGCCTCTGGTAATACAAAAAATGACTTTGCTTGCTTTGGAAACTGCAGCTTGGCATTGCATGCACTTTATTAAGCTTAGGATCTACCAGAACACCCAGATCCTTCTCTGCTATGGATTCCCCCAGTTCTACTCCCCCTAGTATGTATGATGCATGCATATTCTTAGCCCCCAAGTGCCTAACTTTACATTTACATTTACAGTATTATACAATAGAGCACATGCATTAGTATTCAGCTTTATTATTCATAATATATATTGTGGCAGTGCAGTGCCCTACCAGCGTGATGTTAAAGTGATTATAACGTCTCATTTTATTTATATTAAAATAACAAACATGTTATACTTACCTACTCTGTGCAGTGGTTTGGCACAGGGCAGCCCAGATCCTCCTCATCTCGGGTCTCTGGCTGAAGCTTCTCACCCCTCCCACCTGTTATGTGCTCCCACAGCAAGTTGCTTGCTATGGGGGCACCCGAGTTGAGCTGCAGCTCCGTGTATCTATTCAGACACAGAGCTGATGTTCGGCCCTGCCCCCTCTCTCTCCTGATTGGCTAACTGAGTTTGATTAACAACAGCGGGAGCCAATGGCACCGCTGCTGTGTCTCAGCCAATCAGAAGAGAGAGTCCCACATGGCTGAGGCACTCGTGGACATCACTGGATAGAAAGGGGGCTCAAGTAAGTATTAGAGAGTATTAGGGAGGCTGAGGGGGGCTGCTGCACACAGAAGGTTTTTTATCTTAATGCAACAAATGCATTAAGATAAAAAAAAAAAACGTAAAAAATTCCCCCGCCTGATAAAAAAAAAGGACTGGTTTACCATCCTGAATTAAGCTGCTGGCTCTAACGGCATGGCTGTTAAAGCCCAGGCCAGCCAGCAAATTAACTTTCTGCAAGGTCTGCCATCACACATGGAAGGCATAATTTAGTTGGGGAAAGGAAAAGATTTTTATCCCAGAATTCTGTGGGACATATCTTGAACTTTTTGCAATCATGTTGCAAACATTCTTTGATTAAAACCTTTGTACAGGGTTTTCCTTATGTAGCTCCTGCTGTTCGTTCTTCCATCATTCTTGGATATGAATATAATTTTTCATCACTTCAAAAACTGCCCTTTGAGCCTCTTAGATTTTTTCATCTTACCATGCTTATTCACAAGGTTGCTGTCCTTTTTACCATCACATCTGTTGTGCACATGTCTGAACTGGTGGCCTTGTCTTTTGAAGATCCCTTTCTGGTCCTACACAGTGATAAAGGAATTGTTGGAGCTGAAAGCCTTTATCATTTCTAAGGTGGTTTTGGCCTTTCACCTCAACAAGGGCTTTTGTTTGCCTATTAGCCTTAAAATAACCAGAAATTAGTAGAAGGATTCACTTCCCATAGATTGATGCTACATTTTGTGAATGGCAGAGAGGGCAGAAGGGGGTGGGTGAATGGTGCCACTTTGCTTTGCAGCATATACAGCTACTAAACCATGCAGGGCAGTATTCAGCAGTTCTGAGGAGGCATTGAATGGAAGATGTTCCATCCTTCTTGCTGGTAATAGGATACACATTTGAAGATAACTAATGTCTAAGGTGTTATAGCCCGAATTATACAGTATATACTAAACTGCATCTTTAAGTAAAACTTTTATCTTTGGACAATCCAAATGTGTTGTCCACCACTCCTACCTCTGTACATGTTCTGCTTGTGTCAGGTAAAGATACTGTAACTTGCTGAGCATCTGGGGCATGCAATCTGGGCCCTGGCGTCATGACTGTTGCCATTGTTTTTCTTTAAATGCAGTCATCTTTTGAAAAGTTCCAGGAAATGTAGTGGTATTTCTCCTGGAGGCTGTGATTGGCACCTTTTTATGACCTCTGTGTACAGTAGGAGGTGAAGTCTGGAAAAAATAAGCATGATGATGACTCTATCTACACTGTAGGTGTATGTAAGCTAGGCACACACAATACACAGCACCTCATTCAGTATTCTGTGTTCGCTATTCCTCACTGCCTCATTTGGTACCTTGTGCTCCCTTTTTTCTCTGCAAATCATTCTGTACTATTTACTGTGCTTTCCCTTTTACATTCTGCCTTATTTCATACTTTGCATTGTATGTGCCCTATTCCGCACCTTCTCATCTGATACCCTGCACAGAGCATACCCTATTCCACTCTACCTCAATCTATACTGTGAGCTATACGTTCCTTTTTATACACCCATGACTTTGTATTTTGTGCTGTGTGTTCCCTTTTCTAAACATCCTCAATCTGTACTCTGTGCTATGTGGCCCCTATTTTACACTTCCATATCTGTATTCCAAGCTGTACGGTCCTTATTCCATGCCAACTTACTCAGTGCACTCTGTGTTCTATGTTCCACACTAACTATCTGTAAACTTTGGGGTTGATTTACTAAATGCAAATGGACTGTGCACTTTGCAAAGTGCATTTGCACTCTGCGTGAGCAGTTGCTTTGGAGCTTAGTAAATGGGAACAAGGGCCTCTTCCCCACAACCCTGAGTGGTAGTTTTGGGGGTCTGTGGGCAGGGAGCTTATCAGAATCTGGAAGCCTGCTTTAACAAGGGGGCCCCCAGATCCCAGCCTCCTCCTATATGAATGAGTATAGGGTACATTGTACCCCATACTCATTCACCAAAAAAGTGTAAAAATAAATAAAAACACACCTTTTTTGACAATTCCTTTATTAAAAAATTAAAAAAAAAAGAATGTCCCCTGAAGCAGATCCAACATCAATCATGATGCCTGCCGCACTGCCGGACTTGAAAAAGAACAATAAAAAACCTCCAACCCCGATGAAGGCTCCCGCTGATTGCCTGCTCTTCTGTCTTACAGTTCATAAATATATAAGGGGAGGAGTCAACCTGTTACATCACTGGGTGGCCCCACCCACTTGTAACATTATCGACCAGGAGTCCAGCGGATGTCGTGATTGACATTGGATCTACTTTGGGGGTCATTTTTTTTTTTACATTTTTTAAATAAGGAATTATTAAAAACTGTATGTGTTTTTATTTCTTTCTGACACTTTTTTGGTGAAAGAGTAGGGATACAATGTAAAATGTGTTGTGGTGCTGCTAGGGATTATATGGAGTTATAATATTACTCAAAAAAGATAAAAATGTTAAAAAACAAGTGAATCGCTCACACCTTCCACACTCTCATAGTTATGTGATCCAACATATAAATGAAGTATTGTCAGTACTGAGCTTCACCTTTAAGATCATAAACACCATATATATATATATATATATATATATATATATATGTATACTGTGTTCAAATGTACAAGTGTGGATCCTGCCACTATAGTGCTTAATCACCCTATACCAGTTTTCTATAATCGTATAGACCACAAATAAATGAAATGTCCACCAAAACAAAGTCCATCAATAAAATTTGTCCAAAATATCACCTTATAGTATTAGTCCATACATTGCGGTCCACATTTATATTCAGTGCTCTATAGGTGAAAATTCACTATTTATGTATCACTTGTTCTGCATGCTGTGCCCTATGCCTCACCTGGAATAATGTATCATATGTATTATTATGATCAGATGGCACTTGTATCCCTCCCAAGGGGACTGGAAATGTAGTTCCTGAGGTTCAATGATAGAATTGCTTCCTCCTTCTACTACCAGTTTCTCCCATCCTCTATGTACATACTGTATGAAAATAAAAATGCCAATAGGGCTATATCTTTAAACACACACCATTTATTTCTAAAATCTCCAAGTACTACACTTACATTTACAAGGTGCTTCCAGTGCAGCAGTCTGTAAATTGCATCTTACATCAGCTATGTACACTAGCATGAAATTCCTAGATATTAAATTGCCCCACATCACTATTCCTTGGCATCCACTGTTAGAGCGCCGTGACGTCAAAGCCCCTCCCCTATGCATTGCACCACAAGCACACGGGGGGATGAGGGGTTTGGTGGACATTGATTATTTTGTGGACATTGATTATTGTAGTGGACATTTAATTTATTTGTTGCATATTTGTTGCATTATTATAGAAAACTAGTAAAGGGTGTTTAAGCACTATAGTGGCAGGATCCACACTTGTACATTTGAACACAGTATATATACATGGTGTTTTTGATCTTAAAAGTGAGGGGTACAATGTACCCCATACTCATTCACATGGGGGACAGAATCTGAGGGACCTCTTGTTAAAGTGACTTCCAGATTCTGATAAGTCCCCCCGCCCACAGACCTCACAACCACAGCCCTGGGTTGTGTGGAAGAGACCCTTGTCTCCATCAACATGGGGACAAGGTGCTTTGGGGTTCGGGGGACAGGGCTTTCTAGGTTTATGTTCAAGACCTGCTGGAAAAAGTTTAATTTGGCTTAGTAAAGCATGTCATGAGTGCTTTATAGTTACAGAAGTTTTGAATACTTTTTACTACCAGTCTTGCAGTGCATACAAGAAGCAGTATTTAAAGTTGATCAAAAGTGGACATTTTGAAACCAGATACATCTTCATGATATTCATTGTGAATGATAGGTGATTATGTTTTAATGTCTATAAAACATTTTTTTTATAGATATTTGATGATAAACAGACATGGGCTAGTTTCACAAAGCATTAACACAAGAATAAAGTTCTCTATTTAACCATGGGACTGTCATTTTCAAATCACATTGGATTCAGTGGAAACTATTCGTCACTTTTTTCCTAAAAAGCATACTTATCTGGGTGTGTTAGCTTTGTACATCACACTTATAGGGTCCTATTATAAAAGTGTACTTTCAAGAGCATTTATCATTTCCCATAACAATCAATCACAATCCCTGTTTTTTTTTTTTGTCAAACCATGGTGTGAAAAAATGGCTTTTGGAAACTGATTGGATAGACCTTACCTTGATAGAGACTAATTTATTAAAACAATGCAAAGAGCAGAAGTGTGTTATAATCTATACAATTACCAACTAACCCAATATCAGACTTTTGACAGATTAAAACATTTAGTATAAATAATGCTTTTGATTACTGTATATTATACTTTTAAAATTTATTTTGAAAATCGAGAAACACTTAGCAGTATAATTTAAAGCACAACCAGGTTGAAAACAGAACACTTTTGAATAGCAAATGTTGCTATTTCTAAATTTTTAAAATAGTAATTATCTTTACTTATATGTATTTGCATTGCATTTTAAAACACGAACTGCCTAATGCTTCTTAGCCTCTTTGCCTACTGCTAGCAAAAATCAGAGAGAAGTTAGAGAGATGCAGGGAGAGATGCAGGGTGGACTACACACTTCTGACACCTGCAATATATAAACAATGTTGTACTTTTTATACACTGATCATTAAAGTTAGTACATTACATACTCCTGATAACAGCACATTTTAAGCTGTATTGTATGTTACATAATCTTAACCAGAGTGTTTATCACCTCAATGCTATATTATGCATTATATACTCTTCACCAAAGTGCTTATTGTCTCAATAGAAGGTGGTTGCTAAATATTCACTTTCTATTTTAATAAAGTCATTTTAAAGATTGGCTGTGTGCAGAAAAGCATCTGTAATTTTTTTAATTGATCGTGCTGATGTCTATGCTTGTCTGTGAGACTCTAACTTGAGGCACAGTAATTAAAGACATAATTTGTGGGTACAAGAACTGTTGCATTTGTGTGCCACATATATATTGAGGACGTTCAGATTTAATGTAACCAAACCCCTGTAAGTCCCTCCCACTGTTAGCACAATTTGGATGCCTACTTCACCTTTTTGGGTGCCCTGTGGTGCCCAAGGTCTTTTATATTCCCAGCAACACCCCTTGATCTGATGTACACAGAAGAAGGTAGAGGGAAGCCCATAACCTCTGAGCTAGGCAGCTAAAACAGATCAAGTCCTAAATGATAGACCTTCCAGTTCTTCTTTTGCACCTGCATCACCTTGGGCACATACTGTATAAAGCCAGCTACTGAGAATCATCTTTTCAGGTATGCATTATTTGATATTTCTTAACAATAGTACAACAAATACATGTCAAATAGTGAAGTTGTAATTCTGCTTTAAAAAAAAAATCGTAATACAAATTTATGAGTGTGTTAAACCAGTACAAACTGAGCAACAAATTCTTTTTATTGTTTGGGGTGTTCTAAATTGATAAAAGCTGACATCCTATTGATTAGTATGTTTACTGAACGTTGCTTGGACTTACTAAATTTATTAAGTTCAATATATTTTTTCTTTTTTTTAACTCTGTTACATCTAGAAAGCCATACCGGTATTTTAACCACTTTAGCCCCGGAGGATTTGGCTGCTCAATGACTAGTATCCTCATAGAAAGAAGGCTGTAAGCATAAACATTCCCTGTTATACTGATACCAGTTATCATAACCTTCAGCATTAGACAGGTATATCCAGTATAGAAGTTGTCAAACAGGCTTTGGGTTTTTCAAAATCCCACCTCACACAAGAGTAAAAAACAGTCAACATGCGCAGATGGGAAAGAGTCTTAGGCCAAACCTTTAACAAATCTCAATGGCGAGCTGCACTGACCTCTAACTTCCAAGCCACACACTCCTCCAATCTATGGGAGTTCACCTTCAAATTCAATCTCTGTTGGTATATCACTCCATCCCAGATCAACACATTCAACCCATCTTTCTCTTCAGCTTGCTGGAGGAATTGTGGGAAACCGGGTAACTTATTCCACATTCTCTGGGAATGCAACAAGATATCCATCTTTTGGTCGGATGTGTTCATACTCCTCTACAATGTCTCCAAAATAGCTTTAATCCCATCACCCAAACTTGCTTTACTAGGTATTGGCATCAATAAACTTTCAAGGCCTTTTTGAATTTCCCTCCCTAGTTCCGCTCCAATGCAGCATTGCTGCTGCAGGGAACGGAACTAGGAAGTCATCACACCGACGGAGGACGGAGGAGCGGCGGGACTCTCGGCTGGCAGTCACAGCAATGAGAGATCATCGCTGGATTGCCAGGAGAAGGTAAGAGACACCGCTGCGCTCTCTGCACATTCACCCCGAGCGTGACTCGGGATTACCGCCAGGGGGGTTAAATTGTCAGTTGTCGCCAAGCTGGCCAAAGCAAACCTCTGCACTAACAGGTGTGCTTGCTGGGTGCACTGTATTACCTGTATGTAGTTTCAGCTACATACAGTATACAGTGCCGTCTTTCTGCAATGGGATGGGGACTTCCTGTCCCACTAATGGAATAAAATAGAGTCGGGCTGAGTACTGCTCAAGTATTCATGAGAATCTTTGCATTCTATGCATGAATACAAAGCTTTCTCTGATTGACTGAGGCGGAGAGCATGATGTTATCCACCTACCTCTGAACCTCAGCAAATCAGAGGAAGCTTTGTATTTGTGCATAGAATGCAAAGCTTCTCATGAATAACACTCAGCCCAACTCTATTTTGTTCCAGTAGTGGAATGTGAAGTCCCCATCCCACTATGATGAAAATTCTTGCATCGAGACTGTCGAACTTTATAGCTAAATATATTCACAAGGACCAGGTGGATTTCATCCCTGGGAGACAGGGCCCAGACCAAGGTAAGAGAGCCATAGATATAATTTTGTTGCTACACTCTCATTGGGATGGGGGTGCCCTGCAGGAAGGCTTTCTTTTGTCCATTGATCTCCAGAAGGCCTTTGGTTCCATTTCTTGGCCCTACCTTTTTGAAATACTAGGAAGATGGCGTTTTGGCTCCAAATTCTTTGGAATCATTCAGTTTCTTTACTCTGCTCCGAAAGCACAGATCCGTTTGATGTGTCATTATTCTAACTCTTTTGACATAAAAAAAGGGACCAGAAAGGGCTGTCCCTTATCTCCTCTAATTTCCACAATAGCTATTGAAACCTTAGCTAGCGCCATTAGATCACACCCTGATATTAAGGGAGTCTTGTGTGGTCCCCAGGATCATAAATGCATGTTGTTCACGGACAACCTACAGTTCTTTATCACCTCCCGCCTGATCTTCACCCTAATGCATTTGGTTCTATTTCGGGCTTGAAATTTAATGTCTCCAAGTCTGTAAAACGAAACATCTCGAATCCTCTGCAGCTAGAAGACCAGTTGAGGCACCACTTCCCCTTCTCCTGTCCTCTTACTCCATTCCCTATTTGGGAATTAATCTACCCCACAGCATTTACAAACTGTTCCCTGTTAATTATCCCCCCAAGTTCCGGAAAGAGGAGGATTTAAAACAATGGGCAAAATGTTATTTAACCTGGTTGGGAAGAATCAACTCTATCAAAATGACTCTTCTATATCTTCTGTGCCTCTTCAGGTCCCTTTCCATCCCAATAAAGAAAAGTCTACTTCTTAAATTTCAAATAAAAATCATCCACTTGTGTCTGGGAGAGGAAGGGTTACCGCTGCCCTAAAAAAGTCCCCTACAGACTGAAAAGTCAAGAGGGGCTGAGCCTAGCCAATTTATGGTGGTACTATCAGGCTGCGCAATTAGCTCAAATCTCCACAGTATACTCTAGGGGTCCTAAACCTGATTGGATTGCTATGGAAAGACAGGCTGTTCCCCTGCACACTATAGACTTTCTGCTCTAGAATCCTCCTAAACGGAGACCCACAGTCCTCGCCCCCCACCCTCTCTCACTCCCTGGCATTGTGTGATGCTCTATATAAACAAGCTTCTTTAATCTCTAGTACCAAACCACTCACCCACCTGTTCAATAACCCTTTATTTCCCCTGGGTTTGAATATACAAGCCTTTCGTTGGTGGCTCAACAAAGGACTCTTCAGATTAGGACACTTCTTTAACTCAATGGGTCCCATTTCTCTCAGATACTGTATGAGTAAACTCGAAATGCCTCCCAATGAGAAATTTAGTCATCCCAGATTTCGCACTTCCTACACTATATCTGGCTAGACAAACCTGTCCCCCCCAAACTTACAACCTATGAACAATGTTGTTCCAGAATTATGGATCAAAGGGGAGGCATCTCTACTATCTATTCTGCCCTGGCTTACAAGGCAGATAAACCATCCTATGCTCAGTCCTGGGAATCTGATTTGGATATACAGTGGGACCCAAGCAAGTGGTTCCAGTTAATGGAATACTCCTACAAAGGTATCATGAACATATCTCTAATAGAAGCGAATGTTAAAATACTCACTAAATGGTATTATGTCCCCATCAGATTAGCCATGATCTACCCAAATGCTTTTCCCCTGTGCTTTAGAGTGTGTAATCTAGTTGGTTCCATGTTTCACACATGGTGGTCTTGCCCCTGTAATAGAGGTTATTGGAACAAATATCTCCACCTAATACAGAAAGTTACTGGGGTTGTTGTTCATCCCAGGATCCCACTATAGCATCCCACTATAGCCCTATTGAACCACAGGGTAGATAAAACCCCTAAACATACTCAGACTTTGATTTTCAAATATATCTTTATATTTTTGGGAGCTAAAATAACTATAGCCGGAGTTTGGAAGAAGCCCTTGGTCTCAATATTGACAACAAAGCAGAAAGTCTCTTGGATCATGTCCCAGGAAAAACTTGTTGCTAAACTTCAGGATAGAGAACGAAGGTTTGAAGCAGTCTGGGAACCTTGGGCGCTTTATGTTGGAGTACCCCTGTACCCAGGCATGGCATTCCCCCAAAAGGACCCTCCCTGCAGACCTACTTCCCATCCTCTTGCTCTTTGACTTTTCTTTCTCTAAAAGCCACTTGGCTTCTCCCCGCTTTCATCTCTCTCTTTACTATTCATCTATTCTTTTTCCTCCAATTGTGAAATCCTTTTCTGCTCCTCATGCTTCCATATGGAGTGCTCAGAAGGTTGAACACTTGTTTCCAAAGGGGACATTTTTTTTTCTCCCTCTCATTTTCTTATATTTTGATAGCCAAACACAAGGTTTTTTTTTTTTTTTTTTTTTTTAGACAAGAGAATGGTTCTTTGAATTCTCTTCTCCCTTTCTGTACGATACAAGTGGCCCTGGCTTTGACATTAGCTAGACAGGTGGCTCTGCATGAGGGCCAAAGGGGGGGAAGCCTTCCAGGTCTCCAGACACTCTTGATGGGGTTTCCAAGTTTCATCCCATGGGGGTGGCGTGTCTAACTCCCACGGGGTTCGAGGAGCCCTGTTGTGATGCTCCCTTCCACTAACCCGGATCTCCTGAGCCATCTACGACAAGAGGCTTAGAGGGTGTAAGAAGCTTTTGTTACTTGTTGTGGTCATGTGTTTAGTTTGAATTATGTTCTCTCTGTCTCCATATAATTACACAAACCACTCTATAAGAGTCCATTCACACTGCCGCGACTTGTGAAGCGACTTGTGTGCCCTCAAGTCGCCCCAAGTCGCTTGACATAACAAAAGCAATGTTAATCAATGAGTGCCATCTTAATTGGCACTACTGAAGTCGCTCCGACTTCAGAAAAGGGTCCTGTACTACTTTGAGGTGACTTGTATCCGACTTGTCCCATAGACTTCAATGGGAGTCGCCTCCTTATCTTATTTGAAGCGACTTGTGATCCGACTTTCCATTAAAATGGTCCTGAACCAGAAAAAAAGATAATTTTTCTTAGAATTTTTAGTAGCGCAGGGATGGGGCTCCACTTGGGCGTTTTTGTTGCAGGCGTTTATCGGGCATTTTTTGGGCGTCTTTGGAGGCAGGCATGACATCCGAACTTCTGTGTAGGGGTATATATGCACGCACACATATATGTATATATACACATATAGGTGTAATAGGAGCGGAGCCACATCCCTGCAAATAATTTCATTAGCGCATGGATGGAGCTCCGCTCCTATTACACCTATATGTGTGTATGTGTATATATACATATATGTGTGTGTGTGTGTGTATATACCCCTACACAGTAGTTCAGATGTCATGCCTGCCTCCAAAGATGCCCAAAAAATGCCCGATAAACGCCTGCAACAAAAACGCCAAGGTGGAGCGGAGCCCCATCCCTGCGCTACTAAAAATTCTAAGATAAATGATCTTTTTTTTCTGGTTCTGGACATGCTACAGAGCTGAAACTTCACAGGTACACTTTTTAGACCCCCCAGACACTAAATCCAAAGAAATCAAATTGTTTTTTTTTTCAATAATTTTTTCAATAATTGTCTCTCTATCAAAAAACGACAATTTTTAAGAACTTTTTTTGTGTAATTGTGCATGACCCAGAACCATCATATTCTGATTGGCCAAATATAAAGTTGTACAAAGTCGTCTATCATACAAGTCGCGCTGAATTCGCGCAAAGTCGCGCTGAACATGTCGCCCCTTATGAGGCGACTTTTTGGTCGCAGCAGTGTGAATGGGGTCCGGGTTTTGATTATTTGCAATGGAATTGTTCATTTACACTTTTGGGCCTCGCAGGCTAATTTTTTATCTGTATGTCCTTTTTATTACGACATTCAATAAACATATTAAAAAGAAGAAATGAGATAGGCCATCAATACTTCAGGATTGATCGATTTTCAGCTATATACCAGAGTTTGTGGTTTCTCTAACTTTCCTACAAGCTAAATAACATACACTTATTTGTGTTATTTTCACCCAAAAATAATGTAGTAGAATACATTTTGGGCCTACATTTATCAAGAAATATTTATTTGCACATTTTTATACCAGAAACAAAGAAAAACAAATTTTTTCATAACATTTATTTTTTTCATTTATTTAGCAAAAAAAAAAAAAAAAAGACACTGGTGATTGAATGCACACTGTTTGTGTAGAAAAAAAAAAGATAATTTTATATGAATACAGTGTTGCATGACCACGCAATTTTCATTCAAAGGGCGACAGCATGAAAGCTAAAAATTGACCCGGGCAGGATGGGGGTAGAAGTACTAGGTATTGAAGTGGTTAAAGGTAGCATTAGGCTTTAAATACTCTGAAATGCATAACATGCTGAATTTGCAAAAAGTGTGACCTATGGATAAGTATCCTAAACACTATTTTTCACAATACAGCCAATTGCCACACAAAAAATCCAAACTACTGCAGCCACAGAGAAACTGCTAGCAACTTCTAGGAAACCTACAGTGTGTAAATACTTTACTAATATATACATGTATAGTACATACCACACATAAACACAACTCTATGGTTAAGTTCTTAGAACTCAAATGTAACAGAGGAGGACCCTGAGTTTAGCAGGGATGTATGGTGATGTGTAGCTGTCGCTTTCTTTGGACACATAATAGTCACTAGCTATCTGACTTTTTCAATTGATAAACTGTAAATTTCATAGCAGTTGAAATAGCATAGTGAAAATGTATGGTACATCCTCAAGGGAACAGGTTTCCTTTAAAAAAGGATGCTGTTTTTCTAGCACAAAACAAGTGTCATAGTTAAAAATAGAAATGTATAAAAGAGAATGGAGTTAAAATGCATGCTTTGAGGAAATGACTAAGGATGCTTTATGCAACAAAGGTCAATGCTAACAAAATGGAAACCTTTTAGCAATTTATGAAGCAATTACCATGCAGTGTATGGCATAATCCATATTCTCTTTCTGAAAACAAGAAGGCATATCTCAATCCCAAACTGTCTACTAACCACTACTGAAGAGTTATAGCTCACTTTTTTTTTAAATTCACTTTGATTAAAAAAAGAAGGTCACTGTGTATAATATTACTGTTCAGTGCTTTCAAAATATTTTGTATTGATAACTGTAGCACAAAACCCTTTACATGGAAATAATTTAAACCAGAATACGCATTTAAAAAATACACTTTTTCTATCCCCTCATGCTGTGGTTTTGATGTGTAAATCACGATTCCTGCATCAGATCCACTTTGAAAGAGAAACTATGATGGTTTGGTTCAACTTTAATACAAGGGATGGGCCAAACACCCCCTTGGTTAGTTCACAGCAGAACTCCCAAATAGGGGAAATGTTTAACCCGAACCGTGAACCCCATTAAAGTCTATGGGAGCCGAACAGGAAAAATCAAAAGCTCCCATTTTGAAGGCTTATATGCAAGTAACTGGCCATACAAGTGGTGTGAGGGTCTGGGTACTCCCCTGGGGGACATGGATTAAAAAAATTGTATTTTTTTAAAACAATGATTTTTTTGGAGCAGTGATTTTAATGATGCCTAAAGTGCAGAAATAAAAATGAAAAATTCCTTTAACCACTTGCCGACCGCCGCACGACTATCTACGTGGGCGGTCAGCCCCTCACAGGCAAAGTGACGTAGGTCTACGTCGCTCGCCTGTGAGGGTTTAGGGAGCGAGCGCGCGCCGCCGGAGGCGCGCTCCCGCTCCCGCGTGGTCACGGACCCCCCCGCGCGCGTGACCGGCGGACCCGATCGCCGCCGGCCACTCTGCGATCGGCGGGGGAGAGGGAGAAAGTCAGGCAGCTTGTGTAAACAAGCTGCCTGTCATTCTCCTCTCTGTATGAGAGCTGATCACATGGATCTACTATGTAGATCCATTGATCACTCTGCATACAGTTGAAGCCCCAGCCAATCACAGTTAGAAGCACGCCCCTAGGGACACACACAGCCCCTCCCTCTCAAATAAAGTTAACCCCTTCACTACCAGTGTATTTTTACAGTAACAGTGCATATATATAGCACTGATTACTGTAAAAATGTCACTGGTAACCCCAAAAGTGTCAAAAATGTCAGTCAAGGGTCCGATCTGTCCGCCGCATTGTCGCAGTACCGCAAAAAAAATCGCAGATCGCCGCCATTACGCGTTAAAAAAAAAAACAACAAAAATGACAAAAATCTTTCCCTTTGTTAGTAAACGCAATAACTTTTGCGCAAACCAATCAAAATACGCTTTTTGCGATTTTTTTTACCAAACATAGGTAGCATAAAACAAATTGGCCGAAAATATTAAAAAATTTTGATTTTTACATTTATTTTTGGGGGAATTTCATATAAAAAAAAGGGAAAAATATTGCTATTTTTGCAAAATTTACGCTCTTTTTTTGTTTATAGCGCGTGATCAAAAAATCGCACAGGTGATCAAATACCGCCAAAAGAAAGCTCTGTTTGTGGGAAAAAAAGGACGCCAAATTCGTTTAGGTACAGCGTCGCACGACCGCGCAATTGTCCGTTAAAGTCACGCAGTGCCGAATCGCAAAATACCCCCTGGTCAGGAAGGGGGTAAAATCTTCCGGGGCTTAAGTGGTTAAATATAGTGCCTGGGGGGGTCCTCTTAATGTGCCTGTAAAATGGCGCATCTGTAGCATGTATAGATCTTGCTACAGCAAAAATGACATTTGTAAAGAAAAAAAGGAGTCAAATCCCATTTAAAATGACTTGCGGTTACAATTGCCGGCACCCAGTTATTAAAAAATTAAGGAACAAAACAGCATTGGGTCCCCCCCCAGTCCATACCAGGCCCTCCAGGTTTGGTATTGGTTTAAAGGGGAACCCGACTCCAAAATTAAAAAAAAAAAGGCTTAGGGTCCCCCTTAAAATCCTCACCAGACCCTAATCTGGGCACGCAGACTGGCAGGTCAGGAAAGGGGAGGGGACGAGCGAGCGCTCGTATCAGTTTTAACCGCAAGTCATTTTAAATGGGATTTGACTATTTTTATTTTTCTTTAGAAAAGTAATTTTTGCTGTAGCATGTTTAATGCATGCTACAGATGCGCCACTTTATAGGCACATTAACCTTCCTGGCGGTCTGATTATGTTCAGATTTCTGTGATAAAAGTGGTACATTATTTTGCATGGAAATCTGTTGTTTTATATTTAAAAACTCAGCTTCCCCTGCGATCCCCCGCCGTCCTCCCCTGCCGTCCTCCCCTGCCGTCCTCCCCCGCCGTTCTCCCGCTGTCCTCCCAGCCGATGCCACCACCTGTCTTCCGGTTCCCTTCCCTGCGAGCGTTGCGACGCAGGGGGGTGAAACCGGCGGCAATTTAAAAAATGTAAATACACTAAATGACATGATGCAAAGCTGTGATCCTAACAGATTACACTGCATCATGCCATTTCACCACAGGATTTCACCTGGTGACTTTCCCAGTGCCCTGCCAGTGCTTTTCCATTTCTTTGTGCCTGGAAAATTGAGAATGACCATGGTGTCCAAAAAGTATTCTTTTTGCGCAAAAGCGCTTTTAGCCATCGCTGTTTTCCACTTCTTCTAAAAGCGCTTTTGCGCAAAAAGAACGCTTTTTTGGACGCCATGGTCGTTCAAAATTTTCCAGTTACAAAGCACTGGAAAAGCACAGGCAGGGCACTGGAAAAGTCACTAGATGCAATCCTGTGGTGAAATGGCATGATACATTGTAATCCGTTAGGATCACAGCTTTGTATCATGTCATTTTTGTATTTACACTTTTTAATTTGCCGCTGGTTCCACCCCCTGCATTGCAACGCTCGCAGGGAAGGGAACCTGAAGGAAAGTGCTGGCAATCAGCCGTGCACAGAGCGGGGAGGACGGCAGGGGAGCCCAAGGAAGGTAATTAACATTGCGGGCTAATCCCGAGTGTGGCTCGGGGTTACCACTTTTGGTACTGAAACACTCGGGAATACCGCTAAGGGGGTTAAGGGGACCCTCCAGGCACAGCCGTGCACAGAGCGGGGAGGACGGCAGGGGAGCGCAGGGAAGGTAATTAACATTGCGGGCTAATCCCGAGTGTGACTCGGGGTTACCACTTTTGGTACTGAAACACTCGGGAATACCGCTAAGGAGGTTAAGGGGACCCTCCAGGCACTATATTTAAAGGAATTATTTTTTATTTTTTTTCAACCAGCACTTTTTTTTTTCATTGGGAAAAACCATTGACAGGTGATGACTCATTAGTTGTTAAGGACGCAGAGGGCGGCTTCCTGGCCCCCCTCCTTAACAACCAGCTTATACTACACCCTGGTTGGGCAAAGCTTTAACCAACCAGGGCACAGCATTGTAGGGTGTTTGTCGGGGCGAACACCCTGCAAATTTGGGTGTTCGGCGAACGGCCGAACAGGCAAATATTCGTCCCGAACTCATTCGGTCAACCTCTCTTTCTCTCTTTGAACAATTTAAATAAAATGCCTTTTTAAATTGGTTTTAATATAAACACTATAACTTATGAATGTTTATTTTAACAAAAAAAAAAAAGAAATACATTTACTTGCAGTGTTTTTTTCATATGTGCCCAGTTTTTGGCTTATGCCTTTATGCCTTTACTGAAGTCTTGGACCCCTCGATGCTTTTGTCTTGTCAGTTTTTAAGCCTTATGAGATGTCAGGTAATTTGACTATGAGGGAGAAGCCACGCTCATACTCCTGCCCATTTTCCCTATAAAATCAGTGCACCAGAGAGCACTTACCCTTTCCCTATGGTTTGACAAAGGGGTGGAGCCCCAAAACGCGTAACCACACCACCTTATGGAGAGACATTATCATCTCATACCCAGAAGAGATTGCTGAGCCAGCCGAGGACACAGAGAAGCCACCGCTCTACAGCGTTGCATGTGGTTTAGCTTCCCCAGCCACAGCTCTCCTGTCTGTTTATACCCAGGCGCTTCCTTGCCAAACTCTCAAAAGAGCGTCAAGCAAGCCAAGGACACCCAGACACTGATGCCACTGGCCTCTCCATTCTCCATTGCTTCTTTCCCACTACCCAGCAGCATCCAGGTGGATCTCTGCACAACACTAGCTGCTTACCTGCCAATCTCTGCTAGAGATTTTAAGACTTTCACAGATGACAAGCCAATATTTCCTCCATCAAATATGAGTGCTATATTAATTCGTTACTACCAAATAGCTGTTTTCAATACTCCACACTCCACACATAGATGCGCCCTTGCTTTTTTTTTTTTGTTTTCACACACTAGGTTTAATCAGGACCTATATAGAGGAGCTGCTTTTTCCCCTCCATATGTTAATCTTTTTAACTGTTTACTCCCCTTTTCATCCCTTACATCTACCCTGCTGTATTACTGGTGTGGCCACGGCAGCACAATCCTTTTCTCCTAAATAATTCAGTAATGTATACCTGTGCCAAAGGGTTGAGGAAAGAGCCATAATGGCTGAAAAGATTCTATCCAGGAAGTTAAACTTTTTAAGCACTGTTCGCAAGTACGACTAATGTACACCTTTTCTGCTTCAAATGAGAGAAGCAGAGAAGATGCTTCTATCTGTCTGGCCAAGTGCACTAGACTAAAGAGGTTGTAAACCTCCCCAAAAAAATAAATAAATAAAAATAAAAAAGACAAAGGCCTAATGAGCTAGTATGCAGGTGCATACTCTTTCACCTAGAGAGTTTACCTCAGCTGAAAAATGTCTGTGAAATCAGCATGTAGTGAATTCTGCAGGGATATAAGCATATCCTTAAGCAGAGTGTTAATGACTGGTTGGTTGGACATGGGGAAGGGTGCAATGGAAGCACATAGGGAAGTATAGTCTGCCAAAGGAGTGTCCTCATTGCTCATTTCTATGTACCGATGGCTGGTGGGTCTTAGCAGGGCTGAAACATGGCGGGCTCACTGCCGGAGAGTGAGAGGGAAGAGAATCTTCCAGAATTCCTGCAGCTATCATTGCTGCATCTGGGAGATCTGTATAGGCTCCACTTAGTGCTTGTGTGAAAGAGGGGGCTAGGTCATATTTACTGCTACCTTGCAGAGGCTGGCAGAAGAAATCTGTCAGTTTTTGAGGATGCCTATTTTCCTTTCACTTATGTGACATGAACACTGTGGTGTACAAGCTGTCAGCCAGGGAAGTTGTGCTGTGAATCCGACCTGCATGTCACCTATTACCTGTAATCCCCCCTTTTGCTCCGAAACTCTGTGTTCAGGCTTCCATAAAGAGCGTGCACTGGCCACACCCCCTGAAGCTGATTGATGTCTGTGCAGAGCTGCACCAGATTTTGCATGCTACAGTTTTAGTAAATCCCTTATTTACCCGAAAAACCCAACAAAATAACACAAATTTTCCCTAAACTCTAGGGATCTGAGTAAAAACCTTCAATGCATAAGTACTGCTGCTGCATACTGCATAAAGGAAGAAGCAAGTGCACATACTGTATCCTGCCTTATGTAAGTTTATTGACTAAAGTTCTAGGAATATCAGCTCAAGGAATCTATCAGAGATACAGTACAGTACAGAATGTGTTACAGCTTGCGGGCAGTGGCAGCTGCATCTCTCCATTGGTAGGCTTCCTCAAAAATGTTCAGTAGATCATATAAACTTCAGTGTGAGTTTAGCAGGGTTAAAAAATAAACATTTCCTGTGCAGTAAAGACAGAAAGGATTACATTTTATATGTAAGGACCCATTCACACTTAAAGTGTTACTAAGCCCACAACAGTAAAAACAGTCTGTATATGCAGTAAATCATGCTTGTTTTACTCACTGTGGAACCTAAGGGGTTAATGCTGCACATTGTGTAAAAAGGCTGTTTCATCCTGGCCTCTCTGATCCTCCCCTTCTTCCACAGTCCCCAATCCATCTCCCAATGTGTATTGCTAGAGATTTTTTTTTTCTTGGGAGGGTGCATGTGATCCACACAGGGCCAATCAGCACAGTCCAGATAGAGGGTTAGGGGTCATTCAGCCTCATAGGACAGACAGAGGAGATTGAAAACTCCTCCTACAAGCTTTAAGCAGTGGTTGGCCGGACACTGATAGAGGTCACAAGA
This sequence comes from Pelophylax lessonae, assembly GCF_965119305.1. Classification (NCBI taxonomy): domain Eukaryota; kingdom Metazoa; phylum Chordata; class Amphibia; order Anura; family Ranidae; genus Pelophylax; species Pelophylax lessonae. The sequence continues at coordinate 413,774,980 of NC_138771.1, read as the reverse complement.
CTGCTGTATCCTTGTGATGAGAAAAGGTATTTAGCAGTTTCTATTTATTAAAATAATTGCATTTCCATGTTCTCAGTACTGCGGGGCATAGTTACATAGTTAGTGAGGTTGAAAAAAGACATCAGTCCATCCAGTTCAACCTATGAACCTAGTGAATGCAGGGTCTTGGATTTAATAACACTTTAAGGATTTTGTTTTATTGCATTATTACAAATGAATTATGGTATGCATTAGCATGATTTTTTATCGGTACAGTCATTATGAATGAGCTCCCAGGGCACCACAACAAATACAAAAAGTTTACATGACTCTTCTTTAAAAATGCAGTGCACCACAACCAGTGGTAGAGTATTTCTGTGCTGTGGTGCGTTGTGTGTTGGGCTCCACTGTACAATCCCTTGTTGTGCCAACCACAATGAATGGCAGCACAACACAATAAACATACAGCAGGTTGCCAGAAATATTACTGCCTAAGCACACTTGGATGATGTAATACGTGCTGACTGTGAATATGTGCAATAATAAATAGATGAGCCAAGTTGAATAAATAGTGTCATGCACATAAAAAATATCTCTCAGGAAAGGTTAGACAGGTTGTGGTAGTTAGGGGACTCCATTATCAAGAGGACAGAGAGGGCAATCTGTAAAAAAGATCTTGGTAACCGAACAGTATGTTGTTTACTAGGCGCCCGCGTTCGGAACATCGCAGATCTGGCAGACATATTATTGTGCGGGGCTGGGGATGACCCAGCGGTCATGGTGCATGTGGGCACTAATGACAAAGTAAAAGGTAGGTGGAGGATCCTAAAGAACGATTTCAGGGACTTAGGTAATAGATTGAGGAAAAGGACCTCCAAGGTGGTTTTCTCTGAAATACTGCCTGTACCTCGAGCCACACAAGAGAGGCAGAAGGAGATTAGGGAACTTAACAAGTGGCTGAGGAACTGGTGTAGGAAGGAGGGGTTTGGGTTCCTGGAGAACTGGGCTGACTTCTCAGTCGGCTACCGGCTCTTTAGTAAGGATGGGCTGCACCTTAATGGGGACGGTACAGCTCTTTTGGGGATAAAGATGGCCACAAAGTTGGAGGGGCTTTTAAACTAGGAGACGGGGGGAGGGCTCAGAAGTAGAATCAGTCAGGAGGGAGCAAAGGACTGAAGGCAGTTGTAGGGTCATCAGCGACAGTAGGTCCACAACGTCAATTGGCAGGTCTGTGCGGGAGAACCTCAGACCCAACATGAATAAACATAACCGCTAATCACGTTTAACTTCCGTAAAACTAAGAGGGGTATATGCTAATGCCAGGAGCCTAGCTAATAAAATGGATGAATTGGAAATGTTAGTACATGAGGATGACATAGACCTTGTGGGAATAACAGAGACTTGGTTCGACCCCTCACATGACTGGCTGGCCAATATCCAAGGGTATTCAGTGTACCGGAAGGACAGGGTAGGAAAAAGAGGGGGAGGGGTATGTCTCTATGTCAAGAACAATATAAAGGTGATAGAAAGGAGTGACATTACGGATGGGATGAGCATGGATTTAGAATCTGTGTGGGTTGAACTCCATAGGGAAGGAGAAAAGGGAAAAGTAGTTGTGGGGGTTTGCTATAGGCCACCTAACCAAGGGGAGGAGGTAGAGCTGGAATTTTTAGCACTAATGGGTAAAGTGGCAAGATTGGGATCAGTCATCATATTGGGGGACTTCAATTATCCCGACATTGACTGGGATGAGGGGATTACACACTCACAGAAGGCCCGTCTATTCACGGAAACCTTACAGGACAACTAGATGTCACAGTTGGTGGATTCCCCTACCAGAGAAAACGCAGTCCTGTATCTATTGATCACTAATGACCCAGACATAATCTCGGAGGTAGGAGTCCAGGACAACCTGGGCTCTAGCGATCACAGGATGATCACATTTAGTATAAATAACAATATAACAAGGCAAGTGGGGAACATAAGAACCCTAAATTTCAGAAGGGCAAACTTTCCAAAATTGTACTCATTAATGGAAAGGGTAAACTGGGACCAAACCCTGGGATCCCTGACCACAGAGGAAAATGGGAATGCTTTAGGAACATATTAAGCAAATGCATCTTGCAGTGCATTCCTATGGGAAATAAATTTAGAAGAGATAAAGCCAAACCTGGCTGGTTAAACCGTAGCGTTAAAAAACTTATCAGGGGAAAAAAATTGGCCTTCAGGAAATATAAATCAAAGGGCACAGTATCGGCTTTCGAGCAATACAAGGAGGCAAATAAGAAAAGTAAACAAGAAATCAAGATGGCTAAAATCAACTTTGAGAGACAAATAGCGGAGGATAGTAAAAAAAACCCAAAGATATTCTTTAAATATATCAACAGCAAAAAAACTAGGGCAGAGCATATTGCACACATAATTAACGATGATGGGAGGATGGTTACAGAGGACACTGAAAAAGCAACCGTGCTGAATGCTTTTTTCTCGTCAGTCTTTACACAGGAAAAGGAGGGGTACACTGACCATGACTGTATGGTTAGTAGTAATACACAGGACTTGCCACTATGGCTAACAGAGGGTGAAATCAGGGAAAGGCTGGATAAACTTAACACAAACAAATCACCAGGCCCGGATGGTGTACATCCGAGAGTACTCAAGGAACTCAATAAGGTTATATCTAGACCACTGTTCCTGATCTTTGCAGACAGTATTAGGACAGGAGATGTACCAGGGGATTGGAGGAAGGCTAACGTGATTCCGATATTCAAAAAGGGCCAGAGGCATATCCTGGGAAATTATAGGACTGTCAGTCTGACATCGATAGTATGTAAACTTCTGGAGGGGATGATAAGGGACTATATCATAGAGTTTGCTAAAGACAACAACATCATCAGCAGTAATCAGCACGGGTTTACAAATGGGCGTTCTTGTCAAACCAATCTCTTAACATTCTACGAGGAGGTGAGCTGTGAGCTAGATAGGGGGAGACCAGTGGATGTGGTGTACTTGGATTTCGCTAAGGCGTTTGATACAGTTCCCCACAAGCGCTTAATTTATAAAATAAGGTCTGCAGGTATTGACAGCAGGGTTTGCTCTTGGATATGGAACTGGCTAAAAGGGCGTGTCCAAAGGGTGGTAATAAACAGCGCATACTCAGACTGGTCTGAGGTAGTAAGTGGGGTGCCCCAGGGCTCAGTCCTGGGACCAACCTTGTTCAATTTATTCATAAACAGCATTGAGGATGGGATCAGTAGTTTGTTATCAGTTTTTGCAGATGACACAAAATTGGCCAGGGCAATAACTGCACAGCATGAAGCAGATATTCTACAGAATGACCTGGACAAAATAACGGAGTGGGCAACGACATGGCAAATGAGGTTTAACGTGGAGAAGTGTAAGGTTTTGCACTTGGGGACTAAAAACATAAAAACACAATACACACTAGGAGGGGAACCCTTGGGGGAATCAAAAATGGAGAAAGATCTGGGAGTCTTGGTTGATGATAGATTAGGCAACAGCATGCAATGTCAAGCGGCAGCTGCCAAAGCCAGCAGATTATTAGAATGCATAAAGAAATGAATGTATTCCAGAGATAAGACTATAATCCTTCCACTTTATAAAACTCTGGTCCGACCGCATCTGGGGTACTCTTTCCAGTTCTGGTTGCCCGTCCTCAGGAGGGATGTTTTGGAGTTGGAGAGAGTCCAGAGAAGGACAACTAAACTGTTTAGGGGGTTGGAGGACCTTAACTATGAAGAGGGGCTGCAATCGTTCGATTTATTCTCCCTGGAGAAGAGACGTCTGAGGGGGGACATGATAGCAATTTATAAATATCTTAATGGGGATCTCGGCTTAGAAAAAAAGCTGTTCATTCGAAGGAATTGCATGAGGACTCGAGGACACACAATGCGATTAGAGGAGAAGCGTTTTAACCTCAGGCAACGAGGAGGGTTCTTTACTATTAGGGCTAGATTTTGGAATTGTCTACCACAAGAGGTGGTTTCTGCGGGTAGTATGGTGGCTTTAAAAAGACTCTTAGACTTAGGACATTAAGGGCTATGTGAGATGATTACAGACACACACACCTACACAGGTTGAACTGGATGGACTATTGTCTTTATTCAAGCTCACCTACTATGTAACTATGTAACTATGTAACTATGACTATGGGCCTGCCTTGAGGTTTCTCTGGATTTTTGTGGACTTTCGGCAAGTAATATATTACTGGTACTTTAGATGTGTCAGGGATTAGGTATTTGCTTTCTTTTTTGTTTAATATTCCTATTTCTTTTCCTTTTTGAATATAGGATTTAAGTTTCTCTTTGTAGAGTTTTGTAGGGTTATTTTTTAGTTTTTGGTAGGTGCCTTCCACTTGTAATGGGTTGGTCATTTCTTCCTGATAGTCTGTCCTCTTCAGGATCACCAGTATTTATTTTGTTCGAATAAATATAGACATTGACCTCAATTGTTTTATCTCAAATTTTTAAATACAACAACACTGTCTGACTTACCAAACCCCCTTGTATGTAGTATTTATATATATATATATATTTATATATATATATATATATATATATATATATATATATATATATATATATATATATATATATATAATATATATATATATTTTTTTTTTATTTATTTATATTTTTTTATATATATACATTTTTTATATATATATATATATATATATATATATATATATATATATTTTATATATTTATTATCTTTTATTACTGATTGCCATTTCAAAGAAGTAACTACACCTTCCCCTGATCTACCACATAGACCCAACATAAAAATACCTGAATGACATTACCAACAGTTAGCACTTATAAAAGAGTGACTACAACAGTAGAAGATTCCTAAGAAATAACATTTGTAACAACCTAGAATAAGCAACTTGGGGCCAGTTACGAATAACTCACCCCCATTATATGTCACAAATGTATACATAAGTATAGAGTTACCATTCTCCTACATTCCCTATAACATATATATGCATATGCATACATTTACTCCCTTTCATACCATAATTGTTTTTATATACAATTAATATGTTCATATGACCAATATATATATATATATATATATATATATATATATATATATGCATAAATTTACTCCCTTTTGTACCATAATTGTTTTTATATACAATTAATATGTTCATATGACCAATATTAGAGATACTGTATTATCATCCCTCCCCTGCGAATAGGCCTTCTTTCTATGTAAGTTTTATATACACAAGTAATTTATTTAATATAGGGAATACACATGTATATTAGGTTTATTTACAATTAACATGTTCGTCTGACTGATATTAGAAACATGTTCGTCTGACTGATATTAGAAGTATTGTATTATCCCTCCCCTGCCAATAAGCCTTCCTTTTTATGTAAGTTTTATACACACAAATATTTATCTAATGTATAGAATACACATATACATCAGATATTAGCATCTTCTCTCCCATTTAGCCATATGCCTCGGTTATGGCTAAAGGGGAGAGGAGATATTATAGTATTATTTAATTTACTTTTTAATATATATATTTTTTAATATCTTTTAATAATGGTTTACCAATATGTTTTATGTATATTTCTAATAAAATAAGATTTTATGTCATGTATATTATACAATTATAGATACCGGAACAGATATAATTCCTATAACACCTTCCCGACATCTAATAGACTACTTCCGGTCCTTAGATTGATGTTTACTATACTATTTTTGCTTGCGAACCATCATGGTTAGTTACCGGGCAACCGCAGCATATATATGGATGTGATCGGGAAGTGAAGTGAAGTGAGGACGTCTGCTGAGGACGTCTATGATGAAACGCGTCCAGTGTAGTTGCGTCACTTCCCGATCCAGATTTGCCATGGAACGCATTGCGCTCCGGAACACAGTACGCTACTGCCGGCTTTTCGTTTGGTCTCTGCACGAGACATATCTATGCTGATTTTTATCTTCTGTAATGTGAGTACCCTTTTAACATAGATCTAAATAAAATTACCATATGGAATTGAACTATATGTTCCCCCTTTATTTATTCCACACACTACACCACCGGAGCATTATCCAAACGGAGGACTGGAGAATAGCAGGGTCCCTTCCCTCTCCCCCACGCAGAGAAACAAGGAAGTAGATGACCATAAGGAATACATTTCCTGCTGTGGCTTACAGTTAACATACCCTGCCCAATACACCTGTGTGGGGTTGGGCACTCTGGTGAGTGCAATCTATTTCACCAATCACTTTGAGCACCCATTCTAGTGCACGAGGATTGGATTCCAGCACCACTTGAAGATCAAGCACTCCCCCTGTTTTTTATGAATTTTACTCATTGTGCTTCATTTTTATGTTAAGAAGCACTCTAGACCAAACAGCGGGGTACATTTGTTTAAACTGCACCTAATTAACCCCTTTTTTTAAACCTTTTTGTCACCTGGATATAGTTATTGGGAACATATTTTCCCATACACCTTTCACTGAGCACTTTATTAGTGTATACACATACCAGTATACACTACACACAGATTTATATCTATTTATCACTTTGCACTTTAGTATTTTTTTTAACTTCGATCACTTTTATTTATTTATTTTTCATAGAATATAATTTATACTATTTTCATTCACATTGTGTCACATAGATTCCAATTTTATATATATATATATATATATATATATATATATATATATATATATATATATATATAATATATTTGTTATAAGTTCTTTATTTATCACACATCACCATATCACTTTATCACCAGTCACTTTATACCTATGTATATTTGAGAGATATTAATATATTTTTTTGATATACAATGTTTTAAGATATTTTTAAATATTTATCTGTGCCTACTATGATTATTAACTTGCTGATGATTTAGGAGATATCAATAATTTTGCACAATATTTATCAGTGACAACTAAGAGAGTTACAGTAGGTCCCCCTTTGGGCAGCGCCAATTCCCTACCCCTTTACAAATTTTCATAAAGTGCTCAGTGCAATATTAAAAATATCCTAAAAAAATCATTTTGGTTTAGTGCAAATTGGCAAAACACATATATAAAAATAACATTTTAAAAAATAGTGTCCATAAAGGTGATGCCAAATACGGTGTTATCCTTCTTCCCTTAGTGCAATTCAGTGGTGCATCAAATATCTGACCCTCCACCTAGTAAGCAGTTGGCACTCACCTGAAGCACTCAGGCCTGTGGGACATATAGTGCCTGTAGAATTCTTTTGTCTTGGAGAACCACTTCCTTCTAGGTATTGGTCAGGGGTACATCTGTTCAATATGAATCTCAAGAAAATATGGAGGGATATCTCATAGTGTAGTAATTTTTTATTGTAAAAAATTCCTAATATAAAAGTAATCAACTCACATTAGAAGGTGCCTCAAATAGCATTTGCTGAAAGCTAGAAAACAAATCGGTATCCAGGAACCACTGCTCAGTATACAGCGTGCGTTCCATGCTCCGACCAGTCACAAACCGCAAGCGATGTCGTACTGGAATGTCAATGCATTTCACCAGGAAGTGGCATCATCGGGAAAGACGTCCTTCCCAGAATTGGCCATGCTGCAGCAGGATCTGTAAGGATCAGTTTATCGACCAACTGCCGACACCATGTGATCACTATGACCAAACACAGAAGATCACATGACAATTGTACACAATGGATGGTTTCTACTCATGCCATTCATTGTGTACTATTGTGCTGATCTCTGTGATTGGTCACACTGATCACATGGTACAGACAGGCCAGTCACAGCCCATTTGCACCATGTGATTAGCTGTGGTCAATCACAGCTAATCACAATCGTAAATATTAAATTATAAAAAACAAGGAAATTCTGCGCTAAATGTGGGAAAATTTCATAATGTGATATACAAAATATGAATAAGAAAGCAGCTTACACAGACCTATAGAAAAAAGTCCAAACAAAAATATAAAGTAAACGTGTAGCGCTTATAATAGTGTGTCAAATGTGAAATATTAAATCAGTGAGACCATGATACTAATAAAATATATGTGAGCATGTCCATAAAAGTTCATATGCAAGAAGAAGGTAAATCAAAAAAACTTGTGTTTAAAGGAGAACCACAAGTCCCAGCATGCAGATGAGAATGTTAATCTCTCCACGACAGATGAGAAGAAGCCACCAGTGGGATAACAAAATAAGTGAATTGGCTGCTTACCAGAAGCTGTTGGTTACCCAAATGAATGGAGAAGCCAAATAGTGCTTGTAAAAAATTATAGACCACTGGATATAAATCGTCTGACACAGCTGTTCATGTCAACTCGCAGGAGGGCACATAGGATCCACATATGTGAAGGAGTGACAAAAGCACATAGCGTAATATTGTTTAAAAAAGTTGCATTTATTGAAAGAAGGTAATGCACTTACACAAGATGAAAAACAGTCAGGCATAGAAGATATCTCCACACAATAATAGAGAAGCAAACACCACAGCGTTTGTTTTCTGAAGCTGACTTGAGGGCGTGGTGTAGCTCCTGGACCCACCCGACGCACGTTTTGTCACAAGATTGATGTCAATGACGCCCCTGACACTGATGTGGATTATTTAAAAAAAAATGTAGCAGTATACATTCTGGCCTGTTATGAAGATTGAATATTTATTTGCAAAATTTGTATAACACGTTAAAAAAAAAAAACACACATTTTCTTAAAAATGTTTGGTCATTTTTTTGTTTAATTAGCAAAAAAAAAACAACCCAGAGTTGATTAAATACCACCAAAAGAAAGCTCTGTTTGTGTGATAAAAATTTCATATAGGTACATTGTTGCATGACCATGCAATTGTCATTTAACCACTTGCCGACCAGCCGCTGCATATATACGTTGGCGGGTCGGCAGGTTCCCACAAAATGACGTACGTGGTGCCTATTCGCCAGAGGGAAAACTGATCTGTGGGGCCAGTGGCCGCGATTGCCGCCGGGCACCCGCAATCCCTCCCCGTGGAGACAGAACGCAATCTGCTGTATTAAACGCGGCAGACCGCTGTTCTGTCAGCAATGAACACAGGGCACCTGTGTTTCTCTTATTAAGGAACACAGGTCTCTGTGTTCATTTTATAAGTCCATCACCCACATAGTTAGAAAGCACTCCCTAGGGACACATTTAACCCTTTGATCGCCCCTAATGTTAATCCCTTCCCTGCCAGTGTCATTATTACAGTAACAGTGCATATTTTTAGCACTGATTACTGTAGCAATATTACTGGTCCCCCCAAAAGTGTCAAAAATGTCAGGTGTCTCATCTGTCTGCCGCAATGCTGCAGTCCCTCTAAAAATCGCTGATCGCCGCTGTTACTAGTAAAAAATAAAAATAAATAAAAATTATATAAATCTTTCCCCTAGTTTGTAGATGCGATAACTTTTGCGCAAACCAATCAATATACACTTATTGGAATTTTTTTTACCAAAAATATGTGGCAGAATGCAAATTGGCCTAAAATGATGAAAACATTGGATTTTAATTTTTTTTTTTTTGGGAATGTTATATAGCAGAATTGAAACATGAATTGAAACATATATTTTTTTTTCAGAATTGTCGCTCTTTTTTTGTTTATAGGGCAAAAAATAAAAATTGCTCAAATACCACCAAATACCACCAAAAGAAAGCTCTATTTGTGGAAAAAAAAGAACATCAATTTTATTTGGGTATAGCGTTGCACGACCGCACAATTGTCCGTTAAAGTAATGCAGTGCCGAATCACAAAAATCGCCCTGGTCATTAAGGGGGAAAATCTTCTGGTCCAGAACTGGTTAAAGTACGACAGTGCTGAAAGATGAAAATTGGCCTGGGCTGGAAGGGGGTGAAAGTGCCTGGTTTTTAAGTGGTTAATACCATATAAAAATGCCAAAAATCCCAAAGCTACAGAATAATGCTATCAAAGGAAAAATAACTCACTGCTCAAGGTGGTGTAAATGCCTGATGACACACACGGGTGCACGCCCCGGCTCGCCTCCGTGTATATTCAATGAAAGAAAAAGGAATTAGCAGCACTCCAAATGAGGTAAAAAATCCAGGTTTATTGAATGGACATCCCAGCATGACAATAGTGACAAAGTAGACGCGTTTCGCACACTACACTGTGTGCTTAATCATTACCAAATGATAATGATTAAGCACACAGTATAGTGTGCAAAACACGTCTACTTTGTCACTATTGTCACGTTGGGATGTCCAGTCAATAAACCTGGATTTTTGACCTCATCTGGAGTGCTGCCAATTCCTTTTTCTTTACAGAATAATGCTGTGGGAAGAATGAGGAAGATGAGGAGTGTCTTTGGAAGAAAGAACACAATGTGTTTCAATCCTATGTAAAAACTGGTGGTGAGGAGTATTTTTTTATTTTAAAGTTACTGTGATGGCATTTTTTTATTTTCTCATTTTACTCTTATGCTGTGTGAATAAAGGAAGGGTCCAAATTTAGATGCGTTGTACATAACCCTCTCAATACATTTTTTCATTGCCTACTTGAGGAATGTGGTGCCTGGTTTTTTGGAAAGGGGATTCATTTTTTAACCCCTCACTTTCCTCCTTGAAGTACCTATATGACAGATACCTACATCATAAATACCTATATGACATATCTTCTAGTTTTAGCATGGTTAGACCCAGTGCTGTATTTAGGTTTTGTGCTGCCCTAGACCTGACTAAACTTGTGCACCCCCTAATTTAAATAACATACCGGCAGGTAGCAATGTGACCGCTTTATGGGGGGTGCCAGACTGATTTGTCTCCTGGACCCTGCCCTCCTGCCCAATTCACCCCATAAAAACAGTAGATTAGCTGGCGCTCAATACACTAATAGAATGTAAGAACTTCAAATAACATTGGTGCAAATGTGCGTGGGACATACTGTGAGGGTATGGAAATCCATCAAGGAAAAAACAGTCCGCAACGAAGGGCAAGCTCCACAACACAGGGAAGTCAGGGCTCTGTGGAAAGGATGAGAAGAGATAAACACGGAGCCCCTCTAAGTGCAGAATGCTTTAATCCAAGATTACACATACGATATAAAAACTCACATGGGGTACAGTAATACAAGGCTCAAGAGATGGTGACGGCAGATGGTCGTGGAATCCAGTGGCCGAAGATGGAGTGCAGATGGAAGCTGATGGATACGGCAGGAAGACAAACGAAGCCGGCCGTTGTCATCCGGGATCCGGTACTTCCGCGTGTTGGGTTGGAACGCAACGTGAAGCCACGTGACGTCACCAAACTCTATTGAGAGACACAACGCGTTTCAGAGGATGCGCCAAGCTCCCAGCGAGCATGCGCGCTCTTTTTTCAAGTGTATAATGCAGATAGGTCGGAAGGAGCCTGTTATATAACATCAAGATGAATGGGGAGTGTACATAGCAATCACCACCACTTAAAACCAGGCAGCGGAATGAATTAAATTATAACAATGGTCATCACAAAGGACATGTGCAATCAAAAAGACACACTTATTAACCCAAATATCTTATAATCATAATACAGTAATATGATTACAAAGAGTAATAAAAGATAATTAAATTAAAAATGCGCACAGTTTAACATTATGGTAAAATGATAAAGAAATATGAAGTATAAAAAAGGATACTATATTTATCTTTATTATTATTTCTTATTATTATTTTGTATTATTTATTTATTTTTTATTTTTCATTTTTTAGTTTTACATTTATTTTCAATTTCATATATTCTTTTTTCTATGTTTTATTTTTTACTTTATTCTCATTTTATTTTCCATTAGTATCCTTTTTTATACTTCATATTTCTTATATGTGTATTGTGTTAAAATGTTACTAAACCCACAATAAAATCAGTCTGTATATGCAGTAAAGCATGCTTATTATACTCACTGTGCAACCTAAGGGATTAATCCTCCACATTGTTTAAATAGGGCGTTTGATCCTGTCTTTTTCAATTCTCAGATTTTTTTATTGTCCCCAATCTGTCTGCTCATAGAAGGCATGCTCAGTTTGGTGTTTATTGCTAGAGAGTTTTTTTTTTTTTGGGAGGGGGGGAGTGCATGTGATCAGTGCAGGGTCAATTAGCAATGTCCAGACAGAGGGTTAGGGGCCATGCAGCCTCATCAGACAGTCAGAGGAGGATGAAAACTTCTCCTACAAGCTTTAACCAGTGCTTGGCCAGACACTGATAGAAGACACAAGACTGCTATGTACTGCTGATGAGAAAAGGTATTTAGAAGTTTATACAGTATTTACTAAAACAATTTGATTTCCATGTTCTGTGTGCTGTGGGAGACTAGATATAGACAATGCAAGGTCCTGGGTTTAGTGACACTTTAAGGCAGCCCTTTCATAGTTACATAGTTACATAGTTAGTCAGTTTGAAAAAAGACACAAGTCCATCTGGTTCAACCAACAAAAAGAAATATTCAATGGGCAGTCTAATGCAGAAAAATGCACCAAAAAAACTACTACTTTCTGTTACACAGCAAACACAAGGTAGTGTACAACAATGTGCATCTATTGGCAAGGTGCAATTGGATGCCATTTGTAATGAATGGCACTGCATCACACTAATGTGCATAATATTACTGCAGTTTGATGGCGGAAAATAAAAAAAGTCCTCAAGATGGAAAGGAGAAAATCTAAGCACAAATAAATCATACATTTGGGTGGTAACTTTTTACATTTTTAGTTTTACATTTGTATATAAAAAAAAAAAAACAAAACAAAAAAAAAAGCAATAAAAAACAGCTGTATCCCCAGTTTACCATTTTCTATTCAGAGAACAGAATGCAGAACTAATAGATGCCAGACGATATGTTTCATCTGAAGTTTTTTCAGACTCACAAAAAATCCTATCATTCTCATTTTATGTGCATACTGTCAGAATTATTGACAGAGCAACTGGGATAACTTTCAGTAGTTCAATTTTCTGCCAACATAAAACTCTTTTTGGAAATCATATATTTGTGCAGCTTAATAGCTGCATTGTGTAAATGTTATATCAGCCAAACAGTTCTAGTAGATTCAACATCCATTGAATAATGAGGGAGATTTACTAAAACTGGAGCACTCAGAATTTGGTGCAGTTGTGAATGGTAGCATGGTAGCCAATCAGCTTCCAACTTCAGCTTGATCAATTAAACTTTGACAATAAAACCTGGAAGCTGATTAGTATCTATGAAAAACTGCACCTGTTTTTGCATTCTCCATTTTAAGTAAATATCCCCCACTCTGTCTTGTTAGGACAGAATTACAGTATATGGCTGAAAAATTAGTGCAGCCAAAAGATATATGATATGCATGCATTGTTTTCTGTAGCTGCTACTACTATTCTTTTCAGATAACAAAAAAAAAAAATGTTAACAATAAAAACTTTTGCTTGACTTCAAATGACAGGATTGTTCACTTTTTGTTCTAAATTTCCCCCCTGTACCCTGTCCTGCTGCCCCCCTGTACACTGATTATCTCAAATTCAACCCAGAACTGAGCATCTGTGCATAAAAAAAGCAAGCGCAGTTCTTGTATCAAGGAGGTACATTTTCTTTAAATGTATTATTTTATTTAATGCAATTTCTAAAAACAATTGTTGTTATATCAACAACTCGCTGATCACACCGATATTTCATTAGCTGAAGATCTGAAAATTATTTCAGGGGTTCCCTGAGAACTCAAAATCTTTTGCCAGAGGTTCCTCCATGGTAAAAAGGCTAAGAAACCCTGCAATAGAGAATTTATGGATGGACTTGAAATGGAACATACACTTACAATTCCTATGCAAAATAACTGAGCTGGAACAATTTTTGCAAAGAACAATGGGGAAATGTTATGTTCAGAAGTGTTCAGATTTGCAAAACTGGTTCAGAGACCTATTCACACAGACCCAAGGCTTCAAATTCTGCGCATCTTCTTTTTATTTATTTATTTTTTAATTGTAATTATTTAAATCACTTTACTGAGATCTGTTTTCACTCTGATGTGACAGAGTCTATTTCTGCTAATGAGTGTGAAAAAAAATAAAAATAAAAATACTTTGGTATTTAAAGTTCCTCAACAAAAAACTTCCAAATGGGCAAGTAACTAAATACCTTTTAAAGGCAATAAGCGTATACATTTGCTTCTGTTTTATACTTTTGTTTGCATAATTATTTTCATTTGATATTAGGTCGATTTTCCTGTTTAATCTGTTCATGTATTGACATGTATTTATCTGTTCATGATTTATTTTTTTTGTTTTTTGGTTAAGACACCCCATTACCATATCTTGACATATGTCGCATATGAACATTTCTCTAAGCATGTGAAATATTTTATGTGCAGATATAAATAAAACTTTAAAATACCACATAACAGTTGATTAACGGATCTACCATCATGATTGCTTTTGCTAGATTCTTGTCCAAAATATTTTCTATACAAAAAAATAAAAAAATAAATAATGTACTTTTGATTGAGTTCTAACAAAGTACATACAAAACAAGACTGTAAACACACAGTCAAAAGTAAACAACAAAAAACAAAAGCAGAAAAAAAAAATCAACAAGCAATAAAAGAAAAAGAAACAATTCCTCCCCAACATTCCCCAGGACACCCAGTCTGCCCACCATGTACACCAAGCAGCCATAACATCAAGGAATACACAGGATGTATGGAGCCCCCGTCTCCAAACCAGCAGTAATCAATATAATTAGTTACTAATTAAACAGACCTTTTACTTAAGGGCTCTTTCACACAGGCAGACCGTTCAGATCCACCTGTCTGTTTTTTTGGCGGATCTGAACGGCCCCCCCATGCATCCCTATGGGGCATCGGATGTCAGCGGAGACATGTCCGCTGACATCCAATCTGATCTGTCAAATCCGGATGGATGGAAACCCTATTTTCCATCTGTCCAGCGGATCGGATCGGATGAGAACGGACCGATGGTCCATTCCCATCCGATTTACCCCATAGAGATGCATGTGGAACTGACAGCTGTGTCTCCGCACACAGTGTGGAGAACAGCTGTCATCCTCCACCTCAGTGGGGGATCGGCGGATCGATCCCCCGCTGAGAAAAACTGACTCCGTCCGACAGATGGAGTGTGTGAAAGGGGCCTTATAAAAAAAAAAAAGCCTTGGTGTACTTCACCTGAGTCTTTCAGATGTTTAAATGAGGGGTCACATTTCTCTCCACCTCCATGCTATCTATACGGAGTTCCTACTAGGACTGATTGTCAAATATTCTGTAGCTGTAGCTTCAAGAAACATTATAATCAATAAAAGGAACTAATAAGTTTGTGTTGATAAATATTCTTCCTTATCTAAAGATCCAAACCTCTACTTTACCTATTTCAGATCTAAGCCTATAATTTGTCCCATGGAACTTTTTCATCATTCTTTTCTCCTCAGTAGTGATGAGTTTCAGGTTTGCTGCTTCCAAGGCATTGTGGCTATACCCCAGGATTTGCAAAGCTTGCGCCCAGAAATTAGGAACAACCTATAATGCATAGCTCAGCCTTTGCTCTTAGTGACCTGAATTACATGAGACAATATTTGGAAGGAATGGACAACCCAGCCCCCTTTATATAAAGGTTGGGATCACAGCAGCCATATTGTCAATGTCTGTTTTAGCTTTTAGGGAAAACTGACAATTCTGTGTAGGGAAAGGTACTGTATTTTGGAATCGGTATTTTTGTCAATTTTTGTGACTATAAAACAAGTAAAATATGTTCCTGTGCAGAACAACTAACTGTCCTGTCCAGTCAGTTGCTGGGTTTGCAAGAGTCTGATATCATGGGGTTTAGGGGTTTGCAAGAGTCTGATATCATGTAAAATTATGGTGCCAACTCTAGTTGTATTAAAAATTGAGCGTGTGTGTGTGTGTGTATTTTTATTTAATGATTTAGTAGTGAACCTCTAGCTATACTAACCACTTCTGGACTGGAAGGATTTGCCCCCTTATTGACCAGGCCATTTTTTTTTTTTTTATTTGGCACTGCGTTATTTTAACAGATGATTGCGCAGTCATGCAAAGGTGTACCTAAATACAATTGATGTCCTTTTTTCCCACAAATAGAGCTTTCTTTTGGTGGTATTTGATCACCTATGGGTTTTTCATTTTTTGCGCTATAAACAAAAAAAGAGCAACAATTCTCAAAAAAAAAAAACAACAACATTTTTTACTTTCTGCTAAATAACATTCCAAAAAAAAAAAACATTTTTTTTATCCTTTTAGGCCAATTTGTATTCTGCTACATATTTTTGGTAAAAAAAATCCCAATAAGCGTATTTTGATTGGTTTGTGCAAAAGTTATCGCGTCTACAAACTAGGGGAAAGATTTATGTCAAGGATTTTTAGTGGGACTGCGACATTGCAGCAGACAGATCGAACCCCTAACTGACATTTTTTTACACATTTGGGGGGGGCCAGTGACATTACTAAAGTAATCAGTGCTAAACATATGCACTGTTACTGTACTAATGACACTGGCAGGGAAGGGGTTAACCTAGGGGTGATCAAAGGATTAAGTATGAACCTAGAGTAGTGTTTTCTAACTGTATGGGGGAGGGACTTGTGAAATGAACACAGATACCTGTGAGCTCTGTGATCATTTCAGAGAGACCAATGGTCTGCTGTATTTACTACAGCAGACCGTCATTCTCTCTCAGCGGGGAGTGATCGCGGGTGCTCAGTGTGGCAATCAGTGCCACCAGTCCCATGGATCGGCATCCCCACTGCCTAGTGGCGGGTGGAAGTGCACCACACGCGCTCGCCCCCAGGTGCGCTCCTATGAACCGCTGCACAGGTACGGTGATTTGCACAGCCAAGCCAGCCTACCGCAGTATATATGCGGCAGGCGGTCGGCAAGTGGTTAAAGGAAGTCTTCAGTCAATTTTTTTACATTTAAAGTGGGGAAAGTTCATAACCTCTGTGAGTATTACTGCTATGTGGTGCACAGTTGCATGGTTACAGATTGTTCCCCTCACATTTTGTGCAGGAGTAATGATTTTACCAAGAAAGAAGTGATGAAAAATCTCCATCAGCAACACAAATAAAAATGTAGATTTTCTTTCTTTTTTTATCTCAATTTCTGTCTTGGTAAACTGCTGTCACTGTGACAGTGAGAAATTTTTTAACAGAACTCCTGATAGCAGTAAAAACCTAAAAAGATTTTGGATTAACGTACTTCCCAACTTTTGAACTTGAGAAAGAGGGACATTTTGGGTCCGAGAAGACATGCAGCGCATGTAGTGTGTAAAAATGGATGTGGCTAATTTGCACAGAATATTTGAAATGGATTAAAGTAGTTTGGTAAATAGAGCCTAAGCCTTCATACTTTACATAGTGGCTATCATTACATAGTTTGTGAGGTTGAAAAAAGACATCAGTCCATCCAGTTCAACCTATGATGTGTGTGTGTGTTTGCTGTTAACTGTACAGTGAATACCCCTATATGTTGTGGTCTTTAAGGTGCCCATCTAATCGTTTTTTGACACTATCGATGTTCCTTGCTGATACGACTGCTTGTGGAAGAGAATTCCACATCCTTACTGCTCTGACAGTGAAGAACCCCCTACGTATTTTAAGGTTAAACCATTTTTCCTCTAATTTTCGTGAGTGGTCACGTGTCTTATTGTATTTCCTTTCTCTAAAAACTTTGTTCCTTATGCTAGGGTCATCACCAGTACAGTATTTGTACATTGATATCATATCCCCCCTCAATCGTCTCTTCTCCAGAGAGAATAAGTTCAGTGGTTCTAGTCTTTCCTCATAGCCGATGCCCTCCATTCCCCTAATTATTTTTGTTGTGCTTCTCTGGACTCACTCCAGTTCCAGCACGTCTTTCCTGAGGACCGGTGCCCAGAACTGGACATCATACTCCAGATGTGGCCGGACCAGAGTCTTGTAGAGAGGAGAATAATCTCTTTATTATACAGGGAGTGCAGAATTATTAGGCAAATGAGTATTTTTGAGGATTAATTTTATTATTGAACAACAACCATGTTCTCAATGAACCCAAAAAACTCATTAATATCAAAAGCTGACTATTTTTGGAAGTAGTTTTTAGTTTGTTTTTAGTTTTAGCTATTTTAGGGGGATATCTGTGTGTGCAGGTGACTATTACTGTGCATAATTATTAGGCAGCTTAACAAAAATCAAATATACAGTATACCCATTTCGATTATTTATTTTTACCAGTGAAACCAATATAACATCTCAACATTCACAAATATACATTTCTGACATTCAAAAACAAAACAAAAACAAATCAGTGACCAATATAGCCACCTTTCTTTGCAAGGACACTCAAAAGCCTGCCATCCATGGATTCTGTCAGTGTTTTGATCTGTTCACCATCAACATTGCGTGCAGCAGCAACCACAGCCTCCCAGACACTGTTCAGAGAGGTGTACTGTTTTCCCTCCTTGTAAATCTCACATTTGATGATGGACCACAGGTTCTCAATGGGGTTCAGATCAGGTGAACAAGGAGGCCATGTCATTAGCTTTTCTTCTTTTATACCCTTTCTTGCCAGCCACGCTGTGGAGTACTTGGACGCGTGTGATGGAGCATTGTCCTGCATGAAAATCATGTTTTTCTTGAAGGATGCAGACCTCTTCCTGTACCACTGCTTGAAGAAGGTGTCTTCCAGAAACTGGCAGTAGGACTGGGAGTTGAGCTTGACTCCATCCTCAGCCCGAAAAGGCCCCACAAGCTCATCTTTGATGATACCAGCCCAAACCAGTACTCCACCTCCACCTTGCTGGCGTCTGAGTCGAACTGGAGCTCTCTGCCCTTTACCAATCCAGCCACGGGCCCATCCATCTGGCCCATCAAGATTCACTCTCATTTCATCAGTCCATAAAACCTTTGAAAAATCAGTCTTGAGATATTTCTTGGCCCAGTCTTGACGTTTCAGCTTGTGTGTCTTGTTCAGTGGTGGTCGTCTTTCAGCCTTTCTTACCTTGGCCATGTCTCTGAGTATTGCACACCTTGTGCTTTTGGGCACTCCAGTGATGTTGCAGCTCTGAAATATGGCCAAACTGGTGGCAAGTGGCATCTTGGCAGCTGCACGCTTGACTTTTCTCAGTTCATGGGCTGTTATTTTGCGCCTTGGTTTTTCCACACGCTTCTTGCGACCCTGTTGACTATTTTGAATGAAATGCTTGATTGTTCGATGATCACGCTTCAGAAGCTTTGCAATTTTAAGAGTGCTGCATCCCTCTGCAAGATATCTTACTATTTTTGACTTTTCTGAGCCTGTCAAGTCCTTCTTTTGACCCATTTTGCCCAAGGAAAGGAAGTTGCCTAATAATTATGCACACCTGATATAGGGTGTTGATGTCATTAGACCACACCCCTTCTCATTACAGAGATGCACATCACCTAATATGCTTAATTGGTAGTAGGCTTTCGAGCCTATACAGCTTGGAGTAAGACAACATGCATAAAGAGGGTGATGTGGTCAAAATACTCATTTGCCTAATAATTCTGCACTCCCTGTATACTGATTACACTGTACATAGTCTGCAGTCTTTGTACCCACAACGTAATAATTTCTGTGCTATGAGTGAATATACAAAGAGAACTGACACTCTGATCCTTAGAAAAAAAACTTCATCAAAAAAAAGTTTCTAACTACAAAGTGTAACTGTTTAAAAAAACTCATTAGCTGGTCTAATTCATTAGCTGCAAGTACTCCATTGCAAGTACAACATTTTAAGTACAGTGAATGAGATATTGCAGGAGACTGAAGAGATACTGAAAGAGATTGGCTTGGAGTTTGCAACCAACTCATCTGTGTTTCTTTTTGCTGACCATTGCTTGAGAAGAGGAAAGGAATTTGGTCAGGTGTCTGCTATTGTGCATTTGCTAATGAGACTAGCCCATTAAGGTGTTACAATTTTTGCTGGGGGAGGAGCTGTGAAGGAATGTGTATATATAGAGAAATACTCATTAGCTGGTCTAATTCATTAGCTGCAAGTACTCCATTGCAAGTACAACATTTTAAGTACAGTGAATGAGATATTGCAGGAGACTGAAGAGATACTGAAAGAGATTGGCTTGGAGTTTGCAACCAACTCATCTGTGTTTCTTTTTGCTGACCATTGCTTGAGAAGAGGAAAGGAATTTGGTCAGGTGTCTGCTATTGTGCATTTGCTAATGAGACTAGCCCATTAAGGTGTTACAATTTTTGCTGGGGGAGGAGCTGTGAAGGAATGTGTATATATAGAGAAATACTCATTAGCTGGTCTAATTCATTAGCTGCAAGTACTCCATTGCAAGTACAACATTTTAAGTACAGTGAATGAGATATTGCAGGAGACTGAAGAGATACTGAAAGAGATTGGCTTGGAGTTTGCAACCAACTCATCTGTGTTTCTTTTTGCTGACCATTGCTTGAGAAGAGGAAAGGAATTTGGTCAGGTGTCTGCTATTGTGCATTTGCTAATGAGACTAGCCCATTAAGGTGTTACAATTTTTGCTGGGGGAGGAGCTGTGAAGGAATGTGTATATATAGAGAAATACTCATTAGCTGGTCTAATTCATTAGCTGCAAGTACTCCATTGCAAGTACAACATTTTAAGTACAGTGAATGAGATATTGCAGGAGACTGAAGAGATACTGAAAGAGATTGGCTTGGAGTTTGCAACCAACTCATCTGTGTTTCTTTTTGCTGACCATTGCTTGAGAAGAGGAAAGGAATTTGGTCAGGTGTCTGCTATTGTGCATTTGCTAATGAGACTAGCCCATTAAGGTGTTACAATTTTTGCTGGGGGAGGAGCTGTGAAGGAATGTGTATATATAGAGAAATACTCATTAGCTGGTCTAATTCATTAGCTGCAAGTACTCCATTGCAAGTACAACATTTTAAGTACAGTGAATGAGATATTGCAGGAGACTGAAGAGATACTGAAAGAGATTGGCTTGGAGTTTGCAACCAACTCATCTGTGTTTCTTTTTGCTGACCATTGCTTGAGAAGAGGAAAGGAATTTGGTCAGGTGTCTGCTATTGTGCATTTGCTAATGAGACTAGCCCATTAAGGTGTTACAATTTTTGCTGGGGGAGGAGCTGTGAAGGAATGTGTATATATAGAGAAATACTCATTAGCTGGTCTAATTCATTAGCTGCAAGTACTCCATTGCAAGTACAACATTTTAAGTACAGTGAATGAGATATTGCAGGAGACTGAAGAGATACTGAAAGAGATTGGCTTGGAGTTTGCAACCAACTCATCTGTGTTTCTTTTTGCTGACCATTGCTTGAGAAGAGGAAAGGAATTTGGTCAGGTGTCTGCTATTGTGCATTTGCTAATGAGACTAGCCCATTAAGGTGTTACAATTTTTGCTGGGGGAGGAGCTGTGAAGGAATGTGTATATATAGAGAAATACTCATTAGCTGGTCTAATTCATTAGCTGCAAGTACTCCATTGCAAGTACAACATTTTAAGTACAGTGAATGAGATATTGCAGGAGACTGAAGAGATACTGAAAGAGATTGGCTTGGAGTTTGCAACCAACTCATCTGTGTTTCTTTTTGCTGACCATTGCTTGAGAAGAGGAAAGGAATTTGGTCAGGTGTCTGCTATTGTGCATTTGCTAATGAGACTAGCCCATTAAGGTGTTACAATTTTTGCTGGGGGAGGAGCTGTGAAGGAATGTGTATATATAGAGAAATACTCATTAGCTGGTCTAATTCATTAGCTGCAAGTACTCCATTGCAAGTACAACATTTTAAGTACAGTGAATGAGATATTGCAGGAGACTGAAGAGATACTGAAAGAGATTGGCTTGGAGTTTGCAACCAACTCATCTGTGTTTCTTTTTGCTGACCATTGCTTGAGAAGAGGAAAGGAATTTGGTCAGGTGTCTGCTATTGTGCATTTGCTAATGAGACTAGCCCATTAAGGTGTTACAATTTTTGCTGGGGGAGGAGCTGTGAAGGAATGTGTATATATAGAGAAATACTCATTAGCTGGTCTAATTCATTAGCTGCAAGTACTCCATTGCAAGTACAACATTTTAAGTACAGTGAATGAGATATTGCAGGAGACTGAAGAGATACTGAAAGAGATTGGCTTGGAGTTTGCAACCAACTCATCTGTGTTTCTTTTTGCTGACCATTGCTTGAGAAGAGGAAAGGAATTTGGTCAGGTGTCTGCTATTGTGCATTTGCTAATGAGACTAGCCCATTAAGGTGTTACAATTTTTGCTGGGGGAGGAGCTGTGAAGGAATGTGTATATATAGAGAAATACTCATTAGCTGGTCTAATTCATTAGCTGCAAGTACTCCATTGCAAGTACAACATTTTAAGTACAGTGAATGAGATATTGCAGGAGACTGAAGAGATACTGAAAGAGATTGGCTTGGAGTTTGCAACCAACTCATCTGTGTTTCTTTTTGCTGACCATTGCTTGAGAAGAGGAAAGGAATTTGGTCAGGTGTCTGCTATTGTGCATTTGCTAATGAGACTAGCCCATTAAGGTGTTACAATTTTTGCTGGGGGAGGAGCTGTGAAGGAATGTGTATATATAGAGAAATACTCATTAGCTGGTCTAATTCATTAGCTGCAAGTACTCCATTGCAAGTACAACATTTTAAGTACAGTGAATGAGATATTGCAGGAGACTGAAGAGATACTGAAAGAGATTGGCTTGGAGTTTGCAACCAACTCATCTGTGTTTCTTTTTGCTGACCATTGCTTGAGAAGAGGAAAGGAATTTGGTCAGGTGTCTGCTATTGTGCATTTGCTAATGAGACTAGCCCATTAAGGTGTTACAATTTTTGCTGGGGGAGGAGCTGTGAAGGAATGTGTATATATAGAGAAATACTCATTAGCTGGTCTAATTCATTAGCTGCAAGTACTCCATTGCAAGTACAACATTTTAAGTACAGTGAATGAGATATTGCAGGAGACTGAAGAGATACTGAAAGAGATTGGCTTGGAGTTTGCAACCAACTCATCTGTGTTTCTTTTTGCTGACCATTGCTTGAGAAGAGGAAAGGAATTTGGTCAGGTGTCTGCTATTGTGCATTTGCTAATGAGACTAGCCCATTAAGGTGTTACAATTTTTGCTGGGGGAGGAGCTGTGAAGGAATGTGTATATATAGAGAAATACTCATTAGCTGGTCTAATTCATTAGCTGCAAGTACTCCATTGCAAGTACAACATTTTAAGTACAGTGAATGAGATATTGCAGGAGACTGAAGAGATACTGAAAGAGATTGGCTTGGAGTTTGCAACCAACTCATCTGTGTTTCTTTTTGCTGACCATTGCTTGAGAAGAGGAAAGGAATTTGGTCAGGTGTCTGCTATTGTGCATTTGCTAATGAGACTAGCCCATTAAGGTGTTACAATTTTTGCTGGGGGAGGAGCTGTGAAGGAATGTGTATATATAGAGAAATACTCATTAGCTGGTCTAATTCATTAGCTGCAAGTACTCCATTGCAAGTACAACATTTTAAGTACAGTGAATGAGATATTGCAGGAGATAGTCAGGAGGTAGGCTGGAAGGTGGAAAAAAAAAAAAAAAGGTAAGATTTGTTTGACTTAAATTTACAAATTTTCTTATTTTTTTTCTCTCCTCTTTAAAATGGCAGACTTGGTTCAGTGCAGGAATTGTTTTGCATTTATTTCATGTTCCACTCTTTGGAGATTCGGATGCTGTCAGATCTGTAGACAATTCTCCTTACTGCAGCAGGAAATTGCATTTTTGAAATCAGAGATATTTAAATTATCTGTTAAACAAACTCCAGCTGGGACTGCTGCAATGCCACTGCCACAGAGGACCCCCAGAAATGGCAGATGGGTTACTGTAGGTTCAGGAAGACTTAGAGTGGTGGATAGAAGATATGTCCCACAGTTGGTGGTTCTCCAAAATTCATTTGCAGCACTCTCAGAATGTAAGGACAACATGGATATGGACTCAAGCACAGAGGGTGAGAAACCATCGACTCCTATGTCTAATGTATGCAAGACTGCAGCCAAGGACAAAAAAGATAAAGTGAAGTCTCAAAGGAAGCAGCTGTTGCTGGGTGATTCATTCATAAGAAGTGTGGAGCTTAAAGAAAATGGTTTTGTGAGATGTCTCCCTGGTGCTACTGCTAGACGAGATAGAAGACGTATTATTAATATTGTTAAGCAAGCAAAGCAGGAAGGGGACGTGGATGTTCTTGTCCATCTAGGGACAAATGACCTGGCTTGCAATGAAGTGTCAGAGGTGAAAAAATCTTTTATCACACTTGGAAATGACGTACAGGATTTTGCATCCACCATTTCATTTTCTGAAGTTCTGCCTGTGCATAATGTTCAGAATGAAAGGCAGAGGCGCATAAAGGAGTTCAACATATGGCTTAGTAAATGGTGTCAAGAGCAAGGATTTGGCTTTGTTTCTCATGATAGCTCTACTTGGAATAGAAAGGAACTGTACAAAAAAGATGGTTTGCATCTTTCTCTCAAAGGAACAAATGTACTTAGTGAACAACTCCAAGAATTTGCTAAAGAGTATTTAAACTAGGAAGGGGGGGGCAAAAGAGTGGAATTACAAGAGTCCAATTGCCCCCCGAAACAATGCCAGAACAGGTCAGAAGCACAGAGGTTAAGAAATGATAAGCTCAGAGTCCTGTCTACAAATGCTCGCAGTTTAGGTAAAAAAATCAATGAACTTGGGTCAATTATGGCATCTGAGAATGTAGATTTAGTGGCTGTTACGGAGACATGGTTTAATGAAAGAAATGACTGGGACATAACCATACCAGGGTACTCTTTATACAGAAGAGACAGAGAAGGCAAGAAAGGAGGAGGAGTGGCCCTGTATGTGAAAGATAGCATTAAATCTAACCTAATACAAGTTGGTGAGGCCAACATAGAGTCAGTTTGGGTTACGTTGCAGTTTGCTAATCATGCAGTAACTCGTGTAGGTGTGATATATAGACCACCTGGTCAAGTCAAAGAACTAGATGATCTACTAGTTGAAGAAATAGCTAAAATGACAATGAAAGGAGAAGTTATCATTATGGGAGATTTCAATCTTCCAGATATAAACTGGAAAACCAAAATAGCAAGTTCTACCAGGAGTACAGATATTCTAAATTCCCTACTGGGGTTGTCTCTGCAACAAGTGGTTGAGGAGCCAACCCGGAGGGAGGCCATTTTGGATCTGGTATTCACAAATGGGGATTCGGTATATGATGTCATTGTAGGCGAAACCTCGGGATCCAGTGATCACCAGTCAGTGTGGTTTAATATAAGAACTGTGAAAGAGTCACACCACACAAAAACAAAAGTTTTAGATTTTAGAAAAACAGACTTTTCAAAAATGAAATTAGCCATAAATGAGTCCTTATCAGACTGGAACGGATTACATGGAGTCCAGGAGAAATGGGACTACTTAAAAGGTGCATTATTGAAGGCAACAGAAAATTGCATTAGACTTGTCAGTAAAAGCAAAAAAAGGAAGAGACCACTGTGGTACTCAGCAGAAGTGGCCCAAATCATTAAAAATAAAAAGCTAGCATTTTGTAATTATAAAAAAACCCAGAGCAATGAAGATAAGGAAATCTACAAGATTAGGCAGAAAGAGGCCAAGCAAGTTATAAGAACTTCTAAAGCGCAGGCAGAAGAAAAACTAGCTCAGTCTATGAAAAAGGGGGATAAGACATTCTTCAGATATATAAATGAAAAAAGGAAATTAAAACAAGGAATAACTAAATTAAAAACAAAGGACGGAAGGTATGTAGAAGAGAATAAAGGGCTAGCCGACTGCCTTAATGAATACTTCTGTTCAGTTTTTACAGAAGAAAAAGAAGGAGAAGGACCTCCACTTGAAAGGATGACTAATGAATCGTTTGATGCATGTGTCTTTACAGAGGAAGACATTCTAAGATTGCTGTCTAAAGTGAAGACAAATAAGTCACAGGGTCCTGATGAGATACACCCAAAATTATTAAAAGAGCTAAGTGGTGAGCTGGCAAAACCATTAACAGATTTATTTAACCAATCATTAGCAACAGGAGTCGTCCCGGAAGATTGGAAATTGGCAAATGTCGTGCCCATTCACAAGAAAGGTAGTAGGGAGGAATCGAGCAACTATAGACCAGTGAGTCTGACATCAATAGTAGGCAAATTAATGGAAACCCTATTAAAGGATAGGATTGTGGAACATCTTAAATCCCATGGATTGCAAGATGAAAAACAACATGGGTTTACTTCAGGGAGATCATGTCAAACAAATCTTATAGACTTTTTTGACTGGGTGACTAAAATAATAGACGGTGGAGGTGCAGTAGACATTGCATATCTAGATTTTAGTAAGGCTTTTGACACTGTCCCACATAGAAGACTTATCAATAAACTGCAGTCATTGAGCATGGACTCCCATATTGTTGAGTGGATTAGGCAGTGGCTGAGTGACAGACAACAGAGGGATGTAGTCAATGGAGAACATTCAGAACAAGGTCATGTTACCAGTGGGGTACCTCAGGGATCTGTACTGGGACCAATTTTGTTTAATATCTTCCTAAGTGATATTGCAAAAGGCCTCGATGGTAAGGTTTGTCTTTTTGCTGATGACACAAAGATTTGTAACAGGGTTGATGTTCCTGGAGGGAAACGCCAAATGGAAAAGCATTTAGGAAAACTAGAAGAATGGTCAGAACTCTGGCAACTGAAATTTAATGTGGATAAGTGCAAGATAATGCACCTGGGACGTAAAAACCCAAGGGCAGAATATAGAATATTTGACACAGTCCTGACCTCAGTATCTGAGGAAAGGGATTTAGGAGTAATTATTTCAGAAGACTTAAAGGTGGGAAGACAATGTAATAGAGCAGCACGAAATGCCAGCAGAATGCTTGGATGTATAGGGAGAGGTATAAGCAGTAGAAAGAGAGAAGTGCTTATGCCGCTGTACAGAACACTGGTGAGACCTCACTTGGAGTATTGTGCGCAGTACTGGAGGCCATATCTCCAGAAGGATATAGATACTCTAGAGAGAGTTCAGAGAAGAGCTACTAAACTAGTACATGGATTGCAGGAAAAAACTTACCAGGAAAGGTTAAAGGACCTTAACATGTATAGCTTGGAAGAAAGAAGAGACAGAGGGGATATGATAGAAACTTTTAAATACATAAAGGGAATCAACTCGGTAAAGGAGGAGAGCATATTTAAAAGAAGAAAAACTACCACAAGAGGACACAGTTTTAAATTAGAGGGGCAAAGGTTTAAAAGTAATATGAGGAAGTATTACTTTACTGAGAGAGTAGTGGATGCATGGAATAACCTTCCTGCAGAAGTGGTAGCTGCAAATACAGTGAAGGAGTTTAAGCATGCATGGGATAGGCATAAGGCTATCCTTCATATAAGATAGGGCCAGGGACTATTCATAGGATTCAGATATATTGGGCAGACTAGATGGGCCAAATGGTTCTTATCTGCCGACACATTCTATGTTTCTATGTTTCAATGTGGTCAGGACTAGGGATAGGCCGAACTCCACGAATGCCATTGATGTCTCCCATTTTGGAGGCTTATATGCAAGTATTTGGCCATATAAGTTGTATGGGGGGTCTGGGTACTGCCCTGGTGGAAAGGGATCAATAAAAAAAAAAAAAAAAAATTGTAAAAACTTTTTTTCAAGAGCATTAATTTTAATGATGCTTAAAGTGCAACAATAAAAATTATCTAAGAAAATGCTCATCCATGATTTCCTTAAAAAAAACTGCCCCAAAATACTTACACACATGCAATCACAAGAACTAGAGAATCCCCTTTCAAAAGACGAGCTCCTACTGGCAATCTCCCAACTCAAATCAGGAAAAAGCCCAGGTCCTGATGGCCTTACAGCTCCCTATTACAAGACTTTTAATGATCTTATCTCCACCCCCCTGCTTAATGCCTTCAATTCCCTAGCAACACCACCCTATCCTCATCACAGACTTCTAGACTCCCATGTATCAGTGATTCCAAAAGAGGGCAAAGATTCGACCTTTGTAGCAAACTACAGACCCATATCATTATTAAATGTAGACATCAAACCTTTTGCCAAAATTATTGCCAATAGACTTCTTCCCATTATCTCACACCTGATCTACAAAGACCAAGTCGGCTCGTGACAATACGATCAAAGCTATCAACATACACCACTGGATGACCTCCAATAATCTTAAAGGTTTCATGCTCTCCCTTGATGCTTAGAAGGCGTTCGACAGGCTAGACTGGACATACATGGAGAGTGTTCTTCGTCGAATAGATCTCCCCAATCATTTGCTCAGTCTTATCCTCTCCTTGTACTCTACCCCAACAGCCTGTGTTAGAGTCAATGGATGCCTGACGAACGCCTTCTCTATCAGTAACGGGACAAGACAGGGATGGCCTCTATCCAACCTTTTTATTTGTCCTCACCCTAGAACCATTCCTATGTTCCCTAGCACAACATTAGAACATACATGGCATACCTATACATCACCGTACCTTTAAAATAGCGGCATTCGCTGATGACATCTTACTATTCCTTAGCAAACCTCTACTCTCTATTCCATCCCTTTTGAAAGAATTTAAGCTGTTCCAAGAAATTTCAAATTTCAAAATACATGTCTCCAAATCGCATTCCCTCAATATATCCCTCCCTAACAAACTAGCAAAACAATGTAAATCTAAGTTTCCGTTCCAATGGACACAAAATTCCATAAAATACCTAGGCATACACCTCATGAACAACCTCTCAGACCTTTTCACCACAAACTTTCTCCCAGTATTACAAGCAATTAAAGACGACATTACGAAATGGAACAAGCCCCACTTCTTTTGGTTTGGCCGCGCAGCTATAATAAAAATGAATATCCTACCTCGCCTCCTTTTCCTCCTCCAAGCGGTTCTCATTAAAATCCCTAATTCTTTCTTCCCTTCTTTTAAAAGCCTATGCAACAAATTCCTCTGGAATAAAAAAAAAAACCCAGACTTTCGTTCTCCTTACTAACTAAATCCAAATAAAAAGGGGGCATTGGTCTACCTGACCTTAAAAAATACGACTGGGTGTGCCATTTAACGAGAGTTATAGATTGGTTTCTGCATGAAAACAATAAATACTGGATCCCACTTGAAAACGCTTTCAGTCCGCTTCCACTTACAACAATACCTTGGATAACAAACGAGAAAATTCACCAACCTCTTAAAAAGCATCTACTCATAAGTGGCACCCTTACCTCTTTCAGAGACACCTGCAAACTGATGTCTATCTCTTCCAAACCAGGCCCCGTGACCCCAATCAAATTCAACCCTGACTTCATTCCAGGCATGACACCTTCCTTCTTGCGTGAAATCTGGAATGATGACACAATCAGAGCACACCGTTTCTATAACAAAGGTTCCCTTATAGACCGCATACACCTAAAATCTCCCACTTCCTTTACCCCCATCCCCAATTGGACATACTTCCAAATACGCACTTTCCAGAGATCTCACGCCATTTGAGAAACTTTGCATGAACACCTCTTCCAAACGCCACCTTATCTCAATTACATACAACCTTCTACAATCAGAGTCACAAGAACACGCAAATAAAGCAAAACTTGCATGGTAATCAGATCTAACCTTACCTCTTTCTGATAAAGAATGGGAAAACAGGTGTTTTATAGCGCATAAAAGTTCACTCA
Organism: Pelophylax lessonae; assembly: GCF_965119305.1. NCBI lineage: Eukaryota > Metazoa > Chordata > Amphibia > Anura > Ranidae > Pelophylax > Pelophylax lessonae. The sequence continues at coordinate 413,745,344 of NC_138771.1, read as the reverse complement.
ACGTGTCAACGCAAGAAAATTGCTATAAGATAATGATGAGATGGTGCAGGACACCATCACTCCTACACAAATATAACCCAGATATACCCAGCACGTGTTGGAGATGCCAAACTGACACAGGTACACTCCTTCATATCCTCTGGACCTGCCTGCAAATACAATCATAGTTACATAGTTACATAGTAGGTGAGGTTGAATAAAGACAACAGTCCATCCAGTTCAACCTGTGTAGGAGTGTGTGGCTGTAATCATCTCACATACCCCTGAATGTTCTGATCCTTGAGATGTAAGTCTAAGAGTCTTTTGAAAGCCACCATACTACCCGCAGAAACCACCTCTTGTGGTAGAGAATTCCACAATCTTGTAGCCCTAACAGTAAAGAACCCCCCACGTTGCCTGAGGTTAAAACGCTTCTCCTCTAATCGCATTGTATGCCCTCGAGTCCTCATGCAATCCCTTCGAATGAACAGCTTTTTTTCTAAGCTGGGATCCCCATTAAGATATTTATGAATTGCTATCATGTCCCCCCTCAGACGTCTCTTCTCCAGGGAGAATAAATCGAGCGATTGTAGACGCTCTTCATAGTCAAGGTCCTCCAACCCCCTAATTAGTTTAGTTGCCCTTCTCTGGACTCTCTCCAGCTCCAACACATCCCTCCTGAGGACTGGCGACCAGAACTGGACAGAATACTCCAGATGCGGTCGGACCAGAGTTTTATAAAGTGGAAGGATTATAGTCTTATCTCTGGAATACATCCCTTTCTCATGCTAATATTCTGCTGGCTTTGGCAGCTGCTGCTTGACATTGCATGCTGTTGCCTAATCTATCATCAACCAAGACTCCCAGATCCTTCTCCATTTTTGATTCCCCCAAGGGTTCCCCTCCTAACGTGTATTGTGTTTTTATGTTTTTAGTCCCCAAGTGCAAAACCTTACACTTCTCCACGTTAAACCTCATTTGCCATGTCGTTGCCCACTCTGTAATTTTGTCCAGGTCATTCTGTAGGATATCTGCTTCATGCTGTGCAGTTATTGCCCTGGCCAATTTTGTGTCATCTGCAAAAACTGATAACGCACTACTGATCCCGTCCTCAATGCTGTTTATGAATAAATTGAACAAAGTTGGTCCCAGGACTGATCCCTGGGGCACCCCGCTTACAACCTCAGACCAGTCTGAGTATGCGCTGTTTATTACCACCCTTTGGACACGCCCTTTAAGCCAATTCCGTATCCAAGAGCAAACTCTGCTGTCGATACCTGCAGACCTTTTTTTATAAATTAAGCGCTTGTGGGGAACTGTATCAAACGCCTTAGCGAAATCCAAGTACACCACATCCACTGGTCTCCCCCTATCTAGCTCACAGCTTACCTCCTCGTAGAATGCTAAGAGATTGGTTTGACAAGAACGCCCATTTGTAAACCCGTGCTGATTACTGCTGATGATGTTGTTGTCTTTAGCAAACTCTACGATATAGTCCCTTATCATCCCCTCCAGAAGTTTACATACTATTGATGTCAAACTGACAGGCCTATAATTTCCCGGGATATGCCTCTGGCCCTTTTTGAATATCGGAATCACGTTAGCTTTCTTCCAATCCCCTGGTACATCTCCTGTCCTAATACTGTCAGCAAAGATCAGGAACAGTGGTCTGGATATAACCTTACTGAGTTCCTTGAGTACTCTCGGATGTACGCCATCCGGGCCTGGTGATTTGTTTGTGTTAAGTTTATCCAGCCTTTCCCTGATTTCACCCTCTGTTAGCCATAGTGGCAAGTCCTGTGTATTACTACTAACCATACAGTCATGGTCAGTGTACCCCTCCTTTTCCTGTGTAAAGACTGACGAGAAAAAAGCATTCAGCACGGTTGCTTTTTCAGTGTCCTCTGTAACCATCCTTCCATCATCGTTAATTATGTGTGCAATATGCTCTGCCCTAGTTTTTTTGCTGTTGATATATTTTTTTTTTTTTTTTTTTTTTATTTCAATAGATTTTTATTAGAGAGTAACAAAGACAAATAACAACGGAAGTGGTACAATAGTGAAGGCTATTTTACAACAAATAATAGTTGAAAAGTGGAGGTCAACTGTAGCAGGTGGATACCCAGCCCTCAATGCTATTAAAACATCTAGGGTTAAGTCATGAGAAAAGTAGACAAACCTACGTGCTATAAGAGAACAAAAGGTGGTCACCATCCAGTAAGTGCAGGGGATAGCCCCCAACACCGTAGGGAGCCCCCACCCAAGACACCCCTAAAGGGAGCAAACTGTGCCTCGGAAGAGGCACCCCTCGTGTGTACTGCAAAATGGTATAGTGACCCAAAAAAAAAAAAAAAACTTCAAGGGAGAACTACCTACAAGAATGCCATCTACCAACCCTAGATGAAAGAGGCACGGGGCCCCAACTACAGGTGTGTAAAGGTACGTTGAAAGCTCCACCAAAATAGAAAACATAGTCTCCAAACCACTTGCTAGAGAACTAAACAATTCGGATCGTCAACCGTTGGCTATAAGTACAGTAAAACCAAGAGTTGAACAGGCAAAGAATAGAAAAAAGGAAAAAGAGAAGAAAGAAGGCAGAAAGCCTACAAGGTAAGAAGAAAGAAAAGAGAAGGGAATGCAAAAAGGGGGGACGGAGGTTCCTGCGGACCGGTTCCTGAAGACACTGTGAGACAAATTAGCAACAGGGTTATGGGAGGTAAAAGGGAATAAAAAAAAAAAAAGGGGGCTACCCCACTATCCAGTGCAAAGAAAACATCAAATAGTAACATTCATGTATGCTGCCCAGGGTTCCCAGATACTTTCAAACTGTTCTCTGGAGTCGTCCAGAATACTATACATCTTCTCCTGTGCCATTATCCATGAAATCTTACCCTTAGCCAAGCGGAGTGGAACTGAAGGCATCTTCCACTGCCTGGCTATCGCCATCTTGGCACCGAGGAAGATGTAGAAAATGAGGGATTGGGTGTGTTTAGGGAGCTTAGGGATGCGTTGGCTCAACAGGGCTTGAGCAGGAGATGGATGCACCGTGAGACCAGAAATCCGACGAACAATACCGTAAATGCGCTGCCAAAACGACCTGAGTTTGGGGCATTCCCAGAAGATGTGGAGAATGGTGCCAGCCAGGTCACATCCCCGGAAGCAGGTAGGGGATGTGGAGGGAAAGATGGTGGCCAATCTGGCCGGCACCATGTACCACCTCAAAATAACTTTAAGATTAGCTTCCATGAGGCCAATATTATGAACACCCCGGAAAGAGCGCCCAACATTAGCGTGCCAGTCAGAGAGGTCCCAGTCTAATTTGAGGTCCTGCTCCCATTTAAACATATAGACAGATTTGGTTTGTGCATCGTTCAGTAGAGCGTAAATGAGGGAGATTCCCCCCTTGACATCAGAAATTTGAGCACACCACTGTTCATAAGGCGTTACCCGTAGGGGTTCATAGAATTTGGACCTAAGAGAGTTAATAAAGTGCGAAATTTGGGTAAAACGGAATTTCTCTACAGGCGGCATCTTCAACTTTGTGGTACAATGAGAAAGAGTGATAGGACCCGAGCTATCCAAAAAGTGGCCAATTCTGTACATGCCTTTGTCAGTCCACCATTTAAATGCCCCTATGTCTTCACCTGGAGGGAAGGCCGGATTATGGAATAGGTGAGTGAGGGGAGCCCAAGGCGAAGTGACTTTATGCGTTTTGTGTATGCGATCACAGATGGATAAAGAATGTGAAAGAGTAGGGGCCAGCGGGCTCGAGCAGGTCTCCAAAGCAGGTAGTCAATGGTGTGTCGAGGGACTGCTTGGCGTTCCATAAAGTACCAGTCAGGCTTCCCCCCTCTGGAATAAATGACGGAAAACTGAGTCAGCTGTGCTGCCAGATAATATTTCCAAAGGTCCGGAACTCCTAAGCCCCCCTGTTTCCGGGAGCGTAGAAGCGTAAGTCTATTAATTCTATAACCCTTCGTTCCCCAGATAAATTTAAAGATGTGTCCTTGTAAGTTTTGAATGTGGGATTTCCGCACCGGGATTGGGAGCGACCGGAAAAAATAAAGAATACGTGGCAAGAGTGTCATCTTAACTGCATTGATTCTCCCTAACCAGGAAATGTGACAGCGAGACCAGTCAGAGAGATCCCGTTTTAGTCGTTGTATCAGGGGCGGATAGTTGGTCGAATAGAGTTTGTCTATAGTGGGAGTCAAGGAGACTCCAAGGTAAGGAATAGAATTAGATTGCCAGGAGAAGGGGAAATGGTCTTTCAGACGATCCACCAGTGACCCAGGTAAAGTGATATTAAGGGCCAGCGACTTAGTCATGTTTACTTGCAAGCCAGAAGCCGCCCCAAAGGTGTCCAAGAGGGAAACGATATTGGGAAGAGAGATCAATGGGGACGTAACAAAGAGCATCATATCATCCGCGAACAACGCGCATTTGTGGAACTCGGACCCACATTGTATGCCATGTATATCAGGGTGAAGACGGATCGCCGAAGCAAGAGATTCAAGAGCAACAGCGAAAAGGAGCGGGGAGAGGGGGCATCCCTGTCTCGTTCCCCTCCGGATCCGGATGTCTGCAGAGTAGTATCCCTGCATTCTGACCTGAGCTGCCGGCTGGGAGTAAAGGGCTCGTAGTGTAGTGATGAAAGAGGGACCAAAACCCCATCGTTCGAGGGTACGGAAGAGGAACGGCCACGAAAGGGAGTCAAAGGCCTTTTGTAGGTCCAATGACAGGAGAAAACCAGGTTGGGAAGGGCCACCGTCCCACCCTGAATTTAGCAGCGAGATGACATCAACCACCCTCCTTATCTGGTCAGGTCCCTGCCTACCCGGAATGAACCCCACCTGATCCTTATGAATGTATTTGGCAATAAAGCTGGATAAGCGATTAGCATAAATTTTGGTCAATATCTTGAGATCATTATTAATGAGAGATATTGGTCTGTAATTGCCCACATCGGAGGGATCCTTCCCCGGCTTGGGGATAACCGAAATGTAAGCTTTATTAGAGGCTTCATCCAGGCGAGCTCCGCCCCTGAGGGCATTGAAGAACCTGACCAGATAAGGAGATAGGACCGACGCAAATGTCTTGTAATAGGAATTGGAAAAACCGTCAGGACCTGGGGTGGAATTGGGTCGAAGAGACTTGATCACTTCCAGCACCTCCCGTTCGTCAACAGGGGATTCCAAAAGGGATCTATGCGTATCCGTGAGGCGGGGGAGAGGCACGTTGTCTAGGAACGAGTCAGGATCGTCCCCCTTATGGGGGGTGGGGGCCGCATAAAGTTGGGAATAGAAGGAGTGGAAGGAATCCATAATGGATGTAGGGTTGCTCGAAAGAACACCAGAGGGGGATTTTATTTTGGGCATGGAAATCGCCCGAAACTTCGGGGAGAGCTTCGATGCCAATTTTGTACCCATTTTATCTCTAAAAGCATAAGTGCGAGCCCCTTGCCAGCGCAGGGCCTTTTCGGCCCTGGAAGTTAGGGCCAGGTTAAGTGACAATTTAATCGCATCCAGTTCGGCAAGAGAGGAGGGATTAGGGGAGCGCTTGTGGGCTCTACGGAGGCGAGTATATTCCGTCTCTAAGCGGGTGATATCAACCAGACTCTCCTTTTTAATTTTCGCCCCCAGCTGGATGAGGTAGCCTCGCAGGACAGCCTTATGGGCCCCCCATAAGGTAGTAGGGGATGTGTCTGGGAGATCATTAAGCGTGAAGTATTCGCGAAGTGCAGTGTCTATCATGGAGCATCTAGCCGGATCGCTCAGAATAGATTCATTAATTCTCCATGGAGAGGGGCCTCGGGGAAATAGGGAGCAGGAGAGCTGAAGAGTGACCATGGAATTCTCCGACCAAGGGACTTCTCTAATTTTAGACTTCTGGGCAGAAGGGATATCCGTCGTGGGGATGAAAATGTGGTCAATCCGCGCAAACGTATGATGAGGGGCCGAGAAATGTGTGTAATCTCGAGTAGATGGGTTCAACTCCCGCCAAATATCAATCAGACCCAATGCATGGAGCGATCTAGCCACCCGAAGGCTCTGCTTCGAAGGTCGGCGAAGCCGACCACCGGAGGATTGGGATTTATCAAGGGAGCAGTCAAGGGCCAAGTTGGAATCCCCTCCAATGAGAACGCGGCCCTCAAAGTGGGGAGAGAGAAGGAGAAACATCTCGGAGAGGAATTTCGCCTGACCTTTGTTAGGGGCATAGTAAGAAATAAATGTGTATAACACTCCTTGTATGTGGCCCTTGACCAGAATAAATCGACCCTGGGGGTCCCTTACGGTGTGCAGGTGCGAGAAGGAAAGGGATTTAGCAAAAAATATGGCCACCCCTCTCTGTTTGGAGGGGGCATTGGCAAGATAAAACAAGGGGTATTTATGGTGGACATATGTCGGTTGGTAGGATTCCGGGAAGTGAGTCTCCTGAAGCAGGAGGACCCCCAATCCTTGAGAATGGTAATGTTGGAATGCCTTCCTACGCTTAACAGGTGAATTTAAGCCCTGGGTGTTGTGTGATGCCACCTGTAGAGAAGAGACCGTACTTACATTAGCCTGCATGTTGCGCGGGGAGGAGGCACGCTGATGTAGGTGATCTGGCGGGATCCCGAGAACATCCCCGGAGGAGACTATTCACAGCGGTAGCAGGCTTGTCAGGAGCAACAGGGAACCAGAAGGACCGCAGGAACCTAAGGGGAAGAAAAAGACACCAGTAAAGGGAGAAAAAGAGAAAAAAGAAGACAACAGAGGAAGAAGAAAGTAGCAAGTCCAAAGACTTGCCAAGGGATGAGAAAGCCGCAGGAAGGACCCACAGCTCCTCATCACGTGTAAGGATGCGTCCTGAACCAGTCAGGGCACATTCCTGAGGGAGGCCAGATGAAATCATCTAACGTCCGACAGGAGGAGGCACATTAAAGCCTCTGCGGCCACAGGGCACCAGCCCGGCACCCTCATAAAAAATCAACAAAAGATAGCAAAATTTGAGCACGAAAATCACCCCCAAGTGTAGAATATGGGGAGTTGCCCCAAAAGCACTAATAGGAGGTTAGGTCTAGGGGGGACGGGGGAAAAAGACAACATGGGGAGGGGAAGGTAGGCAGGGAGAAAAAAAAAAAAAAGGGGGGGGGAAGAAAATAAAAGTAAGGGGGGGAGGGAGTACTGGGGAGGAGGGGAGCTGCAAGCTTAACGACAACAGATTAAGCAGTAATTACAGTCCCAGTATTCAAAAAGAACCTGACCAGCGTGAAGAAAATAGATGAGGCAAGTCACATCAAAAATTGTAAAATAAATAGTTCGCTGGAAAAAGGGAACAAAACAGTCCGGAAACAGACCCAAAAAGGGGGGCCAAAAAATGGAGGCAGGGATCATCACGGACCCCCATCAGACGAGGAAGGACGAACTTCGACGACTGAAGAAAGAAGATTCCAGAGGAGCAATGCAGATATCAGGGAGGCTGGACATCACGGTGGCGCTTCGTTTGCTGCTTGTTCCAAACTGAGGAGACAGGGCTGATCGGAGGGGGTCGCTTGGAAGATTCTCTCCTGGAAGTGGACGGGGCAGGATCCCTGGTGATGATACCCAGATGCAGGAGCATGCCTTCACCCTCCTGGAAGTTGGTGAAGTTGTACGTCTTGTTCTGGAATTGAAAATTCAGCCGGAAGGGGAAAGACCACCAATATTTCAGCGCCCGGGCAGAAAGAGCTTGTGTAAGCGGCTTTAGAGCTCTGCGGCGTTGAATAGTGAAGGGGGAGAGGTCGGCGAAGAGTTGAATCCTGTGACCCTGGATGGATAGGTCCTCTCTACCCCTACTCACTTTCATGAGCTCCTCTTTAACCCCATAGAAGTGGGGTTTGACGATAACATCTCTGGGAAGGCCATCTTTGCGGGGCGGTTGTAGGGCCCTGTGAGCCCGGTCGAGCTCCAGGCGATGGTCCGAAATGTTCGGAATGAGATCCCTAATAAAAGCTTTAATTGTGGTAGGAATGTCCGTGATGGTTTCTGGGATCCCTCTGACCCTAAAATTTAGGCGTCTGCTTCTGTTTTCCATATCATCTAGCTTACTAAGCGCTGCGTCTAGTTGATCTTGGATAGTCTGGATGCACGCTGTGTTTTGATTGGCCCTTGCGACTGTCTGATCCATAGTGCTCTCAATTGCTTCAATCCGGGTGCCAAGGTTCTGGAGTTCCGCCTTAATGGATCCCGTGATTTGTGAGGCATTCTGGGCCAGGCCGGCAGCTAGCATCTCTGAGAACTTAGACATTAATAGAGTGATGTCCGGAAACTGTCCTGGGGAGGTGAGGCCTGGTTGGTGAGGGAAAGCCAGGGCCTCTGGTGAATGCAGCCCCATGATCCCTGGGGCCTGTGCAAGGTGCCTGCTGAGGAGGGATTCAGTGGAGGCTGGCGATAGTAGTGGGGGCTGTGGCAGGTATGCAGGGGTCGCTGGGGATGGCCAGGGATCGGGGGAGGCTGAGGGGGTGTCCATAGGGCAAGCTGGTATGTCCCCTACCTCCTGTGTGCCTCTGTCCTCTGAGGGAAGAGATGGCGCGGTCGCCATCTTGGCTGTGTCCCGCTCCGGGGACAAGAAGATCAGACGGCGGGAGACCTCGCTCCGAGGACCCGCCGACATCCAAGGGGGAACCGCTGGAGGAAGGAGCAGCGATCGGTGCCGATTGCGGGGCTTCGTGCGTTCCGATGCCGGCGCTGGTGCCCTAATGAGACCGGGGAGGCGCGGAGCTCCGGGCTAAGCTGCCATGTCGGAGCAGCCGCGCATGCGCACTCCTGTTGATATATTTAAAGAATTTCTTTGGGTTTTTTTTACTATCCTCCGCTATTTGTCTCTCAAAGTTGATTTTAGCCATTTTGATTTCGTGTTTACCTGAATAATAATATCAATTTCTCCCTCGCTCAATACTTTCTACACCACACTGCCACCCCCCCCCCCCCGCACAGATATTGCAAATCACTAACACCACATTTGATTAATGCAGCCAAAGCATGCATCCCAATACATTGGAAATCTGTCAAGATACCCTCAATACAAGAATGGTTACGAAAGATGGACAAAATTGCCAAACTAGAAGAACTGGTGGCAATAGCCTGTGATAGAACAAACACACACGCATTGTATCTGGGCCCCTTGGGTATCTTTTACAAACTCACGACCCTTCTCCCTATTAACCGCCGCATCCACTTTTGAGAATAATGTAACTACACATAGCCCTTAATTCTTAAATCTCCAATATCCTCTTATGTCTCCATAACAATCACACACACTACATAATCTCTAGAGTTTTTTTTTTCAATTTTCAATGAACGGGAAACAAGCCCCCACATTAGAAAACAGACTCTGGCTCCTCCCACTCCTAAACAAGGGATGATAGTGGGAGTTAGCCCCAGCTCATCCCCATTCATATACTACTCCCCTTTCACTCACAACACCCCCCCTTAATTAACTAAGGTGACTACGCCTTGTCCCTACATCTGACTGCTACAATATAACCTGGGGGCAGAGACCGAGGGATTCTCCTATTCCCTTCCACTACCCCTTCCCCTTACCTTCCTTTTACTTGCAATACGATCCTATTATTATTGTTCTCAGAATGTTATATTCACCTGGAATAACTCAGAAGGCACTCTCTCAATGTTAGAAATTCTAATTTGCGATTATTTCTTTTTTTTTATTGAATGTCTTTAGACATGCAATATGTCACGTTTACAGTGTTACTTTGTCATTTAACCTTTGTTTGACTTTTATATTGTTCATGAGACTGTATGTATTTTCTATACCTTTTCAAATACCCAATAAAACATTTTTCGAAGAAAAAAAAAAATGATCTTGCTACAGCAAAAATTATATTTCTAAAGAAAACAAAACAAGTAAAATCCCATTTAAAATGACTTACGGTTACACTTGCCGGCTCCTGGCTATTAAAAAATTAAAGAAAAATGGCATAGGGTCCCTCCCCCCCCAGTCCATACCAGGCCCTTCATGTCTGGTATTGGTTTTAAAGAGAACCCCACTCCAAAATAAAAAAAAAAACAGAGTGCCCCCCCCAAATCCATCCCCCCCTTATTCGGGCACGCGGCCTGGCAGGTCAAAAAAGTGAAGGGGACGTGCAAGTGCCTCCCTCCCATCCTGAACCATACCAGACCACATGCCCTCAACACTGGGGGGGTGCTCTGAGGTGGGGAGCTCTGCCCCCCCAACCCCAGAGCACCTTGTCCCCATGTTGATGGGGACAAGGGCCTCTTCCCGAAAACCCTGGGCTGTGGTTGTGGGGGTCTGCGGGTGGGGGGCTTATTGGAATTTGGAAGCCCCCTTTAACAAGGGGGCTTTGCCCAATCAGGGTGCAGTATAAGCATTCCCCCATCCCTAGTCAGGAATAGTGTATGTAATATACAACATAGCATATAGAGTACAGAGAGGGTCATGTCAGTAATATAGTACACAGTATATAAATGTAGCAGTTAGAACAATGCAATATGAAACAGTGTACATAGTGCAGACGTTATGTATCATAAGGGCACTTCTATTTCTGGTCAGTGGGAGGACAAATGCTCCAGTGACACTAGTGGAAAAACTGACTCTGGTTAGTGAAAGAATGCCCTGGAGTCAGTGGTCCAAAGGAAAAAAAAATGCCCTGGGATCACAATTCAGTACAGTTAAATAGCAGGTCAGCAAACCTATAACCATTCAGCTTAGGAGCAGGCCTGATAGGTAACATTGTCCATGACTCACCTCAGTGTCTGCCCATCTTCCACAACACATCTCCCCTGAGGCCAGGTTCACATTCATCCAACACGAAAGTTGCGTAACTTTCGTTCCGACTTCCATGAAACTTCAATGACTGGGATTAAAAAGCAGGGAGTAAAAAAAGAATGGCACTTTGCTTTGTAAAAACAGCACACAGTACACACATTAACACTTGTTAGGCACACAGTTAACTCTTTGATCACCCCTTCCCAGCCAGTGTCATTAGTACAGTGACCGTGTATATTATTAACACTGATTACTTTATTAGTGTCAATAGGAATGTCAGTGGCAGTAAGTCAGTCCCAACAAAGTATCATTTAGTGTCAGATTGTCCGTGGCACTATCTCAGTCCCACTATAAGTCGCTGATCACTGCATTACTAGTATAAACAAATTTTCAGTATCTATACCATGGTTTGTCAATGTTATAACGTTTACGCAAATCAGTCCATATACACTTATTGGGATTTTTTTGTTCACCAGAGGCATGTAGCACATTACATTTTTGCTAAATTTTTAAAGAAATTAGATTTTTTTATTGTTTTTTTATTTAATATGTTTTATAGCAGAAAGTAGAAAAAAAGTTTTCTTTCAAAATTTTCATTCCTTTTTTTTGTTTAAATCACAAAAAAAAATAAATCTCGGTGGTGATCAAATACCACCAAAAGTTCTATTTGTGTGAAAAAATTACATACATTTGTTTGTGTACAGCTTTGCATGACCGCGCAATTGGCCCAGTGGCCAAAAGGGAAAAAAAGCTCTGGTCAAGAAGGGGGTAAAACCTTCTGGAGCTCAAGTGGTTAAACAGTAGGACAGTAAACCCACTGTCATTCAACTCAAGAACGGACCTGATAGGGAATAAAACGTGCATATCCTCTCGAGCTACACCCATTTTAGATATTGTTTTTTGTAGAAGGAGCACAGAGTAGGACATAGACTGGTTCTGTGGGATGTCAGGATATTGTTAGGATTCCAAGACACTCCCATGAAATCCTGGACTGTTGGAAGGTATTCTTTAATGTATGTCTTTTAAATTTGCCTGGAGTTGAGCTTTAACTGCCATTAAAGTTGTTGTGAACATACATTGTTAAAGACACTCTCTAATCAAGAGAAATATAACTATGCAGGTACCAGAACTGATTTTGCTTAGTTTCAAAAATTATCTCTCTTACCTTTTTTACAAGGTTAAGAATTTCTGTCATGTGACTATGTATCTCTTCTTCCTAATAGTGAGAAGTGGGGTTACAGGACACTGTACAGACACACAGTTTGCCTGTATTCCATAGCCTGTGTGTTCAGGCAAGGCTGTTCTTGAGCAGGGGGTCATGTTCAAGAGGCAGGATGTATTTGGAAGAAGATGTGCACCACAGCCAGGCTGTGATTGGTCAGGGGGCGTGGTGGCTGAATAAACTACCCGATACAATCATGCTCTGTCTGTACAGTGTTCTGTACCTCTGAATGGCCAGCCAAAGGATGAAAACTGACATGCAAGCACAGATCAACTTTTGTAGTAGTCAGTCAGTAGTCAGTTTGGAGCAAGGAAGAAAAGTGACCGACATGATCAAGTGAGTAATTCATAGGGAAGAAGTGCGTGAAGATGATTAGGACTGTGGTTTCTAAAAGACACATATGTGAACACATGCATTGAAAAAATAAATATTTAGTGTACACTTTTACTTTAGGCAATCACCAATACTAAAAATGTCTGGCAGTCCTTAAGAGATTGGGGTTCTGCACATGAAGGTAGAGGGGCAGATTCTACAGGACGAAGTTGTGGTAAGACCAAACAATCTAGAGGCAGGGAATGCCTGCCTTTTCTAATATACATAAACCTAATATGTAAGAAATATCAACACTCACTTTGGCAGGCCAACATTGAAATGCGTGATCTAACATCAGGTAGTGGGGCCTAGATCTGGAAGTGCATACCTTGACAATATATAGTAAAACTAATTTTTGAACAAAGGAGTTGAAGTGAGCAAAACACAGAGAAACAAACATAAGTATCAAAGTCTACCAAGATCTAAGGTAGGCCGGCCTTCCCCCCTCTTCTGTGCCCATATACCCCAGACACCGAGGGAGCCATATGAAAAAAGGGATATGAAAGCCTGCTTCTGAGACACGGAGAGTCTCCAGTGAGGGCTCATGTTGTCTGAACCAAAACCAAATGTGAAGAAGTAGGTTGGGAAAGAGCAATTCTAAAAATCCGAAGGAATGGAGGAAGAAAACAAAAGGGGAAAAAAGGGAGGAAAAAAAGAGGGAAAGGTTAAGAAAATAAAATGAGAAAGGAAGGGGGGAGGAAGAAAAAAGGACAGGACAATAGAGAGAAGGTATGGGAAGTTGGGCCTTCTGCCATCCCAATCTCCACCTACAGAATCAAATCAAGGGAAACTACACCCATGGTAAAGCAAGTTCATATCCGTCCCCCGCAGAAGTGTTTGGTATGACAGAGAACCTTAATAAAAGGTCCAGGATACCCAAGTATGAGAGAATTTAGAAATATTGTCTTGTGATGTGTGTAATATGTTGAAGACATTCCTGTGTGGAAGAACGACAAGTTGACTTCCAGTGTCCTGGGATGCAAAGTTTAGCAGCATTAATCATATGCATAGTGACAGATTTGTAATACTGTTGTTTAGGCATCCTAATAAATGAAAAAGGTATAGCGCTTTGCGTAAACTCCAAGGGGAGTGATGAAACAGCCATTGTCGTGCCATGGATCTTACGCCATTCAAAGTTTTTTTATTTCAATAATTCTTTATTAAGAATTTTCAGTGTGGGACTACAAAACAGTTTTCAAACAATCAGAACAGTCCTGAACATCAAAAATTAGAATCATATTACAGAAGGCATATGTTGGCACAGTTCCCAAATCTCAAATATAAGAGTCAAGCGTGAACCAACAATTACATAGTGTCATGTCTGGCAGAGATAAGAAAAACCATAAAAATAAATAAAAGAAAAAAAAAACTTTCAGAAATTTGTAGCACACTGGAGTGTTGAATTTGAGGACGCCTTCATTCCAGTGAATATTAAAGCAACGGTATGACTAATAGTAGAAAAGTGAATTGAGTACCAGGTTATCCATGGTTGCCATAGTTGGACAGTATTTGAATAATTTCTGGTACTGGAAGTTAGCATCATTTCATAAGTACAATGAGTGTGTACTATTCTATTATCTTCATTCATATCTGGTAGGTGGATTTGCAATGTCTAACTAAGGATGGTCTTTCAACCAGAAGAATATGAATTACTGTGGTTCTGAACAATGATGTGAGCAATGATGGGTTTTATCATATTTTTGAAATTCGATATTGGGTTGTATACTATTTTAGCATTATTTTCTGGGTTAGCTCCCATAGATTCACATTTCTAGTAGCAGCATGAGAGAAACTAGGAGCATTCTGCCAGGTGGAATAACAAGTTTAAAGTTAGCCCCTCTCATGCAATTATGGGCAATGGAAAATGGATTTCTCATGAATTCAGTAAGACAGAGATAAACCTCCTTTATGCCTATTCATTGATTTAAGTTAAGATATTGCCCTGCATGCCAGTGGATCTTAACATGGATGTAAACCATCACATATACCCAATAGCAGCCTCAGATGATACACAGAGATGAAAAAAATCTGCCTGCATAAGTTGTATTTGTATATCTGCTGTTTTCAGCTTTCTGCACTGTTTAGAAAGTGAACATCTTGTTAAAATGTTTTCTTCCTGTTCCAGCACTGAGTGTGGAGTCTTGGCAGTATATTGCAGTGTGTTAGTGCATGTTTAACGCAGTATATTTCTGTGTGTTAATGCACATTTACCACTGTATATTGCATCAGTGCAGTTTTACTGCAGTATATTGTAGTGTGTGTCAGTGGGGTGTGTCAGTGTAGTGAGTACTCAAAATAAAGTGCACCAAACCCCACTTTTCACATACACATTTCCCCATCTTTATTTCATATTGTTAATAAGCTCCCCCATCATGTCTGGGAGTCCAACAAGGAGAGGCAGATGTTCCCATGTCCCTGTGAGGGGGCCAGCAGAGTTTTTGTTCCCAGGCAAAGGTAGACATGGTCCGTCCTCAGGCAGGACATAATTTTTTACTGTTTAGTCATGTTGCCTGTGCTATCCAGCCACAGCATGCAGAGGAGGTGATGGACTGGCTTACTAAACCATCCTCATCCTGCTCATCCTCCATCACCCAAACAGAGACTAGTGCACAGTCCACTGCAGCTGCCTGAGTGGCTTATTCTGCCTCCTTGTCCACATCTTCTCCTTCCATAGCCCCAGCCTCAGGTATGGAGGAGTCGGCTGAGTTATTTGAACACAGTGTCAGCCACTTCCTCCTTGATGATCCACAGCCATTACTTGACTCGGATCTTAGTTCTGAGGTTGAGGAAGGTAGAAACATGAGCCTACAGAGAGAGGAGAATACTAGTAAAAAAAAAATGACAGTCATGTTCCCCCAGCTGCAGCATATTGCCAAGTTGTCTCCAATGATAATGAGGATGAAGGGCATAATGATGATGAGGTCACTCACACGACTTGGGTTCCGGATAGAGCAGAGGAGGAAAGTGATGGTGGGGCACAACCCCAACAAGGCAGTCATCATGGAAGAGTAAAGAGCAGCCATCCTATTCCACCAGATTGTGGAGCTGTTATCTCCTGACCCACTTCCCACAGCTCAGCTGTCTAGGCCTTTTTTAGCACATATGCAGCACTGTTGCAACTTGTAAACTTTGCCTCAAGCACATCAAGCGTGACAAAAACACCAATCATTTACATAGTTACATAGTCAGGTTGAAAAAAGACACAAGTCCATATAGCTCAACCAATAAAAAAAAAAAAAAAAAAAGAAAACACAGCCATACAATGCACGATCCAATTTGCTACAGCAGGGGAAAAAATTCCTTCCTGATCCCCCAAGAGGCAATCGGATATTCCCTGAATCAACTTTATCTGTAAATATTAGTACCCAGTTATATTATGTACGCCTAGGAAAGAATCCAGTCCTTTTTTAAAGCAATCTACTGAGCTGGCCAGGACCACCTCTGGAGGGAGTAGATTTCACATTTTCACAGCTCTTACTATGAAAAAACCTTTCTGTATTTGGAGAAGATATAAACAAGGAAGCTGGCGCTCTGAAGCACTGGGAAACAGCTAGTGTGCAGGCAAAATCATGAAATGAATAAAAACAGAAAACAATATATAACACAGATACCTATATGGCAATGGGCTGGGGTAAAGTCCATGTAATGAGGAAATGAGATGAAGGTCTGCACGAAGGGCCAGCTCTGCTGCACAGGAAGTCAATCTGTCAAACGGATGAAACAAAAAAACAAGCGGAGCGCCTCTAAGTGCAATACGTTTAATGGAAGTAAAACATACAACAGGTGGTAACTCACTAGATGTGGATGAAGTAAAGGCACAAAAACAAACGTCCTGGGGTCAGGCTGTCCATGTAGCTAATGCCGAGAGAAAGGATGTTAAGAAGATCTGATCCGGTAGATGAAGCAGCGGGGAGATGCCGGGGAAGACATGGACAGCCTGACCCCAGGACGTTTGTTTTTGTGCCTTTACTTCATCCACATCTAGTGAGTTACCACCTGTTGTATGTTTTACTTCCATTAAACGTATTGCACTTAGAGGCGCTCCGCTTGTTTTTTTGTATTTGGAGAAGAAATCTATATTCCTCTAGACGTAAAGAGTGCCCCTTTGTGCTCTGTGATGTCCCTAAAGTGAATAACTCAACACCAAGTTCGCTATATGGACCCCTTATGTATTTATACATGTTGATCATATCCCCCCTTAATCTCCTCTTCTCAAGAGAGAATAAATTTAGTTCCTCTAATCTGTCCTCATAGCTGAGCTCCTCCATGCCTCTTATCAGTTTTGGTTGCTCTTCTCTGAATTCTCTGAATCTCTGAATCTCCAGTTCCCCAATATCCTTTTTTAGAACTGGTGCCCAAAACTGAACTGCATATTCCAGATGAGGTCTTACTAATGATTTGTACAGGGGCAAAACTATCTCTCTCTCTCTCTGGGGTCCATACCTCTCTTAATACAAGAAAGGACTATGCTCGCTTTGGAAACCACAGCTTGGCATTGCAAGCTATTTTTAAGCTTATGATCTACCAGAACACCCAGATCCTTCTCCTCAATGGATTCCCCCAGTTGTACCCCCCTAATATGTATGATGCATGCATATTCTTATCCCCTAATTGCATAACTTTATATTTATCAACATTAAACCTCATTTGCCGCATAGTTGCCCAATGAAACCGTGCATTGAGGTCAGCTTGTAAGCTGGAGACATCCTGTAAGGAAGATATTCCACTGCATAGCTTGGTGCATCTGCAAAGACTTAAATGGTACTTTTAACCTCCCTGGCAGTATTCCCCAGTGTGGTACGGGGTGGAATTTCAGTGCCATTAGCGGTAACCCTGAGCCACACTCGGGGTACCGCCAGGGAGAAATCCTGGAAGAGGTTACTTACCTTGTCCCCAGGATCCCGCAATGTATTCCGGCAGTGCACGGCGGCCGGATCTTCCGCCTGATGATGTGTGCCCTGGCTTCCGTTCCCTGCGAGCGTTGCGTCGCAGGGGGGTGGAACTGGTGGCAAATTCAAAAAGTAAAACACACAAACACACTGATATATTGTAATCCTATTCGATTACATTACTAAATAAAATAAATGTACTTAGTTTGCCCCCCCCCCAGTACCCTTGCCTGCAGTTTTACTGTACTTTATATATATAATTTATGATTTTGTGTTTCAAACTTTATCATACCTGTGATGTTATAGAGAAGAACGCACAGTAAAAAAAAATCATATGTAAATAGTTGGTTTGGGCGGCTCGTCCTTAAGAATTAAATGCAAAATAATGGTACCGCTTTCAGCACCTAAAATCTGAAATAATCATACCGCCAGGGAGGTTAATCCCAGACCCTATATAACTTATAACGGTATTAAAAAGTAAGGGTCCCAACACTGAACCACTGATAACCTTTTACCATTCAGAGTAGGAATTATTAACCACTACTCTCTGAATTCTATCTTTTAGCCAGTTTTCTATCCATTTACAAGCTGATCTTTCAAAGCCCGTAGACTTCACCTTACACATTAACCGTGTGTGGGGAACTGTGTCAAACGCTTTTGCAAAATCCAAGTATACTACATCCATAGCCACCCCTTTGCCCAAGGTTTTACTTACCTCATCAAAAAAAGAAATCAGGTTTGCTTGACAACTTCTGTCTTTCACCACTTGCTGACTGCCGCACGACTATATACTGTGGCAGTCAGCCCCCTACAGGCAAAGTGACGTATGGGTATGTCGCTCGCCTATGAGCCTGTAGGGGGTGAGCGCGCGCCTCCGCCGGCGCGCTCTTGCCCCTGCTCATTCCCTGCCTAGCCCGCGTGTGTGACCAGCGGCTCCGATGTCCGCCAACCACTCGCGATCTCCCTCAGGAGAGGGACAAAGACAGACAGCTGATGTAAACACAGCCGTCTGTCATTCTCCCTTAGATCATCACAGAGGCTATACGAACCTGCTATGTAGGATCGTATGTCTCTGTTTTGATCAAACAAGCCACGCCCCTTGACAGTTATAATCACGCCCCTAGGGACAGACTTAACCCCTTGATCACCAATAAAGTTAACCCCTTCCATGCCAGTGTCATTTTTACAGTAACAGTGCATATTTATACCCCCAAAAGTGTCAAAAATGTCAGTCAGGGGTCCAATCTGTCTGCCACAATGTCGCAGTCCTGCAAAAATAATTGCAGATCGCCGCCATTACTAGTTAAAAAAAAAACAATAAAAATGACATAAATCTTTCCGGTAGTTGGTAAACGCAATAACTTTTGCGCAAACCAATCAAAATACGCTTATTGTGATTTTTTTTTACCAAAAATATGTAGCGGAAAACAAATTGGCCTAAAATGTTAAAAAATTTAGATTTTTACATTTTTTTTGAGAATTTGATATAAAAAATTTGAAAAATATTGTTATTTTTTCAAAATTGTCGCTCTTTTTTTGTTTATAGCGCAAAAAATAAAAATTACACAGGTGATCAAATACCACCAAAAGAAAGCTCTGTTTGTGGGGAAAAAAAGGATGTTAATTTCATTTGGGTACAGCGTCGCACAACCACACAATTGTCCGTTAAAATCACGTAACCGTCGCAAAATAGGGCCTGTTCTTTGAGCAGCCAAATCCTCCGGGGCTTAAGTGGTTCATAAATCCATGCTGTCTGTTTTTTTTTTCAGCAAGAACTTATCCATGTAGTCTTTTTCTTAAACTCTCCAGTATCTTCCCGACCATACAGGTTAAACTAACAGGTCTATAGTTACTTGGCAAAGACTTTGATTAATTTTTGAATATAGGCACTACATTGGCCCTTCACCAGTCCAGTGGTACTATTCTAGTCCTTAACGAGTACCACATGCTTGACAAGGCATTTAACCTCCTACTACTCAGCCCATTGGCAAGAGCACCCGAAAGCCACACAAAAAGGACGCAATTCTGCTGTTCCCCACTCCCCACCTTTTCGGCCTGCCCTGGCTATACCTCATGACCTCTCAACAGCCTCCACTGACAGGGATGATGGTATAGCAAAGGGTGTCCTAGGTCCTTGCAGCACATCTGCCTGTAGCACACCACCAGCTATAGACTATAGAAGGCAATCTTCTCTGCCCCATCTGCTGCAGCGGAAAAAAATATATAGTCACTGCCACCCACATGCCCAGCGCCTAAATTAAAGCTTGTCAAAGCTGCTGGCTTTAGAACTCCTGCCTTTCATTTTGGTGGATTCTGCCCCCTTCTGTGAATTTGCAGAATGTGCTGTACCACAAGAGCAGGTTCCCAGTCACTATTTCTTGTCACGTATGACTGTAAAGGATGCCTTTCTATGTCTGTTTGCATGTTTCCTCTCCCTGCTTAAAAGACTATATTGAGGATCCGTTTATATGTCTGTGACAAACTCCCCTCTTTTGAGTTGACCCGAGTACCTGGAGAGGACTACTTGTTAGCCTCTTACCATGTGATTGTGGTCCCATGTTGAAACACTTGTTCTTCCCCTGCTGTTGAATCTGTACGTATGTGATCTGAGCGCCATTCAGTAATAATGTGCGCTCAGATCTAAGCTATCTGGGGATATTGAATGTACCTGTTTTATGCAATAGCTGCATAGTTATATGGTTTCATGTATTTTGCTGTCTTTTGCTACCATGTGGCTAATGGAGTCTTGCCTCTGGGAGATAAGTGGATCATTTCTCAATTGTCTCCAGAGCAAAAGACTGTGTAGAACCAGTTTTGGGCAGACAAGCCATGTGTACAGCCAGGACAAAGAGACTTTTACTAACTTTCGAACCCCTGGTCTGATTCATGCCATTTTCTAATATGTTGTTCCCCTGAATGGATTGATTGTGAATATGTATTTGTATAAAGATTGGATGTATATTTTTAAAGTTACAGCATGTGGGTAAACTGCATTTTTTCCTGCCTGTGATAATTATGTTAACCATTGTGTACCATAATTACATCACAGACAGAGGGGAGGATTTTATGTGGATTGTAACCTTTGTGTTATTGGTTAATGTGCATTTGTTGTGGGTGTCTCCCTTGCATGGGAGCAGGGCATAAAATAAATTGTCGTTTTGAATGCCGGTGGTTGCTTCCAGTAAAGTCTTGTTCCAGCATTCAGATTTGGCTCATGTGTGGAATTATTTAGTGATACCAGCAATTTCTTATTTGGCGAATTGGGGATTCTTCAACTATTAGAGATTTAGGAATTACAAGGCAGAGATACAGTGATACCGTCACAATGACCATTCCAGCTCTGTACTTTCACGTGAAAGTCAATGTTTTGGCATCGTTGAGCAAGGCAGTCAGCCGCAATTTCCATGTTACTGCTGACATGTGGTCCAGCAAGCATGGTCAGGGACAATATATTTTGTTCACAGCACACTGGGTAACTCTGTTTGCAATTCAGAAGGATGCAGAACAGGGCTCAGTGCTGCCGCTTTTTGTGCTGCTATGTCTCCAAACAGCTGGTGATAATGATGCAGATTTGTCAGCTCCACCCTTCTCCTCCTCCTCCTTCATGCCCTATTCTGCTGAATTTCCCATGAACCACCAGTACCCCTTAAGTGTTCTAGGTGATATTCAATAAATCAGACTAAAAGATGCCATGCAGTGCTTCAGCTTGTCTGTATAGGGGACAAGAGCCAAACTGGAGCAGAGATACTTGCAGCTCTGCAGGGGAAGGCCCAGAGGTTGTTCACACCATACCAGCTGGAGCCAGGGATAATGGTGTGTGATAATGACACAAACCTTCTGTCCGCCCTTAGAAAGGGAAAGTGGACACTTGCCATGCCTGGCATGTCTTCAATTTGGTGGTGCAGCATTTCTTAACTAGGGACCCAGGGTTGGAAGATCTGCTTTAAGCATGCCACAGGAGTCTGTAGATATTTTTAGGCAGTCATACCCAGACAGTGCTTGAATGGCTGAAATTCAGCGAAAATTCCACCTGCCTGTAAACTGCCTGATTTGTGACATGGCCACCAGGTGGAACTTGACTTTGGCAATGCTGCAGCAGCTGCACATGCAGCAGAGGGCAGTCAACGAGTACCTGAGTCAGTATGGCATGACGACAGGCTCAGGCTGGCTCAGCTTTTTTTCCCTACGTGGATGTACTGTACTGTCACCATTTGAGGAGGTATCACGGATGGTGAACTGTGACAATGCATGCATCAGTGACAGAATCCCTGTTGTGTTTCTGCTGGAGCAGACTCTGTGTCATTTTGGATAGGGCACTTGAGGCAGAGCAGCAGGAGGAAGAGGAGGATTTAATTTCCTTTCAAGGCCTGCTTTATGCAGACACCATCCTTGCCACACTACAGAACACACATGAGGAGAGGGAGGGGGATTCTTGCAGTTTTGGAGACATAGAAGCAGTGCAAGACATATGTCAACCCTTAAGAGATGGTTTTCCATCGCCAGAACCCTTGGAAATAGTACATGGCTGGGAGGAGGCAGTTCCAGATACTGTAATCCTCAGTGACTCCGAGGAGTCTGCTTCTCATGCCTCCGCAAACCTGCGGTGCATGGGCTCCCTCATTCTTTAAAGCCTGCAAAAGGACCCAAGCATAAGTGGCGTTAAGGTAAAGGATCACTATTGGTTGGCAACCCTCCTTGAACAACGTTGAGTCTACAAACTCATCCCATCCTCACAGAGGGAGCAGAAAATGAAATCTCTTGAGAGCACCTTAAAGAGGAGTTTATGTAATGCCTTTCCCGACTCTGGTAGGTTACAGTAGGTTACAGTCTCCTGCATCCTGCATCAAGGACTGGGACTACCAGCTCTACCCACCTACAGAGTGGACATCACCAGCTAACTGATACGGCACCTTTGTAACTCCTTTCCTTTACACTCTCTGTCTCCACCTTCAGTAGTGTTAGGTGGGAGGTGCAAGAGAGGCCTCCACTACATTTCAGTCTTCAACAGGTACGTGAAAGGCATTTAGTGCTG
The DNA here is from genome assembly GCF_965119305.1 of Pelophylax lessonae. NCBI lineage: Eukaryota > Metazoa > Chordata > Amphibia > Anura > Ranidae > Pelophylax > Pelophylax lessonae. Next base: position 413,723,083 of record NC_138771.1, on the reverse strand, counting down.
CTTTTTTTGACAGATAAGAGAGCCCATCTGTCCACAGACTCCATGGACTGGCTGACATTTATCAAAATGAATAAGTCCTGGATTAGCAGCAGCTATCAAGCCGTAATGCGGATGTCGCTGATTAAGTATTTTCTGGATCTCAAATCTTTGAAAGACTGTCTAGGCTGCCTAGTCTACAAAAGAGACACCAGAATGTATTTAAAAAAATCTCTAATCTTGTTCCCAGTGCACTAAATTTTGGCCTCATCATACAGACTGGCTCCCCGAATCATTATTTACAAAGTAAAGAGAGCTTGCAGTAAAAATGTCATTTGGCTTTATAATTTTTTTTATAAATGTCATTATTGCTGTAGCAGTTTCTATGCGCAAGAGATTTCAACTTCTGCAGATGTACTGCCAATAGACTTGGGAGATCTATTCGATTATTTTCTATATCGGTGGGTGAGGGTTGGACTACAAAGTTATCATTTTTGAAATTGTGAAGGGAGCTGTAATAATAGCTAAAGGCATCTGCTATATCCTGTAAATTTTGGAATTTAGACAGAGAGGGTGATATATATATATATATATATATATATATATATATATATATATATAGGATTTTAGTTTTGTATCTGTAATCTTGTAAGTGCTACGCCAAAGTTTTACCTGCCCTATACCAAAAGCAGTAGGGCATGTTTAGTCTTCTAGTAGTTTTTTCAAAAGCCTTCACAAGAATCAATCTAATAATCTAATGTCATGCCTGAGGCGTAAAAAAGTTGTAGTTTGTGTGAGTCAGGCAATTTACTCCTTTCAGTTATATTATCTCTTTTCTGCTGCCTCTGTTTCTTGACCCTGGTACCTAATTTGATCTAAAATACTACTTATAAAGGCCTTGTGGGCAATCCATAGTACAAATAGATTCTCAACAAAATAAAACACTGATCTCAAAAAAAATAGTTGAGCTGTTTCTCTAAGGAAGACTTGGATTAATAAGATTGCAAAGAGTCCCAGACAGTCAGGGATATGCATGAACTTATCATGTGATAATGTTAACAGAGGAGTTAGAAACTTTTTGGAGATGCCATTTGTCAATAAGAAATAGGTCTATCCAGATGTAAGATGCCTTGCCGAAAAAGTAGGTAAAGTCTTTTTCATTGTTGTGTAAACGTGTCCATGCTTCAAATAGATAGTATGTGTGTAAGAATGAGTTAAGAGAGGGTCAAAGAGTCTAGTTGAGGTTCAGGAGTGAAATTAAAATTGCCATACACAGTAGTCGTGATCCTTGTTGGATTTATTTTACTTTACATATTAACCTATGTAGAAAATGTAGTCGATGTTCATTGGTTACATACATGCCTTGGTGGCAATTATAACCCCCCTATTTTTTAGCAGCCACAATAGCTGTGAATACTGTATATGGGGAAACTTCTTGTGTTTGCATGTAGGTGGAGATTGTTGGTGAAAATGAGTCTAATGTACGCATAATACATCACACCTGTGAATTTGAGCTTCTCTCCTGAGAGATGCACACTTAGCCGGATGGTTCAGACTTTTGGTATTGATAGATAAGAAAGAAATACTCATGGCAGTAATTAGGAACAAAATGAGTACAGAATGGTGGAGAGCATATTTACAGAAGGGTGTACAGAGATCCAATAATGAGGAGTAATATGGAAGTTCATCATGCAATCCTTTCTGGTTAGAGATTGTAGTAACGACAACTCCCCATAAGAGGGGCTCTGCGAGTTTCACATCAAACAAATGTAGAAAGAAACAGCACAGTAAATTAATTGACCTAACTGTCAAAGAGTAGATCTTTTGGATGTGTGTGCAGCACATCACTGCTTAAATATTGAGAGATAGTAAGTTCAGCCAGCTATGTCTGGGGTGCAAAAAATAACAATTGCCTTGGTCAAAAGACTTACACAGAGTTATTACGGTTTGTGAGCTTTTTGGCACTGAGCACCATCCTGAATCCACTCTTTCCCTGCTAAAACCCAAGGTAGATTGGCAAGAGGTGTTAGGAGTAATATTCCAAGACTTTGAGAGGCGTAAGCCCTTATCCAAAGAGTCAATCACATGAGTGGAACCATCCTTGGAAATTACAAGCTTTGTCGGGTAACCCCACTTGTAACTGATCCTAATATTCTTTAGGGCTTTCTTAATAGAGTTGAGTTTTTTCACATTTGTAGAGTATGTTGCAAGTGATCTGCATAGAACTGAAATTCAGCATATGGAGTTGGTAGTTAATCTGTATTCCTTATTTTCAGCATAAGTTTCTCTTACATGAAAAAAATGTATGCAGAGTAAAACATCTCTAGGCACCTGATCAGGTAGATAGGGGGGTCTAGGTAGGCAGTGTATTCTGTCTTTAATAAATTCAGAGGTATACAGATCAGGCAATAAGGTAGCAAGCATGTCAGTAGCAAATCTGCATAGATCTGATTGCTGAACTGTTTCAGGTATACCTCTAATTTTGATGATGTGTCACCTAGATCTGTCTTCAAGATCTGCTAATTTTGCTTTTATCTAAGTGTGCTTATCTTTATTCGCATTATGTGCATCCACCAGATCATTAATAGTGGAGGCGAATTTGCCCATTTTATTTTCAATGTGATCAACTATTGTCTACAGCTTGAATTTCAGAGCTGACTGTTTGCATGAAAGACGTCATATCAGCATGTCATGTGCCCCTGAGAGATATGTACATCTTTCAGTGTGCTGTTGAGCGCATACTGATTCAGTGTGGGAACTAAGTTGATAGATTCTGGAAGCTCTCTTGTCTAATCAAAAGTCATGGTTAGAGCTCACCTCTAGGGCTGGTTAGCCTACTCATCCATCCTGAATCTTGCCTTCTCCGCGCTGCTTGACAGTAGTGATCTGTGTGGCACTCCCATGCAGGGACCTTCTTGAAGGTTTTGATGTGGAAAGCAGGAGCCTGGGAGAGAAGAGGATGAGCCAGCATCATCTTACCTATGCTGCTATGACTGCTAAGAGAAAAAGGCTGTGAGTTTTTGAGGCCGGTATTCCTCTCTGCACTTTTGGGTCATGATGATAACAAGCAGGGGAATCGAATTGATGCTGCTATGAGCAGATATAGTGCCCCCTGAGGCTGTATTATGCTTAGTTTCCCCACAAGCTTCTAGAGCTCCAAAGTCCAAAGCTATGTAGCATTCCAATTCAAGCACTAGACACGCCCCCCCCCCCTTAAACCACAGGCAACCTGAACCACATGATTGCAGACTACATCAGGTCCAGGGCTGACATGAACACTTTCAGAAATGAGAATTTCACGGGCTGTTGAGTGTCCAATCTGGACCATGGGCCAGAGCTTGTACAGTATGGACTGGAACTTCTGACTAGCCCTGCTGCCAGTATGCTGTCTGAGAGTGAGTTCAGTGAAGCATAGGGCTTTGCTATGAAGAGGCAAATTGTAATTTGTGGCTCACAGTCTTTAATCTATTTCAGTGCCCTGTAAAGGTGCCACACAAAGTTTCTGGGGCTGGATCTCAGCTGCCAAATTTCTAATATTTACTGCAAGTTAAATCCAATATTGCAGCCTATTCCAGTGCTTTAGCACTGCCAATGTGCCACACAGTGTTTCCACAGCTGGACCTCAGCTACTAAAATTCTAATGTTTGCTGCAGCCTGACCTTCAAAATATTTGTGGCTATCGTTACGATGAATCAGATTGGATTTCTGCTGTGATATTTAAGCCAAGCTACATAAAAAAGGTAAAACATCAATTATATATCCAAAATATGCGATGCCAGAATAGGGTGTCACTAATGCTGTCTATATACTGTACATTGTGCTATTCTGTAACATGACATACAGCTTCATGGCATCTTCCAAGCATGTCAATTAAGGGATATGTGTTTTTTCCATGTCACTCTTGAAGTTGCATTGAATGGATCCTCTTATTTTGCTTTATTAAATGTTTCTCATGGCAATGCCCAACTCCCCAGGCCCATTTTTGACAGTAGCTTACCTATTATCCTTAAAAATAACTAACATTTGATATCAAGATTCACCCCTATAGACTTCAATGGGGTTCACTGCTAAGTTCAGGTTTCACCAATTTCAAACAGGATTCAAGGGATCTCCTGTAAATTGAACTGAGGCAGATTCATCCATCCCTTATTACATTTTATAAGCAAAAAAGGACCAACTCTAGGGTATTGTGGGACTTTTAAGGTGCGCTTCTTATTTCATTGAGATAATGATTATTATCATAACACAGATTATCGTTTAAAAAAAGGAAATTTTATTTTCCAAAAACTTTTATTAAATAATAAAGTTAAAATACATATGAAAAAACACACATAGAATATACAGACTTCATGCCTTCCAAATGAGCGAAGTGTGGAGCATGGTTTCTTTAAACGCTAAATACATTTTGAACGGTTTCGCTAAAAAGCAGGCTTCCTCAGAAAATTTTAGCACAGTACAATGAATCTTCTATCAAATGCAAAAGGTATATGTCAAATACATACAATAAGCAAAATAGCAAATACTGAATAATTAACATAGTAGACATCAAGTTATATATTACTATATTCATGCTGGAAAATCCCCATCCCATAGACAGACCAAAGAAAAAACTTGATCCAAACCTGCAGATGGAACAATTATGGAGAGAGGGTGTGGTAAGTGGGCCTCAAGGTCTGAACACATGAAAGTCCAGCAGCAAGGCAGGTGTAGCCACTAATGGTCTCCCGCAGAGGGAGGTAGCAAGTACCTAGTGAAAAAACACAAGGGACTTAATTGCACCATTCATATGGTTTCAAAATACATGCCACTAGTTACAATTGTTTTAATATATACCAAGGGCTACTTACAAAATAGGTAGGTGACATAAAAGAAATGAAGATAGATATGCAGAGTTATATGTCATCAAAAGGATTCATACAAGATTCCTTGTATGGTTAGGACATCTCTAACATGTGAATTGGAATATCACTATAAAGTTCTCTGTAAAGGCAGCATTGGGGAAAAAATGGGTACTGGTCAGGAACCGCAGTTCAGGGTTTTTAGAATATCTTAATCAGCTATAGAGTAGAATGTATTTTTTCTAGTCTGTTTATTTTATCACTGTTTGTTCACTTTATTGTGACATCACAATTCTGTTTTGAACTTTTGTAAATGTGAGAAAAAACATAGTGATGAGAAGATGCAAAATGGGTAGCATTGCATTAAGAAAAAGTAGTCATTTGTGTTAATCGTAAACCCAGAACAATGCAATTACTATATCTGGTCTCCCACAGTACACAAAACATGGAAATCCAATTATTTTAGTAAACATAAACAGCTAAATACCTTTTATCATCAGCAGTATATAGCAGTCTTGTGATTTCTATCAGTTCCTAGCGAAGCTTGTAAGAGGAGTTTTAATACTGCACTGAGCTGTCCTATGAGGCTGCAGGGCTCCTGACCCCCTGTCATAGACAGTACTGATTGGCCCTGTGGTAATCACATGCACTCTCCCAAGAAAAAAAAAAACTCTCTGGCAATACACACCAAACTGAGCATGTGCAGTCTGACTCTAAAGGCTCTGTCTTATCCGGACATGTTTTGGAGTCAGTGGAAGAAGAGGAGGATCTGTGCATACAAGATCAAGCAGCTTTTTTATAAATGTAGAGGGTTAACCCCTTAGGTTCCACAGTGAGTATAACAAGCATGCTTTACTGCATATACAGACTAATTTTACTGTTGTAGGTTTAGTAACACTTTAATTTTTAATTTATTGATCATTTAAAAAGGAGAGTTTTAGAAGATAATCAATCATCACCATGACAAATTGTTTTTGATTGCTTTTAGATACATATTCTGGTTGATCAAAAATGGTTTGAATAAAAAAAAGAAAAAATGCTACATGTTAAAAGTATATAAAACATATGGGGATCTAGCAGACACAAGCTTACCTGGCGCAAACTGAAAAACCCCACTGATCTGGGCGGGTTGGCACTCCCTGACTTTAACTTATATTATTTGGCATCACAGCTTTCCCAGTTTTTACCTGTACAATTCAGACAGGGAAAGGTTCCTGGCTCTTCTGGCTCCCTTCTGGGCACGTGCGTCCGCAGATCCTTTGTCGATTGTTACAATAGGACTCCGTGGGGCTGAGACCCGTGGAGGTAGGACAACTATGCTTTTCTTTGGGGTTTGGGAGTTTGTTGGTTTAGGGCGCTCCCACCGTGCGCAGGCAATTTTTTGCAAAAACTATAGATTTATTTATTAAAATAACCATAAAAAGTGTGGAAAGTGCTCTGTGCTTAAAAGATTAGTCATTGGACAAAGATGTGCAAAATAAACAGAAAGTGCAATGTGCTGCAGAGTATAATCTGTTTGCTCAACCAAAATAGTTAAAGTGCTTTTGTGCTGGTGTAACCAATTAGTGTACCGGCTTGCTGGGTACAAGCTATGAAAAACCAGCTGGTACTGCTTACTAAAAGTGCCGAAGTGCTACAAATAAATAAATAAAGGAATATTGTTGCAAATACATTTATTGTGGTATCCCCATGTTGGGGGTGAAAGAAACGTATGATTATAATCAAAAAAGTGATATAATTCCAATCTGTGCGTAAGTGGCGCCTATATTGCGCGTGCTGGGAGTGCAAGTGCTAATACCCGTGGTAAAGCACTTACCAGGCTACCTCCCTTGTTCCAAATAGGTCTCGGCTGGTGCTTTTCCCACTGTACCCATTGTATCACTTTGCCTTTTGTTAGTATGCTGCACGTATGAAGCTCCTGTGTTAGGCTCGGCTGTTTGCAGTTGCTCAGTGATAATCGTCTAGAGAGTCAGTGTACAAAAAACAGAAAAACTTCCATGGCGTAGTAAAACTGTATATTGGGGAAAGTGTTGTATAAACTCACTGTTAGGAAGTTCACGTTCAGCTCCTCGGGTATTCCTAGGTGTTCGGCCGTCCGGCGCTTCCGCGTTCCACGGACCAAAACCACCTAACCGCAAGTGAAGAATGATGTTGTGTTGCCACTCTACGTGTTTCGTCACTGTGACGTCATCTGGGGCGGTGCCATTCTACGTACTCCCGATGTTTATATAGGCCTCCGTATCCTAGTGACCTTATTGTTTACCTTCGCCATATTGGTAACCTATTTGGAAGTCACGCAGCGGCCATATTGGTACCTTAAAAGCCCTTTATTACAGGTCAATGTGTTATGGATACGGTAGGCTAATTTCATCATGTGAACTTCCTTAGACAGTGGGTTCAATATGCATTGTTCGATTCATACGTATGAATAAAAATAACGGTGCAAGAATCGTGCTTAATGTGCAAACATAAAGTGCATAAAGGTGCATAAAAGTATGTGCAATATGGACCGATGTCTATAGTGAGTGAATAAAAATGAAAACTTACTTTATTGATTTAAAAAAGAGATTTAATATAAAAAGAAAATTAAATTAAAACCGTGACAAAAAATTCAAAAGTTTGAAGTTAAAAAATTTAAAATTTAAAAAATTGGACCACTTTGTTGAGGATTTAATATTTTAAAAGGAGAGGGTATAATATTAAAAGGAGGTATTGGTAGAGATAAGGGGGGCTGGGACGTGGTGTCTGACAAACTTGACCTCCCTTTACTTCACGAGCATACGCCACTGTGGCATAATGCCCAGCTCCCAGAATTCGCCTCCATCCCAGATGCACACGCATGGGCCCAGTATGGAATATGTTTTCTTTCCCATATACTAACGAATGGCACACTCAAGACTTTGATGCTCTGAAACGTCAATTTGGGCTGCCTAATCATATGTTTTTTCGCTACTTGCAGATTCGCCATGCATTTCACGCACAATTCCCGCAGCCTGTGTGTGACTCTGCCCCGGTCTCCATACTGGAGGTGGTCAGGGGCTCAGACCCTAGGCATCTCATTTCGAACCTTTATAATACACTACATTTACCATCTTCTATGGTTCTAGCATATGCCTCCAAGACCAGATGGGAGGGAGACGTGGGAGCCTTGGAGGATGAGGAGTGGGGCAACGTACTTGACACATGTAAATTTCTCTCCCTCAAGCTGTCAGACCGCCTCACCCAAATGTTCATCCTTCACCGAGCCTATCTCACTCCTATTATAATAGCCAGGTACAGAAGGGAGGCTTCAGAGCTCTGCCCCATGTGTCGGTTGGAGTGGGGCTCCTTCTATCACCTCCTTTGGAGCTGCCCAGAATTGCAGGGATTTTGGATGCAGGTGGTCAGATTTTTGCATGACACAATGGGCTCCCCTCTAACATTGACCCCCAAACCGTGCTTGCTGGGGATATTCCCCAACATAAGTGTAGACAAATTCACTACCCTCTTTTTGCATGAGACACTATTTTCAGTTCGGAAAGTGGTTGCACGGCAATGGATGCGCGATAAACCCCCCCGCCTTTCATGATTGGCTCAAAGAAGTTAACAATACGCTGCCCTACAAAAACCTGATATATGTCCACCGCGGGTGTCCTACAAAGTTTAACAAGATATGGGATAGATGGGTACAGGCTGCGGAGACATGTATTTGATTTTGCAGTGTTGTTATGCCGGATTTCTACTCACCATATTTTCTGTCCTTGTTTACTGTTAAGATTGTTGAGCTATTACTGTTACAGGTTGGGTAATTCTCACACTTAACATATGTGATGGATGTACCAAGGTATACCTCTTTTTTACGGACTCTATTTTGCTGTATTCCCATGATAGTTTCTCGATTTCTATTTGCATTTTTGTAACTGTGTTTTTTTAATCAATAAAGACCTTGTTTGATTAAAAAAAAAAAAAAAGTATATAAAACAAGTACAGTCATTTGTTTAATAGCCTGATATTAAAAAAATAAAGTAAGACATAATTCTCTTAAACAAAAATTAATGTGAACTATACCATAATCTTTCTAAAAATTGATAATTTACCCCTTTTTCAAATTCTTAATATTCATGGTAACTTGTCTAAGATAGTTACAATAAACATGCAAAAAAATATACAATATATACAACTAATATGTTACACAATAAAATGATACTGTTAGTACCGAAAAAGTGAATACCAAAAAAAATGTTGCCAAAAAATTATGAATCCAAAAAACACAATTCAAAAAAAAAATAAATAAAAAATAAATACATAAATAAATAATTTTTATATCAGGCTAGTGTGATTCACGCTTCAAGGGGCAGCTGTCACACACACGCACGGAGTAACATAAGGCTGGTGCGCTTCACAATAGGATTTTAGTATTTGTTTAAGAGCGTCTATAATGTCTAGGACCCCTGTCAGGCTTTTTTTTTTAGCTATCTTAGGCTCTGTTTGAGCTATTTCCCTTCACTTCCTGTCAAAGTGGCAATCATTTCACCATATAGAAAGGGAAGGGAAATTTGAGAAAGATTGCAATACAAACCAGAGAAGGATGCTAACCCTATTTCTCTGTTAGTGATTTCCCCTTAGTTCCTTTCTGGTGAACCTTTCATCACCAGGATAGTAAGTGAATTGAAATCTCTCTAACAGAGACTTAGATATTAGTAAAGACCAAAAGCTTCCAGGTCATAAACTAATGAAACATTTATGTTCATGTCAGTCATTTTACTCGGGAGACCTCCCCAAAGCATCTGGTATGAATATTGAGGAGTGCTACTTCCCTTTTGTTTTTGGGGTAAATTCTCCATTGGTAGCCATATCAAACCTAAATCAAGGACACAACTCTAGTATGTATTTTTTTAGGGGGAAACACCATGTGATGCCTTACTTCACAGGCTGGTTCAAGATATTCCACAGACAAGTTATTTAAAGAAATTGTACATTTGTAATGCTGCTCTAGAAGGGTGATTAAAATTCCTGGTTGGTACATACTCCTAGGGCATTGTCCAGCCCTTTATAGTATTTGTTTGACAATGCCTCACCTATTAGCCTAGCAAATGACCCATACTGTTTTTTTTTTTTTTTAACATTAAACTTACATTAATTTTGATGGGGTTGTGATTCCATACCTGATTTCATTAATGTTTGCCAAAACCAGGTAGGCCTATCTTATCCTTACTTCCAATAAGGGGTATATACAGGCTAGTATTTAGGTAGTTAAACATACTCTTACTGACATGGATTGAAAATCATGCACAGTTTACCTAGTGGGCTGTAGCAATGATTGTTTCTAATAATAAGCACATTATGCACATGAAATGTTACATCGCCTTCTGCCATAAACTATATCTGAAATTATCCTAATCCTATATTTATATAAAAGTATCACATTTTCAGTTTTGGCTTTCTAATAGAAACATTAGCTACTTTATATATAAATAAACTAACACCCAAATGTGCCAAGGTTATAAATATCTCATTGATGGCTTATTAGGTTGTTGGGGAAAATTACTTTAATTATATACATTCATAAATTCACTTGCCTAATTATATCCCACACAGTTAGGCAATAATTCAGTGTTATTTTTCTTCATAAAATGATACCTTTGGTTTACTAATTTAAAAGAAGAAAATAAAAACTGCTTGGGGGGGAACTTTATCTGACACATTTACCTTATATGCTCCCTTTTGTTACATATTATATATAAAAAATATGGAAAATAGCATTTTCTGAAACTTTATGGGTTGTAGCTAGATAGTTGCAAAATATGGATGCTAGGGGCACTATGGTAGAAGGGGGCCCAGTGGTACATTTCTTCGGATCGTTTCCTGCCATAAGAAACTGGCTGCGTTGTCCGAGACCACATAGCTAATTGTACTGCGTGTACTGTCAGAGCTATCTGTTGTCAATCTATTCTTACCCAAAACTTGCTTGCAAGTACTACATGCAATAGAAAGCTCATTTGTATTGCAGATTTAACAACTAGAATTTTACTGTGTTCTAAAAATATTTTTGAAGATCTGTTAGAAATAAACCTAAATTATTACATTTTCAATATTGTTCATAGCTTGTGTTTTTATTTGTATATACTGTATGTGCTGACACTGTTTTGGTTGTTGTAATGTTAATAATACCATTCATGGTATTTTTAATCAGTAGGAATAAACACAATCTAACTAGAATTGCTTAAAGTGTTTGTAAAGGATTATTTTTTAAATAACAAACATGTCTATTCTTACCTGCTCTGTCCAACAGAATTGCACAGGGCAGTCCAGATCCTCCTCTTTTTGGGTCCTCTGCCGGCTCTCATGGCTCCTCTTCTTTTGTTGGTGCCCCCAATCGGAAGCAAATTCCCATGGGGGCACTCATGAAGGCTCGCTCCCAAGACCCTTTGCTGCGTCCATTGACACAGAAAGGGGGACTTGGCCCTGCCCCGCGCTCCCTCATTACTGGAGATGATTAACAGAAGTGAGAGCCAATGGCATAGAATGCATGAAGGTAAAAACTCCTTAAGGCTTTAAATGCACTTTGAGAACTACCACTTGGTGGTGTGATGGTCAAGGTAAAAAAGAAAAAAAAAATGTGACGTCTAAGTTACTTTTATACTCTGTATAAATCTTTTGGAGATGATTACCTTAAGTGTAAAAAAATGTTATGGGTATTAACCACTTCAAGACCAAGCCTATTTTTGACATATGTTGTTTACAAGTTAAAATCAGTATGTTTTTGCTAGAAAATTACTTAGAACCAACAAACATTATATATATATATATATATATATATATATATATATATGTATATAAATATATATATATATATATATATATATATATATATATATATATATATATATATTAGCAGAGACCCTAGAAAATAAAACTACGGTCATTGCAATATTTTATGTCACACTGTATTTGCCCAGACTGTATTTGTCTTTCAAACGCAGCTGTTTTGGAAAAAATACACTTTAATGAATAATAAAAAAAAAAAAACTAAACAGTAAAGTTAGTCCAATTTTTTATATAATGAGAAAGACGATGTTATGCCGAGCAAATAGATATCTAACATGTCACTCCTTAAATTTGCGCACACTTATGGAATGGTGACAAACTATGGTACTTAAAAAGCTCCATAGACGAGTTACAGAGGACATTGCTGCTGTTGGTCTAACGATCACGGCAATACCTCACATGTATCATTGGAACACTGTTTACATTTGGGGGCACAACTTACCTATGCATTTTCTTTGGCACGCAAGCACGGAGGGGTGGGATGCTTTAAAACACTTTTTTTTATAATATTTTTTTTTACCCTACCCTGATCACTTTTATTGCTGTCACAAGAAATGTAAACATACTTTGTGACAGTAATAGGCAGTGACAGGTACTCTTTATGGAGGGATCTGGGGTCCAAAAAACCCTAAGCCTCTCTTCTGCACTTCAAAGAGTTCAAAATGCCAAGATCTGCGTTTTTGAATACTTTGGATTTTTTAAAACTGGTGCCATCGGCTGCTGAGTAAACCGCAAGTGACAATTTTGGCTTTGTTCAGGTCTCCGACCAGCCAGGGGATGTGTCAGACTGGTCAATTGGGTCTCCCAGTGGGACGGGAGACTTGGCGGAGTGGCAGGAGGGGATTTCCCTTCTGCTGCTTGTAATAACAGCCGAGTGGCTGCTTAGCCAGCTTCCACACAGTGAGACTACTTGGCACCAAAAAACAGAGGGATTGGAGAGAGATTTCTAGCATCGGCTGGACACTGTTTAGCTATATGCAAACTGGACAACGCCCCTATGAACACTGACAAGCTGAGATCCCTTTGGAAGGTGAAGCAGTGAGTAGAACAAACATTAGCGGTAGATTTATTTCCTGCGGCTCTGCTTTCACTTAATTGGCTTCCTTCCTGCATTTCAATACACTCTAACTTCATATTGCCAGCTTGCTATGCCAAATACCTTTACTGCTTATGCAATAATTCTACTAACCTCCTAACAAGCACTGCACAATAAAAAGCAAAGTGGCATGCTGAATCACAGCAGAACATACAAAAGTACTATACCAACTGATTATTAAATCACTACTGATGACATCCATGTCTGCTTCCTGCTCCACTTGACTATCGCTTGTTAGATCTCGCCATGGAATTAGCTATCATGATAAATTTCCAACTTATGCACATTAGTTATACTTACATAGTAACATAGTTAGTGAGGTTGAAAAAATACACAAGTCCATCCAGTTCAACCTATGATGTGTGTGTGTGTTTGCTTTTAACCGTATATTGTATACCCCTGAATGTTGTGGTCTTTAAGGTGTCCATCCAATAGTTTTTTGAAACTATCAATGCTCCCCGCTGATACGACTGCTTGTGGAAGAGAATTCCACATCCTTACCGCTCTTACAGTGAAGAACCCCTTACGCACTTTAAGGTTAAACCGCCTTTCCTCAAGTTTTAGTGAGTGGCCACGTGTCTTATTGTATCTCCTTTCTCTGAATAGTTTGTTCCTTATGCTAGGGTCGCCAGTACAGTATTTGTACATTGATAGCATATCCCCCCTCAATCGTCTCTTCTCCAGAGAGAATAGGTTCAGTGCTTGTAGTCTTTCCTCATAGCTGATGTCCTCCATTCCCCTAATTATTTTTGTTGCCCTTCTCTGGACTTTCTCCAGTTCCAGCACATCCTTCCTGAGGACCGGTGCCCAGAACTGGACAGCATACTCCAGATGTGGCCGGACCAGAGTCTTGTAGAGTGGAAGAATAATCTCTTTATTTCTGGAGTGAATCCCCTTTTTTATACAACCCAGTATTCTGTTGGCTTTGCTTGTGGCGGCTTGGCATTGCATGCCACTGCCAAGCCTGTTGTCTACCAGTACCCCCAGGTCCCTTTCCATCCTAGACTCACCCAGAGGTTCCCCCCCTAGTGAGTAGCTTGCTTTCTGGTTTCTGGCCCCCAAGTGCATTACTTTACATTTTTCTACATTAAATCTCATCTGCCATGTAGTTGCCCACCCCGTTATTTTGTTCAGGTCTGCTTGCAAGATTTCCACATCCTGCATAGAAGATATTGGCATGCCTAATTTAGTATCATCTGCAAATACTGAGATTGTACTAGATATCCCCTCCTCTAGATCATTTATGAATAAATTAAACAGGATTGGTCCCAGGACAGAACCCTGGGGGACCCCACTTTCCACACCCGCCCAATCCGAGTACTCCCCATTAATCACCACCCTCTGTACTCTCCCCTGGAGCCAGTTCTCTATCCAGGTACTCACCTTATGGTCCATACCTACCTTCCTTAGTTTGTACAGTAAGCGTTTGTGGGGAACGGTGTCAAAGGCCTTTGCAAAGTCCAGATACACCACATCCACAGGCTTACCTTTATCTAAGTGGCAGCTCACTTCATCGTAGAAGGTTAATAGATTGGTTTGGCACGAACGATTTTTCATGAATCCATGCTGATTACTACTTATAATACCATTTTCATTACTAAAGTCTTGTATGTAGTCCCTTATCATCCCCTCCAAAATTTTGCAGACTACTGATTTTAGGCTGACCGGCCTATAGTTACACGGGATATATCTCGGCCCCTTTTTAAATATTGGTACCACGTTGGCTTTTTTCCAATCAGCTGGCACCATACCCGTCTGTAAACTATCCTTAAAGATCAAGAATAATGGTCTGGCAATCACCTGGCTGAGCTTGTAATAGATATTGATTCACTCCTCAACTACTGGAGTGAATTGGTAAGCAACTAAGCCCATGTCCAATTTTAAAGGGGTACCACCCCATCTTGTATATTTAAGATTACCTATCTGATGTAGGGGACAGAGCCTGCGTGCTGGAAGCTGTCTCTTCCTAGATACCGTTTATGCTGATTTCTATGCGCTTTGGAAGCGCCACCTTTGTGAGTACCATTCCTTTGCTCAATAAAGCGGTTTACTGCAACCATACAGAGAGCACTAGATCTCTTCCTTTGTTCCCCCTTTATGTTTATCGGTGAGAATCCCTCTGGAGGTGATAGGCTATCCATAGCTTTTACTATCTGAAGGTCCCTGTGTATATAAAATGCTGTGATTGACCCAGCAGTGGGTCTATAGTGGAGGTGAGAGACCAATTCACCAGGTGGTGGGATTGCACTAATCAGGAAAGCACTAATTAAGTTTTGCACAAGATTATTTTGGACACGTGGATTCACCATTTATTTGATTGATTGTATGGACATTGGAACATGTATGGACACTGATTTTGAGTTTTATTACACTATGTGTGCACATGACTGGCGCAACACTACTTTTTGGTTTATTTAGTTTACATCATCAGCAATAATCAATAAGCACAGGTTTACAAATGGGCGTTCTTGTCAAACCAATCTCTTAGCATTCTACAAGGAGGTGAGCTGTGAGCTAGATAGGGGCAGACCAGTGGATGTGGTGTACTTGGATTTCGCTAAGGCGTTTGATACAGTTCCCCACAAGCGCTTAATTTATAAAATAAGGTCTGCAGGTATCGACAGCAGGGTTTGCTCTTGGATATGGAACTGGCTAAAAGGGTGTGTCCAAAGGGTGGTAATAAACAGCGCATACTCAGACTGGTCTGAGGTAGTAAGCGGGGTGCCCCAGGGCTCAGTCCTGGGACCAACCTTGTTCAATTTATTCATAAACAGCATTAAGGACGGGATCAGTAGTTCGTTATCATTTTTTGCAGATGACCCAAAATTGGCCAGGGCAATAACTGCACAGCATGAAGCAGATATCCTACAGAATGACCTGCACAAAATAACGGAGTGGGCAACGACATGGCCAATGAGGTTTAACGTAGAGAAGTGTAAGGTTTTACACTTGGGGACTAAAAACATAAAAGCACAATACACGTTAGGAGGGGAACCCTTGGGGGAATCAAAAATGGAGAAGGATCTGGGAGTCTTGGTTGATGATAGATTAGGCAACAACATGCAATGTCAAGCGGCAGCTGCCAAAGCCAGCAGAATATTAGCATGCATAAAGAAAGGGATGTATTCCAGAGATAAGACTATAATCCTTCCACTTTATAAAACTCTGGTCCGACCGCATCTGGAGTATTCTGTCCAGTTCTGGTCGCCAGTCCTCAGGAGGGATGTGTTGGAGCTGGAGAGAGTCCAGAGAAGGGCAACTAAACTGATTAGGGGATTGGAGGACCTTAACTATGAAGAGCGGCTGCAATCGCTCGATTTATTATCTCTGGAGAAGAGACGCCTGAGGGGGGACATGAAAGCCAAGGAGTTTCCAGTCACCACTTACCAACCGGCCAAACAGGGGTTTAGTCGCACACATATTTGCAAATGTGTGCAACTAAACCCCTATTTTTAATGCATAGGTTCATTTGGTTGGTCGCAGGCCGGTTGGTAAGTTGTGACTGGAAACTCCTTGGCTTTTTTTGATATGATGACACGGTACTGCACTGGTGACAGTATGTAAAAAAAATAAGTGAAAAAGAAATAAAAAAATGATTTCTTCATTTTCAAAAAAATTGTGACAAAAATTACAACTTCGAAAAACTCACCATGCCTCTTACTAAATACCTCAGACTGCCAACTTTCCAAAAAGGGGTCAATTGGGAGGGTATTTGTACTGTCGTGGCATTTTAAGGGCCTCAAGAAATGAGGCATCAGTACAACATATTGATCCATTTTCAAATATATACATGCCATAGTTTGTGTAGACACTAACCAATTAATATACACTTATTGGGAGGGTTTTTTTTTTCACAAAAGACATGTAGCCGGATATAAGTTGGCCTAAATCTTTAAGGAGATGAGATTTTATTGGATGTTTTGTAACTGAAAGTAGAAAATATTGTTTTTTTTTTTTTTTTTAATTTCAATCTTTTTTCATCTATATAGCAAAAAATACAAAACCCAGTGGTGATCAAATACCACCAAAAGATATCTCTATTTGTGTGAAAATAAAATTATAAAAATGTCATTATATTTCTTACAGTGTTGCAAAAAATTGCCTATCGTGAAGAGGTCAAAACCTTCTGGCTGTCAAATGATTAAAGTAAAAAAAAAAAAAAAAGTCAAACAGTTGAAATTGTTAGAGCAGGGGTATAGGCAAGCTTAAAAGCATAGTGTGCCAAAAAATTCTGATAAATTGAGACGGGCAGATATATAAAACAAAATGTCTACTGCAAATAAGAAAATCAATAATAATAAGTAAATTGTAGTGCTTTAAACTAGTTTCTTCAGTAATAAACTCCAGGATTGGTGTCAGGGACTGCGAGAATAACCTTCAACATTGATGTTAATGACTGCAATAACATACCACCAAACTTTAGACTTTCATAAAGGGGCATAAACCGGATAAGGAATAATTTGGCACACACAGTACTCCACAGCAACAAGTTTCTACACAGGGCTAAATATTGACTGTGGCTTAAAGGGATCCAGTTAAAGTGGAAGTATCGTTGCTTTTTACCTACAGGTAAGCCTATAATACGGCTTACCTGCAGGTATAATTAATATCTCCTAAACCTGCAAAGTTTAGGAGATATTCATCCTCCATGCAGCCCCTGAAACCAGCGACGCATGCACTCTGAAGGTCCGGGGGAAAGCATGCGCGGGAGTGACGTCATCGCGGCTCCGGCCACTCACAGCGCCGGAGCCGCCGGACCAGGAAGAGACGCTGAGGGAACATGACGGCTCCCTCAGTGGTGATCGGGTGACCGTGTCGGGCTTCATTTTAAGGTAAGTATTTCATAATGAGCTAGTATGCAATGCAGTATCAGCAGGGAGCATCGATAGTTTAGAAAAACTATTAGATGGGCACCTTAAAGACCACAACATACAGGGGTATACAATGTACGGTTAACAGCAAACACAAGCACATCATGGGTTGAACTGGATGGACTGATGTCTTTTTTTCAACCTCACAAACTATGTAACTATGTAAAAAAATATGGTGCCAATAGTAAAGGATGCCCATAAAACATGCTTAGAGAGATGTGAGAAAATCGTATGGAGAATTTTGTAAGAGTAAAAATAAATTTTAATAACTACAATTCGTATATCACCCAATGAAGAGAACCTGTTACAACAGAAATATGGGAAGCTGCCATTGCTGTTTTTAACCACTTGCCATCTGAGTACCGTAGTACTACTGCGGCAAAGTGGCTCGTTATCGTCTGACGACATAGTACTACGTCGTCAGACACTCCCCTTTCTCGGCGGCTCGCTCCCGCTGTATTCAGTCACAGCGGGAGTCGGGCCAGGGGAGGAGCAGTGGCAATCGCCGCTGCTCTTCCCCGATCATTGGGGATCTAGTGTGGAGATCCGCCTGCTTGTGTAAACACAAGTGGGCGGATCTCCCAAGTGACAGGCAGGGTCAGATTGCAGGGTTCAGCATAGCTGAACCCTGGATCTGTCCTTGTGTCACACAGTCACCTCCCCCCCACACATGTCAGTAAGCACCAGGCATACATTAACCCCTCCCTCTCCAATAAAATTAACCCCTTCCCTGCCAGTGTCATTTTTACAGTAACAGTGCATATATATAGCACTGATTACTGCAGTAATGTCACTGGTACCCCCAAAAGTGTCAAAAATGTCAGTCAAGGGTCCAATCTGTCCTCCGCAATGTCGCAGTCCCGCAAAAAAAATCGCAGATCGCCGCCATTACGCGTTAAAAAAAAAACACCAAAAATGACAGAAATCTTTAAATCTTTCCCTTTGTTAGTAAACGCAATAACTTTCGCGCAAACCAATCAAAATACGCTTATTGTGAATTTTTTTACCAAACATAGGTAGCAGAAAACAAATTGGCCAAAAATTTAAAAAAAATTTGATTTTTACATTTTTTGGGGGGGAATTTCATATAAAAAAATGTGAAAAATAGTGTTGTTTTTTCAAAATTTACGCTATTTTTTTGTTTATAGCGCAAAAAGTAAAAATCACACAGGTGATCAAATACCACCAAAAGAAAGCTCTGTTTATGGGAAAAAAAGGACGTAAATTTCGTTTGGGTATGGCGTCGCACGACCGCGCAATTGTCAGTTAAAGTCACACAGCGCCGAATCGCAAAAAGTGGCCCAGACGTAAGACAGCAAAATCCTCTAGTGGTAAAGTGGTTAAAGGAGCAAGTTCTAAGGCTATAATCATTATCATACCTTTATTATGCCTTTATTTTTTTTTCCTAAATAACTGACCTAGAGCAAATCTGCAGCCAGTGAAATAGTAACTCCTGACTTAATGTTTTTCTAGGGTTTTCAAAGGTTTTCTAGTGATTGGATATACAATGAAGCAAGGATGTAGACAGCCTTAGACTTGCACCTTTAAATGCAAGTCAGCTATGACAGTTCCAGTATTTCTGTCCTGTAATGCTCACTTTAAAATTAGCAGTTTACTGAGAGTGTTTTCATTTTTTTGCTTAAATAATTATTTACATAGTTAGCAGCCCAAAGAAGTGTTAGGCCTTCAACTCTTACTAGGCATTCAACTTTTACTAGGCATTAAATAATTATATGTTTCTAAAATAAGCCAGTTAACTTAGCCTTAACTCCACTAAAGTGCAATATTGTTCTTATTATTCAGACATGCACTTAAAATACCTAACTGATTGTTTTGGTTCTGGCAGGTTAAATTGCTTTATTGTTAACATAATATAATATCTTAACATGAATCCTAAGCTCACTCACAATCACACATAAAGCAAAGCAAACTCTACATTGTTCTTTTCCCAACAGAGTGCATTAGAACCCACTGAGAGATAACATTCTTGATGGGAGAAAAAACAAAGGTTCAGCCCAGTGAGTGAGAAATGTAAACTTTATAGTAGTCTATTACTACATATTTTTTATGCTCGAACTATGATTGGCAGTAACAGTTCAATAATTTATGTTTGAAAAAACTGTAAAATACTAGAACATTGGACACTTGTATATTCTTTACAATAAGTAAAGTAAGTATGAATTTAAATATTCACTGGTTACCAGAATACCTTCTAACTAGAAGATATGGCAATGCTTTGGGTCAATGCTTTGCTCAAAGTGCCTGAAATACAGACTGTCTGTGTTAGGTAGTTACCAACGGCATTTGGATCTTCTATGGAAAATTGCAGTTGAAGAATAATCATTTAATTCTGACTGGTAGCTGAGAACAAAGTAGACATGTTTTTAAGTTATGTAAATCCTTGCAGTAAACATCTTTTGTGTACTCTGTCTTAGTCTGATTAATATACCATCAAAAGCGTTTGAGAAGTGCAAAGAAATGTCTGATGATTCTCCCAAAAAAGGTGTAACATTGTGTGCCCTATATCTCTGTTGATTATATCAGCTAGCATTGTACCCAGCTCTTTTGGTGGACTAAAGCACACCCCCTTATATTATTGAAAAGAGAAAAGGTAGAGGGTCCTAAAACACTTTCTATCCTACAGCATTGCTCCCAAACACAAACTGTCACCCTAGGGCAGGAAGTGTATTATTGGCAGAATCACCACTAAAAAAAAAAAAAAGACGAAGGTCTGAACAATTGAAACTGATACAGTCATCACATTTAACCAGGCGAAGTGGGAGGACATCATAATAGCAGTGCTCCCACTTAATCATATTATTAATATAGGCCCGGGCTGGAGCCCTGGGTGGACATCATATGGCTTCCTTCCACTCACTCGCCTTGTGCACGCCCTAGGGGCCATGTAGTGAAGCGATCTGTGCCCCGCTGTGTCCATTGGACACAGCAGGTCACATATTGTTGTAGCAGGACACTGTGCGTGGCCCTGGTATCATGTAATTGGTACCACTGTGACCAATCACATGTCAATTGTAAACAATGTTTTTTATTCATAGCTATTGCATACTATTGTGATAATCTCTATGATTGGTCACATGGTACATGGCCAATCACAGCAGCCCTGCAATATGTGTGTGTGTTCTATTGCAGTGGTTCTCAACTCCGGTCCTCGGGACCCACCAACCGGCCAGGTTTGCAAGATAACTAAATTACATCACAGGTGATCTAATTTGCTGCTCAGTGATTGCAGTATTCTAGTCTGCATCCCCCAAGGTAATACTTAAAATCTGGCCTGTTAGTGGGTCCCGAGGACCGGAATTGAGAACCACTGTTCTATTGTAGTGATCTCTGTGATTGGGCACAGTGATCACATGGTACATGGCCAATCACAGTGGACCTGTACCATGTGATAGCTGTGGCCAATCACAGCGATCACAGTTGTACACAATGGCACACAAGTGAATGTCATTCACAGTGTCACAGTGTAATAATTATTGCTTATACAGTAATTATCACTGTAATAAGCAATCCTAATGTACAAAAAAAAAATCCTTATCAGCTCCCCAAAGCAGTAGAGTGTGACCAAGGCTGGCCTTACATTATATAATTTTCTTCTACAACTTCCCTTCAGATTTACCAAGACCAAATAATATGAGGTTCCAGCATAAAAAATTTCAATTTGTATGCAACCAGGCAGGTCCTTGCACTACATATCTAAAGGTAAATCTAAAGGGACTTAATAGAAAAATCATATAATGTATGGCCAGCTTTAGAGTGTGACTTATCTCAGTGAGATAAGTCATGTCCTGTATTTTCTGCCTTAGCCCTGGATCCCTGCAATAATTTATGTTTTTGAGCACTGATCTGCCTTCCACTACCTAAACTGTGAATGACTGCTGAAGTTCTGAGAAGAATATTGGGATGTAAGGAGAGTCCAGCTGGCCAAACACTGATCTTATGGAGGAGCAATTTGACCTTTGTTATTAGTGTCAATATGTTAAAGAAGACCAGGTAATAATAAAGGAAGCAAAGTCAGAAAAAAGAAAAACAATTAAGACACCACATCAAAAGGCTGTGCATTGGTAGAGATGTTTCAACTTGGCTAGCTTGATATACAGAGAGCTAGATCCAATTTGATACATTTGGAGAAAAACTTGGTTAAACCCCATACGAGGGAAAGTACACAGACCTATACTATATATACACTATATTACCAAAAGTATTCTGACGCCTGTCTTTACACTCACATGAACTTTAATGGCATCCCAGTCTTAGTCCGTAGGGTTCAATATTGAGTTAGCCCATCCTTTGCAGCTATAACAGCGTCAACTCTTTTGGAAAGGCTATCCAAAAAGTTTAGGAGTGTGTCTATGGCAGTGTTTGACCATTCTTCCAGAAGCGCATTTGTGAGGTCAGGTGCTGATATGGACCAGAATATCTGGCTAGCAGTCGTCGCTCTAATTCATCTCAAAGGTGTTTTATCGGGTTAAGGTCAGGACTCTGTACAGGCCAGTCAAGTTTCTCCACCCCAAACTTGCTCATCCATGTATTTATGTACCTTGCTTTATGCACTGGTGTGCAGTCATGTGCACTGGTGCTCTGTGGTTCATTGGTGGAACGGTAGAGCACAAAGAGGCAATTGCAAGCGACAAAAGGGGGAGAGCAACTCCCTTCACTGCCTGTAAAAGCCACCCAGAGGCTAATTAGCTGTCAGGATGGCTTTTACATAAAAGTGGTTTGCTGGCTTTAAATAACAATACCAGAATGATGCCTTTATCTGCAGGTATTTTCCTGGTATAACTACTTAAAGGCAAATGATGTACATGTGCATGGTATGCCATTAAGTGGATATTATTAACCACTTTACGACTGACCGTTCTTCTCCCTGGAATGATCACAGAGCCCCTGTGATCCTTCTATATAGGAACACAGGTCTCTGTGATCATTTCACAAGCCACGCCCCTACAGTTAAAAACATGCCCCTAGGTACACATTTAACCCTTTGATCACCCACACTGTTCACCCCTTCCCTGCCAGTGTCATTATTACAGTAACAGTGCATATTTTTAGCATTGATTACTGTAGTAATATCACTGGTCCCCCAAACATGTCAAAAATGTCAGTCAGGGGTCCGATCTGTCTGCCACAATGTAGCAGTCCCGCAAAAAATCGCAGATCGCCGCCATTACTAGTAAAAAAAAACAAATAATTAAAAATGACATAAATCTTTCCCGTAGTTAGTAGACGTGATAACTTTTGCGCAAACCAATCAAAATACGCTTATTGTGATTTTTTTTTTACCAAAAATATGTAGTAGAAAACAAATTGGCCTAAAATGTTAAAAAAATTTGATTTTTAATTTTTTTGGGGAATGTTACATAGCAGAATGTGAAAAATATATATATTTTTTTTCAGAATTGTCGCTCTTTTTTTGTTTATAGCGCAAAAAATCTAAATCGCACAGGTGATCAAATACCACCAAAAGAAAGCCCTATTTTTGGGAAAAAAAGGATTGATTTTATTTAGGTACAGTGTCACCCACAATTGTCCGTTAAAGTAACGCAGTGCCGTATCGCAAAATATGGCCTGGTCATTAAGGGAGCAAATCCTTCTGGTCCAGAAGTGGTTAATCACTGCGCGCAAGGGGGTTTCACCATTACTTGCATATTGTGGCACTGAATAGAAGTTGTAGCAAATATTTTTTGCAGATACGATTACACCACCAATGTTATGCTGCAACCTAGAGGTTAATTTGCACAGGAGGTTTTCACATGGTTTTTACAGTTACACTTAAAACATATGTATTTATAACTTGTGTTGCAAAATTGTAGGATTGCGCTGATTGATCCTTCGTTTGCAAAACAGACAAACTCATTGCACTGAAACAAAGTTTAGAACTATCAAGAATAAAATACACCAGGATTAGTAATTTCCAGATAAGCTTCCATATCATTTTCTTTTTTTTTCAGTGTTTTGGAGTTTTTCAGTGTTTTAGCAAGTTTGCTTTTCACTTTTCAGAGAATCCACAGCTTAAATCAAGAAAAAAGCAATCAACTAATGATAAAGCCAATCTAACTTTCCAAGCTCCCAAAAAAGTAGATCTGATACAGATTTACCAACCATGGAACTGTAGTGGCTCAAACATCTACACCTACGGAAACCATTTGGAGCATACACTTAAGCCCCGTACACACGAGTCGAAATTCGGCCAGGGAATTTTCGTCCGACGACCAATCTGCCGATTTTCGGCTTGTTAGTATGGTGCTTCCGACAACCAACTCCGACTTTTCGGCCGAAAAAATCCTGGTGTGCAGGCTATTTAATTTTTGCCGACCATCAAAACGCGTCCGATTTTCGTCTCATTAGTACAGATTTCGATGGGGAAAAAACTTATGAGCAAGACTAGGCATGCTCAGAGATGAAAGAACACATACAAAGCAATCCAACACATGACATCACTTCTGAAGTAGAATTCTGTCGTACGGGAAAATTTGTGTGCAGTCTAGAGCACATTCCAACCAACAGACACCACTCTGGACAAAAGACGGATGACCGGTCGGCGGAAATTCGTTGCGTGTGTACGAGGCTTCATATGTTGAATTGACTAAAATACTTACCCAATCAAGCTTTGTTAGTACATACTAAGCCCTTTCAGGTGCCCTACACATCAGGTGGTTTTTCATTGTAAGTACAGTATGTACCTGTATTGTTCGAATGGTCTAAAATGTACATGCTTTCACATGCAAGGAGCTCCAGCTCCAGCTCCTCCCACCCATTAAAAAGTTACTAAACCAACAACAGTAAAATCTGTTTGTAGATGCAGAATAGCTTGCTTGTTATACTTACTGTGAAAACGTAAGTGATTAATCCTCTGCATTGTGTAAAAAAGGCTGTTTGATCCTGTATGAAAAGATCATCCTCCTCATGCGATTTCACTCTGGACACATCCAGATAAGACACAGTGAGTGTAGTACAGCTGCACATGCTCAGTTTGGTCTCTGTTGCTGGAGAGAACCCTTCCTGGTTTTAGCTGAGCTATTCAGGTCACATGGCAATAACATCACACATTTGGGCCTCCTCCATGCCCAGTAACTAAAAAAGAACACAGTGGGTGGGATGTCACATCTTGATTGATGGATGATCTGCCTACCCTAAAAGCATGAGGACACATGCTATAGTGGGTTTCAAGAGGCAATTTCATAAATGGGATTACACTCCTGTACTGTACATGTGTTCTTTTTGACTTCTCATCAGCATCAGTTACAGCCTGCAGATGTGCATAATGAGGTCATAGAGATTTCTAAACTTTTAAAAATAAATGTTATTCCTATTTTTTAAATTCATAATAATATACCTGTAGATCATGCCAAAAATGTGTTATGCTTTCTTTTTTTCATATTTGTGATCCTTTTTTCTCTCTTTCTGCACCTTTCCTCTTTCTCTCTCTCTCTCTCTCTCTTGTCATCCTCATCCCCCTGGCAACCCACTGCCACCTTGTTAACACCCCACCCCCTGCAATCCTCATCTTTATCACACCTGGCAACCCACTGCAAACTTCCTAACACATTAACCCCCTGTCATGCTTTTCCTCATCACACATTGCAACCCACTGATATCTTGCTAACACCCCACCCCCTAACATCTTCCTCCTCATCTTCATCACACCTGGCACCCCACTGCAACCTTGTTAACACCCCACCCTCTGTCACCCTCGTCTTCATCACATCTGGCACCCCACTGCAACCTTGCTAATAGCCTACCCCCTGGCATCCTCATCCTCATCACACCTGGCTCCCCACTGCAACCTTGCAAACACCCCACCCTCTGTCATCCTCATCCTTATCACACATGGCACCCCACTGCAACCTTGCTAACACCCCACCCCTTGTCATCCTCGTCCCCCCTATTACCCACTGCCAGCTTCCAAACACCTGCATTGACAAAGCAGCTTATTCCGATGTTGAGAGGACAAGGGTCTCTTCCCCACAAATGTGTTGTGGCAGGTAACGTGGTCTGTGGACGGGTATCATGATCTGTGGACGGGGGCATATTGAAATATATGGGGTTATTGAAGCCTAGCAGAGCCATCCTGCATTGCAAACATGGAGAAAATCTCAGGGGACACCTCTTCAACAAGGTCTCGCTCACCCAGGGACACCAGGTCACAAATGGACCACAGCATTCCATAAAAAATTTTTGGTCACAGGCACACAAGGCCTCGGTTTCAAATCATGGCCTCTGCTGCTGCTGCATGCTCCTCCAGCCTCAGCCCCTGAGGCAGAAATCAGTCCCAGACTCACCTATTAAGCACTAGATTAAACAATGCACAACCCTTGAACCTCCAAGACCTGAGATCTGTAGCTGAAGACATTAAAGCTACACTAGCAACAGAGATTACAGAGCTAAGAAGAGACATCCAATCTATGGCAGTATAGATGGATGATATAGAAGAAACAACAACCCACCATGAGACAGCAATCCAACCTCTACAGGCTTCCTCACAATCTCAACATGTCCAAATTAGAGATCTCCACAGACACCTGGAAGATCTGGACAATCAGGGCCGCCCTCACAATCTAAAGGTAAGAGGTCTCCCTGAAACAGAAGAATGCAATCAACTTGCCCAAGACACTGTCGTCATATTTAGTGACCTGCAAGGAAGACCCTCTGAATCACCCATTGAATACGAATGTTTACACAGGGAATTGATACCCAGGAGCAGAGACACCTACACTCCCAGGGATGTGGAGTGTTTTCTGGTCAATTTTAAACTGAAGAAAGAAACCTTACGTAGGGCCAGAGACCGTCGCACCCTGCTCTACCAAGGTACAGAGATTTAAAAATGTTCAAGACCTTTCCCCATAACTCTTCAGAACAGAAGAGACTTGTGCCCTCTTCTTGATCTACTACGTACTAAAGGAATCCAATATTGATGGAAATTTCCTTTTTGCTTATCCGCTTCATCGCAGGGCTGCACGTCAAACTTGTGTGTACTAGAAGACCTACCCTTCTTTTATGAGATGCTAAACCTTCCCTGCATCAACATACCAGACTGGTATAGTATCTTCTGCCCTCTACACCTGAGAAGAACCACATCAATAGATGCTATACCAGTCTGAGACGATTTCCACATACGGCGACGTAGATCCACTTCACCAAGATCCGTCATGTCCTCTGAACCCAGTAATGCTAAGAACTGCAGCCCGACAGCTTCTCCAGCCCACAGAAGAGCCTGCCATGAGGGATCCGACTGATCTATATTTATCTCTGTCCATTATCTTCCTTTTTGGAGTCCTCAAATTACTATTACCACCGCTGTTCCTGATTGGGAGAGACTACGGTTCAGATGTGCGCTCTCTCTTACATTTTCTTACCTTCACCTAAGAAGCAAGCCTCCACTATAACTACTGAAATTCTACATCACAGGTAACTAACTTTGAACTCAATAAAGCAAAGTTATCACCCTTGATCACATACTTAAAGACTGAAATCCAAGACCAACATGCTCATATTGACTGGTCTCCAATCTTGAATTCGGATTAGTCACATAATCTACCCCCCTCCTTATATTCCATCAACCCTTACCTCCTCCCCCCCCCACCCTTTCCCTTACTCTCTACCTCCCCCCAAAGGTTTAATGTCTGAATAACATATTCAGAATATTGATCAGAAAGTTTTCTTCTTTGATACTTTTATCCAAGGGGTGACGTCGCACGAAAATTCAACATCCCTCACACAAAGCATTTTTCTTAAGTTTTACATATTCCTTCCCTCCTCATGCCTAGCTCAAGCTATACACTTCATGATCTAACAACAGGAGGGGAAAAAATTTGGTTTAGATATAGTTACTTATTAGCTATACTTTATTCTCTATCTCCCTCTCATGTGACATTACCCCTCCTCTTAAACCTGAAGATAAATTTTACCATTATAGGCAACAATGATGTTGCTGTATTTTTGAATTATCTCTGATTTCTAATTGATGCACCCCTATCCCATTTGAAAACTGAATGTCATATCAGTTGGAGAAATCCTACAATAGATCAATACAACTAATGTAGTCGACCTATGTGTGTGACTGACTCCTCTATACAACCCATATGATAACACTATCTCTTATTTTACAAAAATTGGAAACATTGGAAACAAACATAGTTTTCCTCATAGGCCCCTTAAGGACTGTAAAAAAGTAGAGCTTTTATTCAGTAAATATATACATAAAAAAATAGTAGTACAGCACATGTCATGTCGTGTTTGTAGACATGTGTATTTGTATACATACACCAATATGTACAATGTAAATTTGCCTGAAACCAATGGACCAGGTATATCCAATGGGATAGGTTGTCTAACAGAAAGAGTGACACCTAACATGTGTTGGACTTGTATATGTATTGTCCTTCTTCAGCGGTGACCACAAAGTTTGACAACGAATCTAGACATAAATGTAGTTGTTAGTGTATACAATAAGTAGGTATATCAAAGTAATACATATGTATACTGTACTGCTGGTACTGGATAACACAGCACAGTACTTACATGCCATATAGGGATTAGTTCAGTAGTCCATTCATGGTTCTCAAAACAAAAGAGATAAAGGATGCTGAAGCAAATAATTTATTCCCCATGTTCTACAACACAACTAACCCACTCGCAAAAACCAAAGGGGTCTAAATTCTAATTTAAAAAAAAACTTAATTGGCAACTCACTGATTCACTTATATATGCAGAAGGTAGATATATCTTTCTAAAGGCAGACCAACAACACTAGCCAAAACTAAGTCCTAACTCCGCACAAATCACACTTTCACAACTCCTCATAGGCCTTAATTCAGGTCTAACCATTCTTGGGGGGGGGGGGGGGACTTCAATGTCGCACTATCCCCACTGCTAGACACCTCATTGGGCTCTGCATCATTGCCATATAAGGCCCTTCATCATATTAAATTACAAACCCAGAATTTACTTTTGCATGATACAAGGTGCACCCTCCATCCCAACGATAAAGACTATACTTTTTTCTCTGCCCCACATAACAAATACTCCAGAATAGATGACCTGTTCCTATCCCCCTTTTTAACTAACGCAACAATTGAACTAATGCTACTATCAGATCACCACCCAATACCTATGACTAACTTTTCTAGACAAAAAGCATTTTTACAAAAGTTTGGCGCTTAGACTCCTCTCTGCTGACATCGGAAGCAGACATCAACCATATCCGTAACAGCATACACAGATTTTTCTTGGAAAATGACACACCTGAGACAGCTCACCCAATGGGAATCTCACAAGTGTGTCATACGAGGATAATTCCTTGCACTAAAAGCATCATGAAGAAGGGCCCAACAAGCCACAATTGCAGACTTACTCAATAAAATTAAAACTTTAGAGCTCGTCTTTAGAGTCTTTCCTCCAGTAGAAGCCATGATGGATATGGCATAACACGTGAGGTACCAAGTGGTGGGCAGGTTTCACATTACTCATGTAATCACCTTGGAATTGTGACTTTTAAGCTATTTCTTAATTTAATAAATCTGAGTTTAATATTTGAAGCTGGGATCTGTCTTATTGCTTCATAAACGTTTGGGTACTGCACTATTGGAGGTTGTCTTTTTTATTTCTACATGTGCTTATTTGGAGCAACACCAAGTACTGTGGAGTGATCTAGAGTGCGGACGGCAGTGTGTATCTGTCTTGTAATTGCCTTAGACCTCTAGTGGGTTAATTATGTAGGTGAGCAGACATTTCACCTGGGGATTGCAGCACAAAATTTAAGGAGTGGACACACATGGAATGATTCACAGATTGCACTTTCTATAGAGACTTCTTTAGACTATTTTATTGCACATTTGCACATTGGAGTGCCTTTCTGTTTTCCTTAGCCCTTCAGGACTTATTGCTTCACTTGCACTTTATTTAACCAGAGACGGAGTCTCTGCACGATTGCTGCACTTTACTAGGTGCTCATAGTTTTTGCATTGCACAATATTTATTATTTCTTTATTCATTATATGTTATGTCATCATATGTTTAGGCAGTGTTTTTTAAAAAGTATTCAATTAATAACTTTTAGCAGCACATAGTTTCATAAATTTTATCTTGTAGATGTGGGAACACATTTAGGTGGTAGCAGTAGCTTTATTAGAGTATCACTGTTTTTTTGTTTTTTTTCTAAGGGTAGCGCACAATTATATTTGCTTTTCCCATCTTTTTGTTTAACCCTGAAACCCTTCTTGCGATGCTTAAGGTCATACTCATAGCAGACTGCATATGTAAATTAGCAGCATTTGCCAACGACATTTTGCTATTTCCAGGGGAACCTCATATATCAGTCCTGAATCTCTTAAAAGACTTTGAGCTTTTTCAACATATATCCAATTTTAAAATTGATTTCTCCAAATCCCACGCTCTTAATATTACTCTCCCATAGGAAACGGTAAAGCAATGCCAAAATAACTTTCCATTCCAATGGAAACGCAATGGGATTAAATACCTGGAAATCTTTCTAACAACTCTCTCAGACATGTTCACAAAAAAACACTTACCCATTCCTAAAGACATCTCCAACTATCTAAGTAAGTGGAATAAACCACCATTTTCCTGGTTTGGAAGGGCATCAATCTTTAAAATGAATATCTTCCCTCACATTCTATACATTCTACAAACCATTTACATTAAGCTCTCCATGACCTTATTGCCGTCATGCAACCGATTATGCATGACATTTCTTTGGAGGCAGAATTGTCCAAGAATAGCATATGATTGCCGAAACCCAAAACAAAAGGCGGCATTGGTCTTCCAGACCTTAAAAAATACTATTGGGCCTGTCACCTTTCCAGGGTCGTAGATTGGTTACTACATGGTCACTGCAAAGATTGGGTTCAACTTGAAGATTATTCCCCCCCCCCCCTGCCATTACGAACAATACCCTGGCTCTCAATGCACCATACTCCCACAGCCCTGAAGGAACACCCTCTCATTAACTCAACACTCCTCTGTTTTAGAGATGTTTTCCCCCTGGATTTTCCCCCTGGTATGACCACACAATTCTTAGCAGACCAATTCTTTTGAGATGGTACATTTCTTGAGAGTACCTCTTTAGCAGCTAACACAACTAACAATTCTTTCCCCCTCGGGACTTACTTCCAGATCAGTCACTTCCTTCGGGATGTTAACCATGACTCTTTATAACATGTTCTTCTCAAACACTCTTCCTAAATCTGGAAAGGCATGCTTAACTTGGGAAAGGGAACTGCAACTAAATATGTCAGAAGATCAATTTGAAAGCATATTTACAATTGCCCATAAAGATTCTCTCAATGTCTCGATCCAGGAAAACAGTTACAAGGTCCTGACCCGTTGGAACCCTAGTAGTTCTTAACAAATACAACCACACGTTTCCTCATAATTGCTGGAGATGTTCCAGGGAACCAGGCACCCTGTTACACATCTGGTGGTCATGTTCACTAATCCAACCATTTTGGTCAAGAATTCACGAAATAACAACACAGATCTCTACTTACTCTCTAGAACACTCTCCTGCTCAATTCCTTCTTCACCACTCTGACATACTGGCACACCAATACCGCAAAACCTTGGTCTTACCCCTGATCAATGCGGCTAAAATGTGTGTCCCATTCCATTGGGGATCAATTCATATCCCGCCCATACCTGAATGGCTTAAACGAATTGGCAAAATTGCAGAATTGGAGGAACTAATCTCTATAGCCTGAGACTCCCTGGACAAGTTTTTGCGTATGTGGGCTTGCTGGAACCACTTCAGAACCACAGATAGCTATAAGTCACTAATAAGACACACCTAACCCGATCCCCCGCTATTAATTTACTCTCAAATAGTATAGACTTGCCCTGTACTTTGAGTTCAACCCCCTCTTAATACCATGAGACGCAGGGCCTCCCACCCCTAAATCTGATGAGATATTCAATTAGGAGCTCAATAAAAAACTATGATCCAATTTTGCATACCCTCACACTTGACTACATTGCTGTATAAACACCACCCGATCGCCAGCGGAGACTGAGAAGTAGATCACCCCCCCATTCTCCCCACGTACCCCCTTTCACAATTTCCCTCCCAATCTGTATCCCCCTCCCTCACCTCCTTATTTCCTATTATTGTACCCTTCTAAACTTTTTACTCATTCACTAGATCTTCATGTTACTGACTGCTGACAACTGGCCGTTTCTTGTTGAACGGCAGGTTGGCATTATAACACATTTAATGACCACAGTTTCCATACAACCATCTAAAGACTCAAGTAAATAAACATAGCCTACCCTGATTTATTTCAGCATCAGGGAGAAATATTGCCTCTATAATAAACATTGATTTACATTAGATACATTTCAGATGAACCTTGTGCTTTATCAGATACTTTATCTGTTACCAACAACTAGATTTGTGAGTTATTCTAAATGCTCATATTTGTTTACGATGACTGTAACTGTCATACTAACGATTATTGTCGATAATTGTTCCCTTACCTTTTGTATGATAATACTGTAGGCCTGAACTTACAATTTTCAATAACATTTTTTGGAAATATAGAAAACTTGATGAAATATAGAAAACAATGCCACCCCAGGTAAATGATTACGTGTTATTAAATCCACAACTGTAAAATCAGTCTGTATATACAGAAAAGCATGTTTGTTTTACACCAAGGGGTTAATCCTCTGATTTGTGTAAAAAGGCTGTTCGATTCTTCCACAAAAAAATAACCTAATATTTACAGAATCTATAGTCAGGCTGCTCAGTTTGGTGTGTTTTTTTCCTGGGAGGGTACATGCGATCAGCACAGGCCCAATCAGCACTGTCCAGACATGTTCAGACAGAGGATTAAGGGTCTTGAAGCCTGATAGGACAATCGTGGGAGAAATTAAAACTCCTACTAAAATCTATCAGCACGCACTGAAATAAGTCTCAAGATTGCTCTTACTGCTATGTACAGTTGATGAAAAATGTTATTTATCAGTTTATATTTACAAAAATAATTGCATTTCTATGTTCTGTGTACTGTGGGATGTAGGGAGATATAGTGAATGCAGGTTTTGAGTTTAGTAACACTTTAACTCATTGGTCCGTGATGTGATTTTTTAGGTGATTCTTTAGGACCTGGAGGGGGGGGGGGGGTTGGTGTGGTTTGCAGTGGCTACATGGTTCAAACTCACAGTGCTTTCTAAATACGGTCTCCGGACATTCCACAGCATAGATTATTAGTTGTATGTATCTAATAATATTTTATTGGATTTTTTCTATCCTGATTAAAGCAGTAATACTAACATTGTTTATGTATTTTTTAAACCACAACTTGAGCAAAGTAAAGATAAAAAAAATTTAAAATATACTGTTCAAAATGCACTATTTGTGTTTTTGGGTCTTTTAACTCTAAATACATGAACAAGAAGAAGGTACTTAAGTAAAACAGTAATCAATGATAAGAACATTTTAAAGAATACAAGTATGTCCAACTCATTAGAGTAAGTCCACCTTGACGGTTCAGCGTATAGTTGCCATTATCCTTAATTAATTGTCAAATTGTAAACCCCTTGTGATGGAATTTTTGAGGCAACCATACAACTGCTAATATAATTAAAATATTTCATATTTTATTTCCACATTTTAATTTAATTTTAAATAATTCATCAGTATTTACAAAACCCCCCCCAAAAAAAAAAAAAAAAAAAAAATATATATATATATATATATATATATATATATATATATATATATATATATATATATATATATATATATATATATATATTTGTACCTTTTGTAAATACTGATGAATTTTTTTGATTAATTATTTTTTGCTCACTGGTTGTTAGGATGTAGGTGGGTGATGGCTCCCTAACAACCAGGAGGAAGGTCTCACATTTTATTAAATCTCATTTTGCAGCTGTAGGTTGGCTCGGGCAAACACTCATTCATTGGGTCGTGCACACAGGATTTGTTGTGGTGAATGTTTACTCTCATAGTTTAATTTTCTCAGGCACTGCGTTACTTTAACTGACAATTGCGTGGTTGTGCAATGCTGTACCCAAAAAAGTATGTCTTTTTATTTTTTTACAAATAGAGCTTTCTTTTGGTGGTATTTGCTCACCTCTGTGCTTTATTTTTTGCGCTATAAACAAAAAATACCAACGATTTTGAAAAAAAAAAAAAAAAACAATATTTTTTACTTTCTGCTTTAAAATATATCCAATAAAAAAATGTATAAAAATCTAATTTCTTCATCAATTTATGCCAATATGTATTCTTCTACATATTTTTGATAAAAAAAAATCCCAATAAGAGCATATTGATTGGTTTGTGCTAAAGTTATAGCATCTACAAACTATGGGATGTATTTATGGAATTTTTTTTACTAGTAATGGCGGTGATCAGCAACTTATAGTGGAACTGTGATATTGAGGTTGTCAAATCGGACACTAACTGACACTTTTGACATTTGTTTGGGAACCAGTGACACTAATACAGTGAACAGTGCTAAAAATATGCACTATCACTGTACTAATGGTGCTGGTTGGGAAGGGGTTAACTTCAGGGGCGATCAAAGGGTTAACTGTGTGCCTAACTGGTGTTTTCTTACTGTGGGGATCGCTTTTACTAGAGGAAGACATGAATCCATGTTCCTGCTTTGCAAGAACACAGGATTGATGCCTCCTCTACTGACAGAACATCAATCTGCCTTGCGTACATGGACAGACTATCGTTCTCCCTGTGTACCAAATGATCGTTGGGTGCCAGCGGACATTGAATCTGCTATACCCGCTGTGCACAATAACAGTAAGAGTGAGCCGCCACCGGTGTGCAAGCATGCCCGCGACCTGGAGGTGCGGGATCACGTGTAGAATCCTGCACACAGCGGCCGCGCTGTAGCAGTAAAGCTACAATACTGCGGTCCTAAAGTGGTTAAGGAATGTTACATTTGCCAAGTGAAAGGCAACAAAAAAACTATTATACATATATTATACATATTTTACAAACATTATGGGTATTATTCATTAAGTTTGAAAAATATTAAAACATTTGCAAAGCAAGTTTTTTTGTAAACAGCCCCTTTCTAAAAATAGAAAAGATATTTCACTTACAGAAAATAGCAATGGGGGAGCACATGCTCATTTAATTATTACTCAGGTTAACATAGAAATCTTTTTTTTTTTTTTTATTAAGTAAATTACATAAATATCTAATTTTTATATTTTCTACATTTTTGCTAAAGTTCTTTACAGAAAGAAGATGAGGACTACGAGGACGCACCATCTAATAAAACATGGTTACTTACACGCAAATTCCATGATAATGACGTAACATCTATTTTAAATGGACTTCTCAAAGGTTATGACAACAAGCTCAGACCTGATATTGGAGGTATGTGATTATCCGCAATCCGTTTCTGTATAAAACATTCAAAAATGCAATTAGCTAATTCCAATAAAAGTAAATATGACACCTTTTTTTAGGCAGCCATGGTAGTAATGAAAAAAACACTAAACCTGATGAGTTTTCCCTTTTTTCCTAATGGAATATGTATTTGTTTTCTTATTATGGTTGGTTACAGAGACATATAGTGTACTGTACATATGCAAAGTCTTCTACATGAAATACAGGCAAACTCTATGTACTTTTTGTGGCTCTGGTTATTTAGGTTTATAAATCTCTCATATTTTAAAATTAGACCAATGTCAGGGGTGTCAATGGTATCTGTAGATCCATGGGGTAACTGGACTCAAGCACTGTCTATCAAAGTAATTCTTAAATTAAAGTGTTAATGGTCTATGGATTTGCATGATTGCTTATGACTGATGATATACAATAAAGTATTTTAATAGGTTTAGCCTAGGATGAGCAAAAATAGTAACAGAAGTTGCTTGACTTTCTGCACTGGAGGATGTTTGATCTAATTCCAATTAATATTTTGTACTTAGCTTTGGATAGAGCTGGGACCATCTGTATCCCTAATGGGGAGATTTCACTTTACTTCACATTCAGGAAGGACTTCTGACTATGTTTGTATTAAAATGTGTGCATTCATGACCCACTGACAATTGCACCTCCTGTTTCTTGTATGGGCATCACAAGAAGAGAAAGTAAGGGAAAATATTGAAAAGGGGTCAAAAACAGACATAAAAATATGACAGAAAATGTAACTTTTTGAATTGAAATTGCTGGAATTGGTTTTTAGTTCCCTCCACTTTCTTGCCAAATGTAGTACCAAAAAAAAAAAATCAGCTTACACAAATTCTCTATCCTCAAGCAGAAGTAAATTTCACAGGTGCCCTCTTACCTGAAATTTTTCTGCAGCAATTGATCAGGGCTGTAAATTGTATGCTGCTAAGCAATCATGATTTCTTGCCTAGTTTAGAAAACATAAAAGTTAACTTAAGACTTTTCACTGCTCTATCCTCTTTTTGTTTTTGCACATGTTAACATGCACTTTATAGGCCTAAAGATTATTTAAAACCCCCAAAACTGTATGTTTTGTGAAAGCAGAGACCCTGTAAAATAAAATGATGATAAGAATATCCCTGTGCAGTTTTAGCACCCTACCCTAAGAGTTGGCTAGCACCAAATGTGAATAGAAAATCTAGTTTCGGATTTCTTAGGCACCAATAAATATAAATTATATTAAAAAAAAACTACAAAATACTTTATTGAGCATCATTAAAAAGACAACCGAAATGCAAACAATAATTGGCTGCTTAATGTTACATAAAGACCACTCTCAATTATTGATAGACATTTTATTTGCCACTGTTTTGTGAATAAGCCCCAATGCATTTTGATTTTGAAAAACCTTACTCGAGGTAAACAACGGTCAGTCTGAAAAATAGATGCTCAATTTTGTAAAAAAAATCATATATATACAGGCTCCTTAAATATAATATAATACAGAATTTCCTCGTATGGCCTTAATCATCCCCACAGCGTAAAACCAGGGGAGCACAAAGGTCGCTAAAAATCCCCACGGGAATCTACATTAAAAAGTAAATGTTTCTCCCAGAAATAAAGATATTATTCTCCCACTCTACAAGACTCTGGTCCAGCCACATCTGGAGTATGCTGTCCAGTTCTGGGCACCGTTCCTCAGGAAGGATGTGCTGGAACTGGAGAGAGTCCAGAGAAGTGCAGCTAAAATAATTAGGGGAATAGAGGACATCAGCTATGAGGAAAGACTACAAGCACTGAACTTATTCTCTCTGGAGAAGAGACGATTGAGGGGGGATATGATATCAATGTACAAATACTGTACTGGTGATGACCCTAGCATAAGGAACAAACTTTTTAGGGAAATGGAATACAATAAGACACGTGGCCACTCACTAAAAATGGTTTAACCTTAAAATACGTAAGGTTTTCTTCATGGTCAGAGCAGTAAGGATGTGGAATTCTCTTCCACAAGCAGTCGTATCAGCAGGGAGCATCGATAGTTTCAAAAACTATTAGATGGGCACCTTCAAGATCACAACATACAGGGGTATTCAATGTACGGTTAACAGCAAACACACACACACACACACATCATAGGTTGAACTGGATGGACTGATGTCTTTTTTCAACCTCACAAACTATGTAACTATATGTAAGATTAAGTGTTAATTGCAAAGTATTCAATCACAGAGGCATACTGAGAGGAGTTCAACACCCGGTAGCTAACTCCCCATACGTACATTGGGCTAAGTGTCCTTTCATCTGCCACCAATATAGAAACTGGAGCATGTTCAGATTATGATATATCATGTATGGCAGAAGAGGAGACATATTGTAGTAACATTTTATCCACTTGAATCATGTTGATCCTGGAGTTGGAGTTGTGTCTAGAAGAATGGAAGGTATGTTCACATTTTTCAGCGTGTTGACACCTAAAAAACAGCAGAGACATCTTCTGTGTGGAACAGTGGTTGAAGTGCAGGTGGAAAACATTTGGATTTAGAAGACATGTCTAGGTGGAGGTCTGGAGGTTAAAGTCTCCGCAGATATTAAGGGATCCTTTGTTTTTTTTTTCGGCAAAAGTCTCCATCGTGCTAGAGGATTTGAGTAGCATAAAGATGTATGTTAGAGGTGATCAAGTAGCAGGATTTTTGTGCTTGCACATATAGGAGAAAACCTACCAATCATCCTGGGTGTTCACCATGGCAGGGGTTGTTTGAGATGCAGAATCTTGCTGTGGTATAATATCCCAAGATCTGAGTAGTGTAAGCCCCTCCACAAGTATGGTAATTACTGGCGTTGTGTTGTTGTAGGAAACGGTAAGCTTCATCAGGTTGCCCCAGTGACAGATAATGTTGTGATTGCCCCATCGGTGGTGTCAGTGGGAGAAATAGTGTCCCATTGTTGGTGCCAATGGGAGAAATAGTGCCCAATTCTTGGTGTCAGTTTGAGGAATAATGCCCCATTGTTGATGTCAGTGGGAGGAATGTTGGTGTCAGTGGGAAGAATAGTATCTATTATCAGTGGAAGAAAAAGTGCCCCAAGGGTCACATAATGGCAAGAAAATGGCCACATCCGGCCCCTGGGCTGAAGTTTGGAGACGCAGTTTAGTTTGCCCTAAATTGTCCTTAGGCAAGTCTTCACAGCTCATCCATTTAGAGTTAACAGCAAATGATGGCCCTAGAATTATTGATCTCATATTGGAGTGCATGGTGATACCTAATAAGCATTGTGAAATTAGTGTTTTTGTATAAGTGTGTACCGGATGTATGTGAGTGTGGGTGCAGAAAGCTTTTTAAAAAATGTTTAGGTTGCTTTTTTGTTATTTTTAATTTATTAAACTTTTTTTATTGATTATTGCTTTCACAAAAGGACTGGTTCTCTCTCAGGAGACATCAGGGGTCACCTCTCTTTTATTGTAGCTCATCGAGCAAATACTGTGCTCGATCAACTTCTACCCTTGCTAGGGATGCCAGAGATTGGTGATTCTGAACACAGGAGTGCTCAGGGCTTAAAACTTCCAGGTTCAGGCTTCACAGGAAGAAAACTGATTGAATCTTTGCTGATCTCCCAATACTCTCTATTGTGACACCAACCATGGAGATCCTGAATACCCATCAAGAACAAGTAAGCCTGGGACACAGGCAGGGGTGGCATTTTCATTCACATGTAGAAGTGATCACTTCTACTGTATAGCCAGCAGCCAGGAATAAAATTGTAAACCGATTTTGGCTTCTATAGTGGCCAGCAGCTTGATTACGTGTTAGTGTAATAATTTTGTTGACCAAAGGGTTAAAACAAAAAAAACACATATATTAATCCTGGTTTATCTGATTATTTACTACATCACAGATGGTAAAAAGCATGAATACAAAGTATACAGTAAGCATCCGTCTTATAGAGATTACATAATATACCCTTCCAATTCTAGGATACATGTGATATGTTGTGGGCTTACCCAGTTAGACAAACAACATCAAGTAAAATGCAGTAATCTAATCAAAATGAATCTTTCTCTAATTACACTGCAGTGAACTCAAATCTGATTGCTGTGGTTAATAGCATCGTACACATCTTCAATGCTTAGAGTACAGACTTTCTAATAACAGTTCAGACTGACAGCATCAGTTTAAGATTCCAGCAGCAACAGTTATTTAATTCAAAACTCAAGCTAGGGAAACAGTGGCTAATGCTGCTGGTAAGATGTAATAATAGTTTAAAATATTAACACAACATTTACTATGCAATAAAATCAGTTTAATCCTGTGCAAAAACGTACTAGATCTTCGAACACGTGTTTCGATTTGTAAGCCACCTGAAATGTCCTTTTAATCTGGTCTAATACAGCAGTACTGCAGCACTAGTGTTTCCTCTCTGGCTATTTTTAACTCAAGCATGGCTATCATTGCAGATCTGTAATGTTTGTGTGGATTTTCTCTGGGTGATTGGATTTCTCTCACAGATCATAAACACTTGTTGCTTAATTACTTTCTGTGTAAGCTGGACAGATAATTAATGTGTACTTAGATGAGTTTGGCAGGGATATTTTAAACCAAACAACGATATGGACTGATATCAATGGTTACATGAGTACTATGGGCATAACATACACTGTATTGATATGTTAGCTAAGATAAGGTATTATTATCTATATATGGGATTTACTTTGTTTTATTGTTTGTGTATGAAAGCTAATAATCCACATATGATTGAGGCCTAAAATACACCTAGAGGTAACAACAACCTTACTAACCACTTGATGACCACAATACGTAGATCGAAGATATCAGCCATAACCCCAGTATTATTTTTTGCAGCCAGCTTTCTTATGAAACGGTTCTGAGCGGCTCAGAAGCCACTGGAACGGTTTCCGAAGCAGTCCTCTATGGCCTTTGGGGACCGGAGTGACGTCACAACATTCCAGGCTAGAAGTAAATCATTTTTTTAAGCAAAATATCAATTTTTTTTATTATCTTTTGCTTTTAAAGGTAAAGAAGAGATTTGGGTCTTTTTGGCCCTAGATTTCTTCATAAAGAGGACCTGTCATCCTTATTTCTATAACAAGGGATGTTTACATTTCTTGTAATAGAAATCAACATTAAAAAAAAAAAAAAAAAATGAAAGGGAAAATGTACAAAAAAAAAAAAAAGTAAAATAAATAAGAAAATGTAAAGTGCCCCAATCCCTCTGTGCTCGCACGCAGAAGTGAACACACACAAAAGTTGCACATGCATATGTTAACAGTATTCAAACCACACATGTGAGGTATTGCCACTAACTTTAGAGTGAGAGCAATAATTCTAGCACTAGACCTCTAAACAGGTAACATGTAAAGGAGTTTAAAGCGTCACCTATGGGGATTTTTAAGTACTGTAGTTTTTCGCCATTCCACGAGCGTGCACGATTTTAAAGCATGACATGTTAGGTATCTATTTACTCATCGTTCACATTATACAATAAAACTGGGGTAAATAGTGTGTGTTGTGTTTTTTTTTTGTTTTTTTTATATTTAAGTGGATTTAAGCCTGATTTATAAAATTTAACCTAAGCACATCTACAGTGCCTTGCGAAAGTATTCTGCCTCTTTGAACTCTGCAACCTTTTGCCACATTTCAGGCTTCAAACATAAAGATATAAAACTGTAATTTTTTGTGAAGAATCAACAACAAGTGAGACACAATCATGAAGTAGAACAAAATGTATTGGATATTTCAAACCTTGTTAACAAATAAAAAACTGAAAAATTGGGCCTGCAAAATTATTCAGCCCCTTTACTTTCAGTGCAGCAAACTCTCTCCAGAAGTTCAGTGAGGATCTCTGAGGCTCCGTTCACATGTCAGCGTATGGATCGCGGGCGGAACCGTCGCGGTTCCGCCCGCGATCCGGAGATTATTGCAAATCGCGGGACGCCTGTGCATTGTCTGTTGATTTGCAATAGCCCCCCAAACGCTGAGCGATGTTGCCGCGATTTCTGCCTGCCGAATCACGGTAACATCGCGCAAAAAAAAATTGCGGGACGCAATACGCCCAAAAAAGTACAAGAGCTTATTTGGAGCGTATTGCGTCCTGCGATTTTTTTGTGCGATGTTACCGCGATTCGGCGGGCGGAAATCGCGGCAACATCGCTCAGCGTTTGGGGGGCTATTGCAAATCAACGGGCAACGCACAGGCGCCCCGCGATTTGCAATAATCTCCGGATCGCGGGCGGAACTGCGGCGGTTCTGCCCGCGATCCATACGCTGACATGTGAACGGAGCCTTAATGATCCAATGTTGACCTAAATGACTAATGATGATAAATAGAATCCACCTGTGTGTAATCAAGTCTCCGTATAAATGCACCTGCACTGTGATAGTCTCAGAGGTCCATTTAAAGAGCAGAGAGCATCATGAAGAACAAGGAACACACCTGGCAGGTCCGAGATACTGTTGTGGAGAAGTTTAAAGCCGGATTTGGATACAAAAAGATTTCCCAAGCTTTAAACATCCCAAGGAGCACGGTGCAAGCGATAATATTGAAATGAAAGGAGTATCAGACCACTGCAAATCTACGAAGACGTGGCCGTCCCTCTAAACTTTCAGCTCATACAAGGAGAAGACTGATCAGAGATGCAGCCAAGAGGCCCATGATCACTCTGGATGAACTGCAGAGAACTACAGCTGAGGTGGGAGACTCTGTCCATAGGACAACAATCAATCGTATACTGCACAAATCTGGCCTTTATGGAAGAGTGGCAAGAAGAAAGCCATTTCTTAAAGATATCCATAAAAAGTTGCCAC
Organism: Pelophylax lessonae; assembly: GCF_965119305.1. Taxonomy (NCBI): domain Eukaryota; kingdom Metazoa; phylum Chordata; class Amphibia; order Anura; family Ranidae; genus Pelophylax; species Pelophylax lessonae. The sequence goes on along the minus strand of NC_138771.1, from coordinate 413,681,255 downwards.
AAGCCACCTGGGAGACACACCAAACATGTGGAAGAAGGTGCTCTGGTCAGATGAAACCAAAATCAAACTTTTTGGCAACAATGCAAAACGTTATGTTTGGCGTAAAAGCAACACAGCTCATCACCCTGAACACACCATCCCCACTGTCAAACATGGTGGTGGCAGCATCATGGTTTGGGCCTGCTTTATTTCAGCAGGGACAGGGAAGATGGTTAAAATTGATGGGAAGATGGATGGAGCCAAATACAGGACCATTCTGGAAGAAAACCTGATGGAGTCTGCAAAAGACCTGAGACTGGGACGAAGATTTGTCTTCCAACAAGACAATGATCCAAAACATAAAGCAAAATCTACAATGGAATGGTTCACAAATAAACATATCCAGGTGTTAGAATGGCCAAGTCAAAGTCCAGACCTGAATCCAATCGAGAATCTTTGGAAAGAACTGAAAAATGCTGTTCACAAGCGCTCTCCATCCAACCTCACTGAGCTCGAGCTGTTTTGCAAGGAGGAATGGGAAAAAATGTCAGTCTCTCGATGTGCAAAACTGATAAAGACATACCCCAAGCGACTTACAGCTGTAATCGCAGCAAAAGGTAGTGCTACAAAGTATTAACTTAAGGGGGCTGAATAATTTTGCACGCCAAATTTTTCAGTTTTTTATTTGTTAAAAAAGTTTGAAATATCCAATAAATTTTGTTCCACTTCATGATTGTGTCCCACTTGTTGTTGATTCTTCACAAAAAATTACAGTTGTATATCTTTATGTTTGAAGCCTGAAATGTGGCAAAAGGTCGCAAAGTTCAAGGGGGCCGAATACTTTCGCAAGGCACTGTATCTGTAGTAATTTGTTATCTCTCTCCAAAGCCCTGAGTCCCTTGTCTTTCTGCTGTTTCCTTACTCTGTTATCAGCATGATAACTTCTGACAAGTTTTCTGTCAACTGTGATAAATCCAGGCTGAAATTTGTGTCATCGGAGGTTGCCATAAATAGATTAGCAGAGAGCTTGTCTTGTCACAGCACGGCTTTCCAAGTATCTGCCTATGTGGAGAGGGGGTGTGTGCCTTTCCTCCAATTTGCTGCATTGGCTGTATGCCAAGACTCCTCACCCAGTGCTAAGCAGGAAGAGAAAATCTTTAACACGATGTGCACTTTCTAAAGAATATATAAAGCTGAAGACAGCAGATATGCATGTAAAACCTATGTAGGGAGATTTGTTTCATCTCTATGTATAATCTGAGGCTGTTCACTTCACTGGGTATATGTGAGGGTTTACATCTACTTTAAAGTGTATTTCTTCCCAAAAAAAATTGCATTTGTAAAACCATTGCACAAATTACGTGTGACATAAAAAGAAAATTGCAGTGATTGCCATTTTTATTCCCTAGGGTCTCTGTTAAAAAATGTATAATGTTTGGGGTTGATAATTTATTTTTTAGCAAAAAAAAAAAAAAATACTGATTTAAACTTGTAACAAGAAGTGCCATAAAAAGCCTGGTTGGCAAGTGGTTAAAGGGGGCTTCCAGATTTCCATAAGCCCCCCACCTGCTAGGGTTGTGGGGAAGAGGCCCTTGTCCTCATTAACATTGGGACAAAGTGCTTTGCTGGGGGGGTCGCCCTGGCAAGGTACCCCCCATGTTGAGAGCATTTGGCCTGGTATGATTCAGATGGGGAAGCTGCATGTGCATCCTCTACTTTCCTGGCCAAGCAAGCTGCATGCTCAGATTAAGTATCTGCTATGCATTTTATGGGGACTTCTGCCTGGAGCCCCCCTGAAAATTTGCAATTATATTTAAACAGCAGTGCTTTCTGTACATCACAGAGGTTTGTCCCTTCAAATACAGGATGAGGGCATCCCCCCAGGCATGTTATTTTAGGGCAATTACCATTTTTAATATTTTAATTTATGCATTTAAAAAACCACTGCTCCTCGATTAATTGGATTTTGTAAAATATCTCTTGCATTGGGCAGTCTCCCTCTCCCCATGCTATTTTTTGTCACCCCTTGCCTATTAGCCTAGAAAATTGGCATTTTTAATTTTACAGATTCTACTCCCAATTTTTTTTTAATGCGGTTTTGCATACAAACTCTGTTGAAGTTCGCTGAACCTTCCTAGAACCAAGACAGTTTGGCTTATCCTTATTCATGAAATCCATAATGCCCTCCATTTAATAAATTGATGTAGTAGGAAGATATTGTTGATGGGTTGTAAGTTGAGGTGTTGATGAATACTTGACGACAACAGTGTTTTATTTTATCATAATTTAAGTGGTTATTAATAAAATTAAATATTTTAACAGTATCCAACACAGGTATACATTCTGACACGGTAAAAGTTCCATATTGTTGTTTTGGTTTTTTTGCTTTGGTTATATGCTATATTTATCTTGTGGTACATTGGATAAGAATCTGGCATCCGTATTTAGAATTGTTCATATAATATACTTTTGCGTAAGTTTCCATATGGTTTTTGTTCAACAGAAATTTGCCTTTTAAATTCTCTGTAAAGTGCTGCAATAATATATATATATATATATATATATATATATATATATATATATATATTTTTTTTTTTTTTTATATATATTTGTGATATGTAAATAGTAAATAACCAGTAATGTTTGATTAGACAAATTAATTCATTCTGGAAAATGAAACTTGTCCCTGCATGCATTCTTAATATCCTTAAGACTAGAGAAGTAAAACTATAATTAGAGAAGAACAAACTTTCCAATTCCTAGCATAGATATACTATTTACTTACACATTAGAATATATGAGAGGTCTTGAGTAAATGTCAGCTCAGTAGGAATCACTTGCCTATCTTTCAAAAGGAACCTGTGAGGTTTCTTCCCTCCGAAACAACTCTTAATTTTTAAGTGACTGCAAATTAAAAAACCCAGTTACTATTAGCTACCAAACGTGACAGGTGGCCTCACTGGCCTATAGTGGCCAGCAGAGAGGAAGTGAAGCCAGGAGTCTATGCTATTTTCAGCTCAAACCTGGGGATCCTAGGATGAAGTGAAGATCATCTAAGGATGTGAGGAAATACCTAAATGTCTTACTGTAATCATAAGGAGTTGTAAAAACACACACATTTGTCCTTTAATATTTTAATATAATCAGTTGGTACACATTAGTACACTTTGTATGTCTGTTTCAGTTCACTTATTACTAATTGTAAAATAAGTATTTATTTAAAGTTTTACTAATTGTAGGAACAAGTGGCAACCTTAACTTTTAGTGCAGTATATCGTGATATAGTGTTGCTTTGTAAAGTGGTGCTTTGTAAAGGATAATAATGTATTAAAAGATTGGTCATCATGTGAATCTAAATATGACAGCTAATCTTCATATTCTTTTACGTTACAGTAAAACCAACAGTAATTCATACAGACATGTATGTTAATAGCATTGGACCAGTGAATGCTATCAATATGGTGAGTGAAGCATATTTATCTATTACATTTAATTGTATTTATGATCAGTTTTATTGTCTTATAAGTCTTATTTGTAGAAGGGCCATTACATATAAACTCCACCCAATCCTGACATTTTTTGTTGAGTCACACTCCAGATTCTCATAACATTTAGGGACAAAATTTTCCATGGGATATAAGATAGGGATTTAACCTAGTCCATCCAAACCTGAGATATAAACACTTGGGTTAGAGCTGGCTTTTTTCATTAAAGGTTTTATCGAACACTGTGCTATTATACAATTTCAGTTAAAGTGTAGCAGTTATATTATTAGGGTAATGGGTTAATAATTAGGGGTAACTGTTATTTTAAAATATTCTTCATTAACCTACACCAATTTTTCTCATCAAATAGTAAAATAAAAATGCAGTCACACAAATGAGTTTTATTACCATGGCCTGCCCAGAACCAGGTAGTGTTTAAATAGCAAAGAGTTCTGGCAGGTCTGTGACAAGTAAAAGTGCTTTCTTAGCCAGAGGGAATAATGGCTGTATGTAGTAAATGGTATAAATGGACATGCTCCTCTATGGCCAGCCTGTCATAAGTGATCACAGGGCTTCTGGGTCATTGCATGATGTTGCTGCAGGTCAGAGCAGTCAGGAGATCAGTTCTTGAAATCTGTATTGGTATATTAGAATTTGATGTGGATGTTGAAGGGTGGGATATGAGGTTTATATGTAATTTAGTTATATATGTAATATTAAATATATCAAATGTACATAAAGATCGAAATATTAAAATAAAAATAAATACTTACATTGTATTCAATACTAAAATCATGAATAGGTGAATTGACCTGGGTTCAATTTGCAGGATATTCCTCAAACTCATTGAAAATTCTCAAAAGAGCACACTTTAATCTAAACCCCATTGAAGTCTATTGAGAGGGGTAAATCTTGAAAATCAATTCTAGCCACTTTCAAGTTCTAATAGGCAAGACATTGTCAAACAAAGGGAATTGGGAGCTGGGTATTGCCATAAGGGACATATACCAATACATAAAAAAAAAAAATGCATGTCAGCTGGGAGAGGTTTCTTCACTTGCGACTTTGAGAGCAACATGGAAAAAACACCATGTTCGGGAGCTGTAAGCCTTAGGTGGAGATGGAACATTACAATTTCCACGAAATGTGTCATTGACACTGTATTCTGACATCACATATTTTGCATGTGTAAAATTAACTTGGTTTAAATACAGCCTAATCTGAATAATTTAAACTTAAAAAAGGTAATTTTGGCTGTAACACCTGTTTTTTTAGCATGCAGTAATAGGCCTGAGTTGAGTGGTAGAAGTAAATACCACAAATTATAACAACATATCTAAACACCATAAAAAGGTTTACTAATAAATAAAGATAAAGCCCTCGGCTATGTACCAATTAGCCATTGGCAAAAGTTTAAAAGTATAGCTTGTGATCTTTTTTCACAATAACCCAGTGTAAGTTTACTAAAAATGTCAAAACACAGTCCACAAAAACACTTAAAAACCACAACCCAATATACCAGAGGCAAGGCAGTTTCTATCAGTGGCGGCTGGTGCTCAAAATTTTTGGGGGGGCGCAAAAAGAAAAATGTAATAGGTATTGCTTTGTGCCAAAAAACGCAGTAAAAAAATTGCGTGACTTTGAAGCTGTGCCCCCTTCAATGCAATGAACACTGTGCTGTGCCCCCTTCAATGCAATAAACACTGTGCTGTGCCCCCTTTAATGCAATAAACACTGTGCCCCCTTCAATGCAATGAACACTGTGCTGTGCCCCCTTCAATGCAATGAACACTGTGCTGTGCCCCCTTCAATGCAATAAACACTGTGCTGTGCCCCCTTCAATGCAATAAACACTGTGCTGTGCCCCCTTCAATGCAATAAACACTGTGCCCCCTTCAATGCAATGAACACTGTGCTGTGCCCCCTTTAATGCAATGAACACTGTGCTGTGCCCCCTTCAATGCAATGAACACTGTGCTGTGCCCCCTTCAATGCAATAAACACTGTGCTGTGCCCCCTTCAATGCAATAAACACTGTGCCGTGCCCCCTTCAATGCAATTAACACTGTGCTGTGCCCCCTTCAATGCAATGAACACTGTGCTGTGCCCCCTTCAATGCAATGAACACTGTGCTGTGCCCCCTTCAATGCAATGAACACTGTGCCCCCTTCAATGCAATGAACACTGTGCTGTGCCCCCTTCAATGCAATAAACACTGTGCTGTGCCCCCTTCAATGCAATAAACACTGTGCTGTGCCCCCTTCAATGCAATGAACACTGTGCTGTGCCCCCTTCAATGCAATGAACACTGTGCTGTGCCCCCTTCAATGCAATAAACACTGTGCTGTGCCCCCTTCAATGCAATGAACACTGTGCTGTGCCCCCACAATGCAGAGTTCAGCGTGCATGCCCCTTTCAATGCAGAGCGCCACAGCATTGTCCCCAATCACTGCAGAGCGCCACAGCATTGTCCCCAATGATTGCAGAGTGCCCACAGCATTGTCCCCCAATGATTGCAGAGTGCCACAGCATTTTACCCCAATGATTGCAGAGTGCCCACAGCATTGTACCCCAATGATTGCAGAGTGCCACAGAATTGTACCCCAATGATTGCAGAGTGCCACTGAATTGTACCCCAATGATTGCAGAGTGCCCACAGCATTGTACCCCAATGATTGCAGAGTGCCACAGAATTGTACCCCAATGATTGCAGAGTGCCCACAGCATTGTACCCCAATGATTGCAGAGTGCCACAGAATTGTACCCCAATGATTGCAGAGTGCCCACAGCATTGTACCCCAAAGATTGCAGAGTGCCACAGAATTGTACCCCAATGATTGCAGAGTGCCACAGCATTGTACCCCAATAAATGCAGAGTGCCCACAGCATTGTACCCCAATGATTGCAGAGTGCTCACAGCATTGTACCCCAATGATTGCAGAGTGCCACAGAATTGTACCCCAATGATTGCAGAGTGCCACAGAATTGTACCCCAATGATTGCAGAGTGCCCATAGCATTGTACCCCAATAAATGCAGAGTGCCCACAGAATTGTACCCCAATGATTGCAGAGTGCCCACAGCATTGTACCCCAATAAATGCAGAGTGCCCACAGCATTGTACCCCAATAAATGCAGAGTGCCCACAGCATTGTACCCCAATGATTGCAGAGTGCCCACAGCATTGTACCCCAATAAATGCAGAGTGCCCACAGCATTGTACCCCAATAAATGCAGAGTGCCCACAGCAATGTCCCCCAATCAATGCAGAGACCAGCGTGCGTGCTCCCTTCAATTTAATGCACTTACCTGGCGGTGGCAGCGGGTTCTTCCCTCCTAGATCCAGTCCGTCCTCTCTGCGGCGGCGGCAGCGGGAAGGTGAGCGGCTTCTCCCTCGTCCTCCGAGCGGCGGTGACGGTGAGTGACTGACTCACGCACCGGCACCGCCCCCATTGGGATCGGATGTCCTGGATGATGATTGGTCCAGGCTGGAGACTGGACCAATCACAGCCAGGATATCAGAAAGTGGGGGTGTCCAATCGCAAAGACTTGCGCTCGGGTTACGCCCCCAGAAGGCAGCCGATCGGCGCCTCTTCTGGGACGTAAACCCCACCCCCTCTAGCCACCACTTCCATTACAGAGGCCGGCGAATCCAATTTTTTTTTTGTAAAACTTTATTTTTTCGCTTTGTCATTTTTTTTTCTTTTTTTTTCTTTTTTTTAGGGGTAGGGGGGCGGCGCCCTGGCGCCCCCTATGCATGGGCCGCCACTGTTTTTTTATCCTGAATTAAAATATAACGTGCTGTATTTCAGAGACATTAGCCACACATTTAGTACAGTGACTGAAGAGTACGTAAGCTGCTTGATTGGGTTGTAAAAAGGTGATACAAGCCAATTTTTTGATTAATTAAAATGAAAGTGTATTATTTCAGACTACAGCGAGAAAAATTGACAGACTCAATACACATAAGTAGTTTTACCAGGCCACAATTTAAAAGTAAAAAAGGGGGAGTCAGCACTATACACCTCAAAACAGCTGCTTGCAATTAAGTGATATACTCAAAAATGTTGTGACAAATGATAAAATGAAATTGCAGTGCTAAAATACATATAAATGACAGTTCATAAAGTTCCAAAAGGGTGTATATAGTTCCAAAAGGTAATACAATTAAAATAAAGTAATTTCATAAAGTGGATCCACTAATTTCCCAGAGAACCAGAGAGCTTCACTCACCAGATGTCCAGGCTGCCCAATTAAGTGCAACAAAACTGCATGTGACTTTAACTTCCTGAGATGATTGGAACCTCCTTGGGGTACCTGAAACTCCAAGTATACCAAAAAAAAAAAGGGCCATATAGTGTAATCCTGTATAACTCTGCAGTGAATACCACCACCCATTGGGCAGTGTCACTCAAAACAAGATGTGAACCACCGTGAAAGACGTCACCACCAACACAGCCTTCCTCTGGATCAACTGCTGGTATAGGATTGTGTATATGGGATTGTATGGTTGGGTTTTCTTTACTGTTTTTTGTTTTTTAATTGGTTGAGCCAGATGGACTTTTTTCAACCTGGCTAACTATGTAACTTTGTAACAGTGGCCTCTACCACATGTAATGTACTTTCACCCTTACATATGCTGTCAGATCACTGCACAGCAAACAAAGCTTGTGTGAATAGAGGATACAGGTGTCTCTAATGTTTTTCCAGAAGGCTCAAGGGGACACAGCTCATGCTTCCATTATCCATTTATTATAATACCAGCAAATAAAAGCATAACATGCGCGTCATACAGTATATGGTAAAAACACATTTTAATAAAATTATTTGCAAATAAATAAGCATAAAATCACAAAGTAACACAAAAGAACCATCAGCACTCAAATCTATCACCACCACTGGGATCTCTGACGTGACATGTCTAGGTACTCTACGTGCATTTTACACTAGAGTTTAGCGACAACAGCTGAAAAAAATTGTACAGACTCCATAGACAGTATAGAAACAGTTAGTGTAAGCCACACTTTAAAAAGGACATTCCTAAAATAAATGCATATATAACAGGGAAAAGGAAGAAATATTGTACAGACTTCACAGACAGCGTTGCAGCCGACGGGGTGGGTCACATTTTAAAAATGACACATAGTGTGCAGTTTTTTTAGCCCACTGATGCTGGTCAGTTATCAGGAAGGATACTGATTCCAGCTGACACCGGTACTAGATTTCACAGGTACTGATTCTGTCTGATAGTGATAAGGGCACTGGTCCTGGCTAACACTGGTTCTAGATTTCACTGGTACTGGATATTGGCACATGTGCTGCTGGCGATCAGGACATTGGTTCATGTGTTGCTGGCCATGCTCCATGCAACTTTTCAGGACAAAAATCCACATTAAAGTGTACATTTTTCACAAGAAAATGAATGAACATTTTGCATTCTCTATAAACAATATTTAAACATTATTTTAAAGCCAAATTTGCAAAATGACACACCACATGCAGCTTTGCAGACCAAAAATTGTGAATAAAGTGTATATTTTTCACAGAATAAAGAAGGAATATTGTACAGAATGCATAAACAGTAGGGATGATCGAACGGTTCGGGTCGACCATCGGTTCAACCCGAACATTGACTGTTCGAGGTTCGGCCGAATTCCGAACTTTTTGCTGAAAAAGTTCGGAATTCGGCAACCAGAACCGACCAAAATGCAATGGGACAGGAACTGGGCTTTAAAAGCCCGTGATTGGACCAGAACCATCAGTAAATGCCAATTGAGGGGGCAGGAGAATGCTAGGAATGTGATTGGAGTGACTAGGGGGTCCAGAGGCCAATCATTAGTGAATATGCCCCCCAGTATATAAGATAGCCCCGCCAAATCTCTACCATTTTAATACAGGGCTGTGGAAGAGAGTGGAAGCAGTTCTGTTACTTCTGCTTCAAAGTGTCATTTAGCAATTATTAGTGTGAGGAAAGAGATATCTAGTGTAGTTGGGGTACTATTTTCCACTATAGTTAGATTTAATAATCTAGTTTCTGTAGGGAAAGTGTTAAGTGTAATGGACCGTAGTGTAGTGTAGGGTTAACTGACTCTGACTGCTATGGCAGGGTGACAAAACCCTTCCATGTCAGGGTGACCGCTATAGAGAAAAGATTGTTTCTCTTAGGTCACTTATATCTCATTCATGGCCCAAATTCTAGGGTCCTTGTGCAGGCGCCTTAACCCTGAATGAGCCCATTTGTCAGAAATTACTCACAGCAGAGGAGCCTGAATTATTGGTCTCACTGAGAACAACAGTGTACTCAATGATTTCACTTCATTCACCAGGTGGAAGCATGAAATGTATCCCTGGAAACCTCCCCTATGTCTTCCTATCCCTCACCACTTTCATCTGAACACTCTTCCTCCTGATGCTCCTCTTCTGCTTATGCCCAGTAGTGAAAGAATCCTGCTGGCCCTAAGTCATCAGGAATTCCTCCTCTTCCTTCTTCTATTGTGCCCCCATCTTGCTGCAGCATATCCTGAAAGCCAGGGTACCTAACTAGGAACTGCTACACCACCATAGGGAAAAAATCAGGTTGTTGTTGTCACCCATGACCTTGCCTGGTATAGGATCACATAGTGACCCACCAGTTTTAGAAGGGCCAACCAAATCTCTGTCCCAGTGTGGCACATGTCCCCCAGGCATACCAGCTAAAAAGCAGCATCATAGTAGCATAGTTTTACCTGGCCTGTTGCATAGGATCTTGGTGGTTTGTGGTGGTTTGAGGGGGACTGGTAGCTCTAAAAAGTTACCCAATGAGGCTCTTGAAGAGAAAGGGGTTGACATAACTGAGCTGTCACCATCACCAAGGTGCATAACATGGGGTAGCACCAGCTCCAGTGGTGTATCCCAATCTGAATCCTTATCAGCCAGCAGAAAATTAACATACTGTAGTGTGCTGCAAAGAAAATGTAATGTCCCTGTGCATGCTTGATGGACTATGTGTCCGGAAGTCTAGAAAAAACAGAGACATTAGCTTGCATATGCTGGAGGAGAGTTTGGATGACCCTCTGAGTGGAAAAACGTCAGCTGAGTACCTGTCATTGTGGTTCTGCAGAGGCCACAAAATTGTAGAAGGGGCAAATTGAACAGGATGGAACAGAAGCAGCTGTAAAGCAAGTCATTTTGACAAAATGGTATCTAAATGTTGGACATGAAGGTGATTGAGTGACAATTTTTTTCTTCTAATCCCGAGGTTGGGTAAGTGACACCTGTCTGTTGTAAGGATGCTGCTGGATATGGTGTGGTGGGCTTAGGAGGTTTATAGTGAGGTTGAAGTCCTTTGTCAGACTTACACTACATTGCTTGATGCAGCAGATGCAAATGGAGGTTTTTGTGGAGTAAAGTGGGGGTGGAAAAGGAGGAGCAAGGAAGAGTGGGAATAATTGTGTCTTCTTATGCATGTGGTACCAATTTAACTGATGCACTCTTGATACTCTATATGGAGCAACCTAAGGGGTAACGGTGCCCTGCACCCATGGAGCGTTGCCATCTGGCCAAATCGGAACGGCTGCCTCCTCCACGTATCTGCAATCTGTCCCTGCCCTTGGATAAAAAAATGACATACTGTTGTTGTGCCTCTTCCTCACTTTCCTCTTTTACAATTTCTGACACCCAGGTACAGTCTGCAGCTTCATCTTTCACACCCTTTTCATTGTTTGAGACCATTTGGCAGAAAGCTGCATCTGCAGGACAATATCATTTTTTTCCCCTTGTCCCCTCTCCCTGCAATGGTGTTCTCTTCCTCCACATCCAATAACAAGAATTCTTGAGACTCATGATGTGCTGAAATATTTCAGCCATCTCCTCCATGCAAGTTTTCGAGGCAACTGTGGTATTAGCTGGTGAGGAAGGAGTGGGCCTCATTTGCAGCTGCTAGGGAAAATACACTGTTCTGTGCCTAGGAGAGTTAGAATTAGCAGCTTTGGCAAAATTGAATTAAGGCTGTGGTGCTTTGATGCATGTAGCAATGTTGTGATTTGATGTATTAAACTGTACCACACAAGTATACGGCAATGTGCTGCAATCAAAGGGCAACTGTGTCTGTCTATATCCAAAGCACTAAACTACAAGCACAAAATACTACACCCATCAATAAAATACTAAACCTCAAACCTATATTTTTTTGCCTTTCTAACCTAACTGAAATTTAAAAAGAAACAGGAAATCATGAAATATAAAAAAAATCCCTAATAAGAAAAGACAGAAAAACTGAAAGGGGGCCCCAGCAGCTAAATTGCAATGGAAGTTGTTTATCAAACACAAAATCATAGTCTTAGAGCCGGTTCACATTAGCGCGACTTGTCAGGCGACTTGTCAGCCTGACAAGTCGCGCTCCCTCGCAGTCCATTGACCGCTACAGGACCCATTCTAATAGGAGCGACACAAGTCGCTCCGACTTAGAAAAAGGGTCCTGTACTATTTTGGGGGCGACCTCGGAGCGACTTGCATAGACTTCCATTATGTGAAGTCCCTGCAAGTCGCTCCAAAGTCGTAGTGCAATGTAATGCACAAGTCGCCCCCGAAGTAGTAAGGAGTCGTGTCGCCTCAGTGTGAACCGGCACTTAAAAGAACTGTTGTGTCTATTAACTATGTTCACGCAACAGTGGGTACACAATATTATCAAACCCTAACACGCTGAAATTCACTGTTAGGTATCTTGGGGAGTACAGACTTTGTCACACACCACACACAATTCACTGTAATATTTTAAAACAAAACACCATTTTAAAAAGTACTGTGTATAGCACAGACTATCAGCAATGTATAACAGCAACGCTCACTCACAAACAACATTCAAAAAAATGGAATCACTCTCCACTCATAAAGGCTCTTGCTGCTTCCATTTCATCTCTCCCCTCACTCCACAAGGACCTCTATCTGCATCCACTGCGATATCTGCTGCATCAAGAAAAGCACCTCCGGCAGCACCCAATACCATCTTGGCAAATATGCTTGCTCCTATTGCAGCTTGTGATGTCTGCCCCTTTTAGCGGCTAATGGCTTATTCTGCTCTACAGTGGCAGGTGCCTAGCTACCATTTTTTTCACCAAAAATTTTATTCCTGTCCTTTTCCAGTATGTGGAAGCTAATTTCTTCATGACACTAAACAACACTGTCAGTGGCAAGGGCCAAATGACACAGACACATAGTCCATCAAGCATGGGCAGGGGCATTTATGTTTATCCCGTCCAATATAGACAGATGGTCCTACACATACTATTAGCCTCTAGAACACTAATTCTGCACAGATGGCGGTCTCTGGACATACCTAGCTTCTCCGAGGTAGTCAAAACTGTTAACGATAATTACAGTCTGGAAAGATCCCTGGCATTCAATTCCCTCTCATTTCCGAAGTTCAGGAAAGCGTGGCAACATTTGAACTATTCTCTCTGATTATTGGGTGATGTTGTATGGGGGAGGAGAGCGCTGTTCCCACAGCAATTATGTTCCCACTGGGAGCTGCGGGGATGGTGTAGCTCTCTCTTCCTGTACGTCCTACAGAATGGACTTGTCGTTTGACCTGTTATATTTTGTTTCATTGCATACTTTTATCTGTATATGTCGGAACCCCCCCCCCCCTTTTTCCCCTCCCCCCCCTCTATTTGTATTTTTTATTTACATGCTGTTATATTGTATTCAATACCTACACTGTTTATTTTCCTGTATGTTGTTAAACCTTCAATAAAAAACAATATTAAAAAAAAAAAAAAAAAAAAGCATGGGCAGGGACATTCCATTTCCGATAAAGAATAGAGAACATTTGGGGTGCAGATTACGTAGCCGACCACACTGCAATTTACTGTAATCATGTGGGAAGCCACAGCTCTGTAAAACACAGGTTAGCAGCACTTTAAAATAGCAACTATCTCTCCAGGCAAACTGCACTCTGTCAGTTGTCCTTATGTGTTCCAAATATCACACAGACTGAGAAAGGCTGCTGGAAATCCTGACTGATAGGGAGAGGGCTGGCACATAGGAAAACCCCCATTAATGACATTTCTAATCCACCTGGCTACAGTTCATAAGCCAGGAAGTGCATGATCAGTAAGTGGTTGCTGTGGCAGTAAGTAATCATATTAGCTTGTGGTTTTCCTGAACTGTGAATTACTTGAGTTTGGGTCAAACCCATGGTCTTTCCCAAAACCAAAGTTCATGCCTAACTAAAAGAAAAAAACTTTACGTTGATCTAGATTCAACTGACAGGAATGAAATGTGTATAAATAATGTCATGGGTCACCAGAACAAATAAGGTGAATCTCTCCAGTAGGAACACAGACAGCAATAAAAACCTGACAGAGGTTCTAATTCTTCACTACTATACTGTACTTAGTATTTTTGCCTCACACCGTGCCTCCTGTGATCTATAAACATAATGTTTGATAAGGGGCCATTGATATTAGTATTCAAGGATGTTAAGATTCTTTTTGTTTGAGAGCTGGTTCACACCACAAAAACACGTCCAGTTCGTTTTACCACATAAAAAGTATATAGAAAGTGCAGCGCTAAAAACAAATAATAACGTGGATATAAATTACTCAAATTTACAAATACTGAGCACGCTCAGCACACCAGCCTTTTCAGCCACCTGCTGCTTAGCGCTGACGGACCCGACCGACATTTTTCCTGTTTAACAGTCATCAATTGAATGGGAGCTTTCTTCTTCTTGCGAGTGCATGCTGAAGCATCCGAGGTTGCAGCACTGCTTTGGAGACCCACCTTATACCATATGAGCCTGGTTGACCCAATTACTATACGGTAGTTTGGGTCCAGTTGTTCTGGTGAGCGCCTACAATTTTTCCCTGTTGGTGTTGGGATCTGGCATATACTGTGATCACGCACATCACCATTTGCACTTGGGAATTATTTTGTGTTCACCTTCTCTTTATTATGTATTTGTACATTTGAGTGATTTATATTCACTTTATTATTTGTTTTTAGTGCTGCACTTTCTATATACTTTTTATATTTTGTCAACTATTTTGTCAGTTGAGTGTGCCAGCTGCTTGTCTTATTGATAGCGCAGTATATTACACTTTTTTCTTATCGTTTTACCACATTCCAGTACAGTCCAGTCTGGGAATAATGCAGCATCTTCTACTTTTTTTCTGAAGCTGGAACTTAGCGCACTGGTATGAACTATGCCATTGGAAACCATGTAACCTACTTTCCATGCATTTTTGATGCAGAAAAAAAGGCACTGGACTGCATGTGGTGTGAACGCGAGCTCTAGCCTCTTCCTCTAGTGTTCTCATAAATTATTTAGCACATTTTTACCTGTTTTTTTTGTTTTTTTAACACCAGTTTAAACTGAGATGGGTTGTTTTGCAATTCAACCCTATCTGAAAAATAATAATTAATGATTATATTCCCTAGTGAAGAGAATTAATGACTGAAAAGCATGTCTCCCCAGTTACACAGTCATCCCCAACAACAGAACAGCCACAGCTTTTGGTAATCGGGCAGATCAGAGCAAATCAGTTGTTTTACTGACATTGGCTATTTACAATATGTTGCCAGGGAGGAAGTACAATCAGGTGAAATGGTTTCTGCATTTCAGGACATTGTAGCTTTGCATGCTTCAGAGACATTTAGTAAATCTTTTACTTTGAAGGAGTAAAGCATATCCTAAAAAAGAAGCACTGACAGTTAATATGTGCACATGTAAATTTCAGAATTTTCTCTACAGCAAATCAAACAATGCAGTCAACCACTGCTTGTTAAACTATAGCAATTCCCTGTGACTATTCGTTTGCTTTGGCAAGAGATCAAAACCATGGATACAAATCACTTTGAACTGTATTTTATATATAGCGAGAAAGAGAGTCAGCAAAGAGTATTTATCATGCTGATGTTCTTATCGAAGACAAGGCTGATCTTTGCATTTTTATGCGCTTTGCTGCATCATTATTAATTGCAGCTCTGTGGTGTAGGTAAACAGAGTGGTGCTGTATTTGGATGCAGTGTAGAAACTGGACTCTAGAAAAGTTTTCCTCATGGACCTTGCATTCATAAGTCAATTTAGGTTCTACTACAGTAGTTTTACGATGAAAACCATTTACTCATAATCACCTCTACCAAAGAAATTGGATATCCAATAGATGTCAATTTATGGATGCATGTCATATTTCAGCAGATATGGTGTGGTAGAGTTTTACTGGCTGGCACTATTGCTCTGTAAAAAGAAATGAGCTTGGGGAAAATGTATTTATAAGTAACAAACGGGCTAGATTTTCATCACTTTTTTTTGTAAACTGGACATGTCCTTGTTTTTTTCTGGTCCTGATCTTTAAATATCATGATAACATCTAAATAAACATTTAGAAGATGTCTGTTCCTAGTGATGATGGAAAAAATGTGAGTCCAAAAATGATAAAGGGAAACTATGCCTAATGCCAAAATCAGCTTTGGTGACAACAACATAGTAAATTCCAGCCATTCAAGTGTGTTTACATTAAATACAAGTACATTATGCACTCAATTAAACAAAAATAAAGTCAAATGCTTTGTATTTACAACTGATAATGTTAATATATTTTGCCTTTAAAATCATTGTAGGTGTTAACTTTGAGTTCAATTTTCTTCACTCACATACTTTATATCTACGTCCATTACCAGCATGCACTCATTGAGTAGGGATGCACCGATACCAGTTTTTTTAAACCAAGTACGAGAACCAATACTATTCCTCAAGTACTCGCCGATACCAATTATTGATACCTATTTTTAGTGTCATCTGACAGTTTTTTTTTAGACTAATGAAAAATTATTACTGTTTCTTTATTATTAGGAAGAAATGTAAGGCCCCTTTCAAAAGAACGATCCAATCAGATCCGCTTGTCAGTTTTTTAGGCGGATTTGATCGGATCCCCCATTCATCCCTATGGGGCAGCGGATGCTGACACCCGCTGACATCCGCATCCGATCCTATCCGTGAAATCCAGACGGATGGAAACCCTATTTTCCATCCATCCAGGTGATCGGATCGAATGGGATCGGATGAGAGTGAACAAGCGGTCCGCTCTCATCCCATCCCCCATAGAGAGCAGTGGGGCTCTGACACCTCCCTCTCCGCACACAGTGCAGAGACGGAGCTGTCATCCGCCTGCTCAGCGGGGATCGGCAGAGCAGAGAACGGACCGCAGCAGGCAGCGCAGCATGTGAAAGGAGCCTAACTCAAAAGACGTTATAAAACAAAACATTTTTATTTGCTTGTCACAAAGTTGTGAAAGCTCACATTTCACAGAACATGTTTAAATTATTATATAAATGTCAATGACATGAAAACATCACAAGTCCACAACCAAATGCAGTACAGTTAGTTAAAAAATGTTTAAGCATGAGGAGCAAGAACTGTACCTCAAAAGACATTTTAAAAGATGTATTTTCTATTTTTTATTATATTACTATTATTTATTATTACATTTAAAAAAAAAAAACATTTTCATGTGATTGCTTCTAGTTCAACTTCTTACAAATTTGTGAAAGAAACACATTTCACAGAAAAAAATTATGTTCTTTCCAGGATGCCAAGAATGTTAGCAGTAAGGCCTCATGCACAATGCAACTCAAAGCATCTGCTCCTTCAGGCATTGGAGCTGGTTTGAGCTTTTACTCTGCCTGTTGATTCCCCTCCATGTTAGCCTATATGTCCATGCACACTACAGGTGTTTATAGGAGTTTAGTGGCAGGGGAGTTTAGAGGCAGAAAAAAAAAATCCAAAGAACAAACATTGTATATTTTTTTTCTGCCTGTAAATTCCCCTGCCACTAAATTGCTAAAAACACCTATAGTGTGCATGGCCATGTACACATAGGCTAACATGAAGGGGAGTTAACAGGCAGAGGAAAAGCCCAAAACAGCTCAAAAACCTGTAGGAGCAGCTGCTTTGAGCTACAGTGTGCAACTCTGTACATGATCCCTTACAGTAACCCAAAACATGAGGTTTGTCCGAACGAGGCACAGTGAGCTCTCCAAGATATGCTTCCAATTGTATGGTAGCAGCTGTGGGAGCACTGTTCTCAAATGTAGATGAATAATCAGATTCTTGAAAAACACTGTCCAGACTGGTACCTGGCTGGTGGTCAGTGTCTTTGCCTTTTGGAAGCTGGATTCTCAAGCATCTCAGGTGTAGCCCTCAGTTCAGATATTTAGATAAATAAATTAAAGTGGTTTGGCTCAAGGTTTTTTTTACCTTCAGGAATTCTGTGCATGTGAAAGTAAAAAACAAAACAAAACCAAAAACCTTCTGTGTGCAGCACCCCCTCCCCCAAGCCACCCTAATTCTTACCTGAGATTCCTCTTGATCCAGCGATGTTCACGAGAGCTGAGCTTCTCTGGGGGTCTCATTCCTCATTGGCTGCAAGCACAGCCAGTGATCCAATGAAAAGAGAATGGAGGGTGGTGCCAAGCCACAATTCTATATGTCTTAACCACTTAAGCCCCGGAAGATTTTACCCCCTTCCTGACCAGGCCCTATTTTGCGATTCGGTACTGCGTGAATTTAATGGACAATTGCACGGTCGTGTGAAGCTGTATCCAAAATAAATTGACGTCCTTTTTTGCCCACAAACAGAGCTTTATTTTGGTGGTATTTGATCACCTGTGCAATTTTTACTTTTTGTGCTATAAACAAAAAAAGAGCGACAATTTTGAAAAAAATAACAATATTTTTCACATTTTTTATATGAAATTCCCCCCCAAAAAATGTAAAAATCTAAATTTTTTTAACATTTTAGGCCAATTTGTTTTCTGCTACATTTGGTAAAAAAAAATCACAATAAGCCTATTTTGATTGGTTTGCGCAAAAGTTATTGCGTTTACTAACTAAGGGAAAGATTTCTGTCATTTTTGGTGTTTTTTTTTTAACGAGTAATGGCGGCGATCTGCGATTTTTTTTGTGGGTCTGCGACATTGCGGCGGACAGATCGGACCCTTGACTGACATTTTTGACACTTTTGGGGGTACCAGTGACATTACTACAGTAATCAGTGCTATACATATGCACTGTTACTGTAAAAATGACACTGGCATGAAAGGGGTTAACTTTATTGGTGATGCAGGGGTTAAGTGTGTCCCTAGGGGTGTGCTTCTTACTGTAAAGGGGTGTGGTTAGTGATGTAACCACAGAGACATACGATCCTACATAGCAGGATCATATGATCTCTGCAGTTAGATCACGGAGAATGACAGGCGGCTTTGTTTACATCAGCCGCCTGCCTTTCTCCCTCTACACCGGGAGATCGCGAGTGACTGGCGGACATCGGGTCCGCCGGTCACACACGCGGACATGTTAGGGAACGAGCGGGGGCAGGAGCGCTCCTCCGGCGGCGCGCGCTCGCCCCCTAGAGGCTCACAGGCTAGCGACGTAGTACTATGTCACTTTGCCTGTACAGGCTGACCGCTGCAGTAAATAGTCTTGCGGTGGTCGGCAAGTGGTTAAATGGATGCATAGAGTTGGGCTCAGTAATGAGCATGCACCAGTGCTCCCAGAGCAAGCAGCTTTGTGTGGGGGCGCTGGTCAAAGGGGAGGAGCCAGGAGTAACAGCAGGGGACTCAAAAAGAGTTGAATCAGAGCAGCTCTGTGCAAAACCATTACAAAGAGGCAGAGCAGGAAAGTAAGTCTACATGTTTGTTCGTTCTGCATTCCTGTGACCTGTTTTCTGCTGATATCACAGAGCCAGTCCAGGCTGGAGCAAGATCACAACAATATGGTTGGGATCCGCCCACAACCCTTGACTGGCACCCCGCTCAGCCTCTCAGCGAGCTGCTGAGAGACAGAGCCAGATGCTTCTGCCCCATTCACAGCCCAGTGTTTCATTGAGCGTAGATGAGGAAGAGCAGAGAGTCCATGACAAAGAGTCTCCAGCTCTCTGCTCATGTAGTTCTGAAAACAGAGCAATCAGCAGTGTTCAGTGTTTGATCGCTTGATTTTCAGTCTTAGAGCTGGCAGGGGACAGATAGAGCATCAGATTGATGCTGCATCCACCTAGGTAGAAGAAAGAAACTGTCCACTGGGAGGGATTGTCCCGTATGTATGCTGATTTTACCTCTGCCAGTGCTAAGAGAAAGACTTTATATGCTCAACAGAAATATTTTGAGTTTGAGAACCAGTCCAGCCAGTTATTGGCCCATATGGCGAGACAACAAATGGGTAGTACGGTTGTGACCAAGATAATACGCTCTGACGGCTCCGAGGCCCGTGTGGCTGGGGACATACTTTCCTGTTTCTATGACTTTTACACGACTATGTACACCTCTACTTTGACCTTTACTAGTGACAACATAGACAATTACCTGTCAGACCTGCTGTTTCCCACCTTGTCCCAGGAACAATGTGCAGGGTTGGAGGCGGATATCACAGGGGATGAGGTTAGGGAGGCTAATTGCTTCTATGGGTAAGCGTAAAGCTCCTGGCCCTGATGGTCTGCCCCTGGAGGTCTATAGTCGATATTTGGATGTCCTCGCTCCTGTCCTAGCCCAGGTTTAGTCCACTGCTTTTAGGGAGGGTAGGCCTCCCTCATCCATGTACTTCATGTAGCCACAGTGGTTCTCATCCATAAACCTGATAAAGATCTGATGGAATGTGCCTCATACCGCTCAATTTCCCTTTTGAATATTGACTATAAAATTTTGTCAAAAATCTTGGCTAAACGCCTTAATCTTGCGATTCTTGATATTATTCACCCGGACCAAACCGGCTTCATGCCTGTAAAGTCCACCTCTATTAATATTCGGAGGACACAGACGATTTTACAACTTAAAGAGTCTTTCCCGGAGACTTGCACCCTGGCCTCATTAGATACTGCTAAGGCCTTTGATTTGATTAAATGGCGGTTTCTGATGGCGGCATTGCGCTCCTTTGGCTTTGGGGTTAAGTTTCAGACTTGGGTCTCAATCCTTTATAGAGATCCCACTTCCCATATCTTGGTTAATGGTTTACTGTCCCCGTCTATAAAGTTACATCGAGATACCAGACAGGGGTGTCCATTATCCCCATTGTTATTTGCAGTGGCTATTGAGACCTTGGCATTGAGTTTTTGGCAGTCTCCCCTCCTGCAGGGCATTACTATGGGTGACAGAACTGACGTCATTGGTCTATACGCGGACGATCTTATTTTGTATCTCCGGGACACCTCCACTTCATTACCGACTGCAATGCGCATTATTGATAGCTTTGGCACCTATTCGGGCCTGAAAATCAACTGGCAGAAGTCTGTGCTGATGCCGTTTGATGCTAGGGCTACCGTGGCATGTGACCCCCTTACCCCCCTCCGGGTAGTATACTCATTTAACCACTTCCCGCCCGCCCTATAGGCGATTGAAGGCGGGAATGTGGTTGCATTATCCTGACCGGACATCATATGACGGCGGCAGGATAATGCGCTCTGCGCGCTCCCTGGCGTGCCACTCTGAAACACCGCATCTCTGATAAATAGGAACTGCCATTGATTGGCTTTCCTTAGTTTGTGCCTGACAGGCACGAGTATAGGAGAGCTGATCGGCGGCTCTCCTGACAGGGGGGGGTCTGCACTGGTAATCAGAGCATTGATTACCAGTGCAGATCATTGGGGGGGTGCCACTAGAACCACCAGGGATGCCCACCCATGACCCCAGGGATGCCCACCCATGTCCCCAGGGATGCCCACCATGGCCACCAGAGATGGCAATCAGGGCTCAGGGAGCCCACCAGTGCCCTCCCCATCAGCGCTGAACAGTGCCAACTATCAGTGCCCATCAGTGCCATCTATCAGTGCACATCAGTGTCACCTATCAGTGCCACCCACCTATCAGTGTCCATCAGTGCCACCCATCAGTGCTGAACAGTGCCGCCTATCAGTGCCCATCAGTGCCATCTATCAGTGCACATCAGTGCAACCTATCAGTGCCATCAATGTCGCCTATCAGTGCCCATCAGTGCCACCTATCAGTGCCCATCAATGCCGCCTATAAGTGCCCAGCAGTGTCACCTATCAGTGCCCACCAATGCTGCATATCAGTGCCACATATCAGTGCCCATCAGTGCTGCCTATCAGTGCCGCATATTCGTGCCACCCCATTAGTGCCACCCCATCAGTGCCTCCTCATCAGTGCCTGTCAGTGTGGCCTCATCAGTGCTCATCAGTGCAGGAAAAAACGTATTTACAAAATTGTATGACATTAACACATTTTTTTTTTCAAACTTTCAGGTATTTTTTTATTTGTTTAGCAAAAAAGAAAAAAAACTTGTGGTGATCAAATACTATCAAAAGAAAGCTCTATTTGTGGGGAAAAATTAGATACATTTGGTTTAGGTACAGTGTTGCATGACCGCGCAATTGCCATTCAAAGTGCAACAGCGCCAAAAGCTGAAAATTGGCCTGGGCAGGAAGGGGGTGAAAGTGCCCTGTATTAAAGTGGTTAAGTATTTGGGGATCATTATTACACTGTCATCAGATGCCCTGTGGGCTAATCTGGATCCCCTACTACAGGTGGTTTAAGCATAAGCTTGGGATATGGTCTAGGCTCCCTTTGTCAGTGGCGGGTAGGATAAACCTCATCAAGATGATCTTGTTACCTAAGTGTCTATATGTGACTTCCCATGTGCCTATCCTGGTTCCTAAATCATTTTTTAGATCCCTGGACTTGCTCTTTGTGTCTTTTATATGGACTAACACTAGACGTAAGCTTAAACTTTCCACTTTGCAATGCCCGAAACTGGAGGCAGGTATGGCACTACCCAATTTGCACTATTATTACTTGGCAGGACAGTTTATGCCATTTGACTGATTGGTTATCTCCGACTACTCCAGCTGTGGTTAAATACTATCTTGCCAGGATGTTGGGGCTGGAGCACTTGCTGGTGGCTCTGGAGGCCCCGGCGAGGACGGGGCGTTTGGTCCCGATTCTCACATTGGCTAGGGTGGTGTGGCAGGAGGCTAAGAAGAATGCTAACGCTGGCGACATTGCGGCTGCCTTACCTCTTTGGCATAATCCAATGTTTCCCGGTCTCCAATCGTTTCTAGACTTTAAGTTCTGGGAGTGTAGGGGATTTTCTACCTTAGGGGATGTATATGTGGGGAATGTGATTGCCGCCTTCCAGTCCCTTCAGGACAAATGTGATCTCCCTTATAGCACCTTCTATAGATATCTCCAGCTTCGCCATGCACTCCACTCCCAGTTTGGATCGAATGAGGTTATTCTCTCTGATTATCCACTAATTGGTATCTTGCGCTCTCAGGGACCCAGAGGCCTTATCTCCACGATTTATTAGCATCTGCTATCGGCCACAGTTAATAGTAACCCGCTGGTAGTGCGTACCAAGTGGCAACAACTCATCCCTAATTTGTCGGACGAGGACTGGGAGGAGGCGTGTTTGACGCACCTCTCGGTTTCTCTGGCTGTCAACAACAGACTGATCCATCTCTACATGTTACACCAATCTTATCTGACCCCGGTCCGGTTGCATGCCATGCATAGACTCCCAACCCCTGAATGCACCAGATGTACTTACCTGCGTGCAGACTTTGCGCATGTCATGTGGCAGTGTCCGGTCATTGCACAGTACAGGGCGAAGGGTGACTGAGGTTCTCTCCTCGGTCCAGTCTGACACGGTGCCGTGCACCCCCATGGTGTGTTTTCTGGGAGTACTGGACGAGGAGCGGTGGCCAAGACATGTCAGGACCTTGTTACAGGAGTCTTTGTTTATGGCACATAAGGCCGTTGCCCTCAAGTGGATTCAACCCGCTCCTCCCTCAGTACGTATGTGGTTACAGTTGGTTAATCAGGTATTTTATTGCCATATGAAAAACTCGTGTTTGAACACAGGGGTTGCCCAGCCAAGTATGATAAAGTTTGGGGGGCATGGTGCTCTTCTGATCTTACCAACTCTACTACCTAGGCTTAGCTGTATGAGACTGGACCTTTTTGTGTATTCCGTTCCCTGCATTGTTTTTATATTATGTTTGATTATTTTGCCTTATGCCGTGCTGGACTGCATTATACTGCTTGACTTCTAAGACAACATGACCAGACACATTGTATCTCATGGAATTCTCTTTAATGTATGCCTTTGTGATTTGATGTACCGTTTCTGTTTGTACTTTATTTTCTCTGTTGGCATTCCTGTTGAGTGCCTTGTTGTATGTACTTTATGCTTTTTCTCCGTTAAGAGTTTAAAAAAAAAAAGAAAGTAAGAGGAAGAAAGTACAGAAAAAAAGGGGGGAGTGTGAAAGGGGGAAAAATTTAAAGAAGCAGGGTAAAATGAGGGTGGAAGGAGTTCTAAAAAAAGGGCTGGGGGGTACGTGAGTAAATAACATGGCTGAATGTAGTAATAGGAGAAGGAGGGAAAAGAGGGGGGATGTATCCCCCTTAACCTCAACCTGCAGCATATAGGGTCACAAGGTGCAGGGACAAGCTGTTATCTGGTTATACTCTGTTGAGTCAACAAAGTGGTGCCAACAGGCCCAAATGTTCCTATATTTCAAGGGTGACTCTCTGGCTAGATGTATAAGTTCCTCCATTTCAGCTATTTTCTGAGCCAATTGATTATGGATGGTGGGTTTGTAGCACGCCAGTAAACTGGTAGGCACATTCTAGCTGTGTTAATTAGATGCATCACCAGGGATTTGTGATATGTGGCAGATGGGAGTGATATGTGATGTAGAAGAAATTTGGCTGTGGTGAACTCTAGAAGATGTATAATGGGGAGGAAATACTGTGCCAACTATCAAAACTTATGGACAGCTGCTAACACTGCAGAAGACAGTCTGTTACAAATCTAAAAAGGAAAAAAGTGCAGCGTTACTCTAGAAGATAAGTGGTGATTTGAGTGGTGAGGTGGTGTACTTCCTTCCAAAAGGATTGGATTGCAGGGCAGGAGAACCAGATGTGCAGAAGCAAGCTTATTTCATCATTACTTTGCTAGCATTTGGGTGATAACTTAGGTGAGATTTATGAAGTTGTATGGGGGTTCTATACGATCTGGAAAAAAATTTAAAGCTATTTTCCTGTGCAGTGACATTCACTGATCCTCTGTGAATGTGAGTGCAAATATGCTCCAATTCCTCTTCGGATAGGTCTAGAGAAAGTTCTTCCTCCCAGTGCTGACTAGCTTTATTGTATTTAGGATCGCAATGAGAAAACATAATGGTATAAATGTCAGAGATCAAATGTCTTTGTGGTTCTTTTCTTGTGCAAAGCACCTCAAATGGGTTGTGCTGTCTAGACCAGTCAGAGAGGCAGTTGGGGTGATTGAGAAAATGTCTTATTTGCATATATAGTAGGTCCATTATGGGTATGTTTGATTTTTCAATGTGAGCAGCCAGAGAGGCTTAGATCATGAAGGCTCTTGTTCTGCTCGCATGTGTGTATGTGGCCAAGTGTCGCATAGAAAAGCATCTGAAAGGCTGGGAGGAAAGTCAGGGTTGTGTTCAATAGGGGTTAGGGGGCCAGGAGATGATGAGAGATTATATTTCTGGCAAGCAGCATGGAAGGTTTGTGGAGTTGGGCCAATTAGGGGATGGGTTTTACATACCACTGGATTATGACATATGGCAATCCAGGGGAGATGGTGCAGGGGTAGCGGTGAGAGGGCGTGATCAAACTGGACTCAAGCTTTGACTTGGGAATGGATGTTGCAATTTACTACCCTAGAAAGTTGACAGCCCCAATGGTGTCTCGTAATGTCTGGAAGCCCTATGACTCTCTTCATTTTAGGGATTATAAGCCTATCTAGGGTGTTTGGTTCCCCACAAGAAAGCTGTATAGGCTTTCCTGTATGATAAAAAGATTAGTTATTAGTTTCAGGAGTAGAGGAAGTAGACGCTTGGCTAGAATTTTAGCATTCATTTTAATGTCTACTTTTAATAGTGATATTGGTCTGTAATTAGTGACCAAAGATGGATCCTTCCTTGGGTTGGGGAGTGCAGTTATGTGGGCCTCTAAAAGAGTGCGAGAGTTTGGGAGGATAGGGAGTTAAAAGCTGTTAGAAAGTGAGGGAGGAGTGTATCTGAGAAGGTCTTATTATAACTCACTGTCAGGCTGCCTGGGTCTGGGCTTTTCCTTGGTTTGTTTCAATACCAATGAGGCTTCCTTTTCAGAGAGAGGATGTTCGAGCACTATAGCCTCTTGGGTCTTTAGGGGTTTTGGGCTGTATTGACACAAAAAATAAGTAATCAGCTTGTGCCTGGTCACTTCTCCAGATATTTTTGAGGGAGCAAGATTATAAAGTGTGGATTAATATTGTATGAATTGGTTAGCTATTTCCTCATTAGATACCACTGTACCACCAGAAGAATCAGATTGAGAGTGTATAGTCATAGCTGCCTTTTTTGATTGGAGCGCTCTAGCTAGCAGTTTTTCCGACTTGGTACCATATTCATAAAACTGTTTCTGGGATAGATTGTATTTTTTTATTTTTTGTTATTTTTTAATTTGTTCTTCAAGAAATTCATTCCTCACCTGTACAAGATCCTGCAATGATTGTGTTGCTTGTGAATGCTTATGAACTTGCTTGAGTTAATGAATATGTGAGGTCAAGACAATAATGCGGGTCTGCTTATCTTTCTGTCGCTGTGCAGCTATGGCTATCAGCTCTTCCCTGATAACACATTTGTTGGCTTCTTACTGAGTCATCAGAGATATTTTGGGAGAGTTGTTCTCAAGGAAGTAGTGCTGCAAATGCTTTCATGCAGTGGATACGACCGTTGGGTCAAACAATAGAGAGGGATCAAGACGCCATATCAAGGGGCAGGGAGCATAGTCAGAGAATGCTAGGCTCATAGGGATAAGATGGTGATTTAACAGGTACATAGGGTCATTGGATATCTTCTATAAGAGAGAGATCCCTTTGGGTGATGAAAAAGTAATAAAGTTTGGTGTATCATTGATGTGGGGATGAAAAAAAGGTCTAGTCCTTAGTCTGTGGATTTAGCATTAGCAAAGTATTGTGGAGAAGCAGCTCTTTTAGGTGAGTTTTGATTGCCCTTAGGGCCTTATATGGTAAGAAGGAGGTCCCAATTAAAATCTTCTCCCACAATTAAAATGCCTTTAGGAAGGATGAGAGAAATTGTAGAGTGGAGAAGAAAAAGAATACTTGTTTGGTATTTGGCACGTAAATGTTAGCTAGTGTAATTGGCTTTCCATGAATCTCCCCTTTTAAAAAAAGGTAGCCTCTTTATTATTAAGGGAATCAGAGATCTGCAGTGTACAATGCTTAGAGACAAGTATAGAAACCACCTTAGACCTCGATTCAGTGTTGGTGGCATCAAAGACTGTAGGGTAGAAGGTGTTGGAATACTTTGGAATGTAGTTACTGTAGACTAAAAATGAGTCTCCTGCAGGAAGATGTCAGCTTTGTTTGACGTTTTCCTGGAATGTTTAGGCACTGTGTAATAAATGAGAGCAATTTGAGGGGGAGCTTGCTGCTTTTAGACTGAGGGTTCACAATATTTATAGGTAGGTAGTCTACTTCTGAGGGGGTCTGTGACTCTGCAGGCTATTCCTACTCTTGCTATATTGCAGGAGGAGAATGGGGGGGGGAAGAAAATTAAGAAAGAGAAGACTTGGGGGAGAATTGGGGATAGGAGGGAAAAAGGAAAAAGGAAGGAGAGAAGAAAAGAGTTCCGGGGCAGATAAGAATAAGCTCACCTGAGAAGAGATTATTCTCCCTCTCTACAAGACTCTGGTCCGGCCACATCTGGAGTATTCTGTCCAGTTCTGGGCACCGGTCCTCAGGAAGCATTTGCTGGAGAGAGTCCAGAGAAGGGCAACAAAAATAATTAGGGGAATGGAGGACATCAGCTATGAGGAAAGATTACAAGCACTGAACTTATTCTCTCTGGAGAAGAGACGATTGAGGGGGGATATGATATCAATGTACAAATACTGTACTGGCGACCCTAGCATAAGGAACAAACTATTGAGAGAAAGGGAATACGATAAGACACGTGGCCACTCACTAAAACTAGAGTAAAGGCGGTTTAAGGGGTTCTTCACTGTAAGAGCAGTAAGCATGTGGAATTCTCTTCCGCAAACAGTTGTATCAGCAGGGAGCATCAATAGTTTCAAAAAACTATTAGATGGGCTCCTTAAAGACCACAACATACAGGGGTATACAATGTACGGTTAACAGCAAACACACACACATCATAGGTTGAACTGGATGGACTGATGTATTTTTTCAACCTCACTAACTAACTATGTAACCTGCCCTAGAGTGATAACACCTCTAAATAGATGTATCCGGAGGGGGTCAGTGATGGCTGTTCTCAGTAGGCTCCTGAGTAGTTAGGTGAGAGTATTAATACCACTGTGTGTGTTTGCGCGTGTGTGTGTTGGTGGGGGGTGTCAAGTGAAAGAGAAATATTGAGGTGCCCCAAATGTCAGAGGAATATTCTATTTAGGGGGCATGGAAGCTGTTTTGAGACATTGTGTCCCGCAAATGGAGATAATGATCTCATTAGGACCTTAAATCTGAAAAAAAAAAACTTGAAAGGGAGATCCCCCCCCCCAAAAAAGGGGGGTTATATATAGATTGTCTTATGAGGCTTATTTGAAATATTGAAATGATTGACAGTTGCATAGTAAAGCATAACACAAGCTACACAACATGGTATGTAGGGGACCATTACCCTATGGCAAATTATGGGGTCTGTCAACCAGGAGTAGCCATTGCATTCTGAGCATAGAAACAATGCAGAGAAGTTGTGCATGCAAGACAATAGGTGCTTTTAATAATCCCCTCTAGGTGGACTTCGTCCCAATCTGTGATTCACTCAATTATTACTCTAGTCGCCATGGGAAAGAAAAAGAGGAACTATGAGGTGCTCAAAAGCAGTCAGTGAATATTGTAGGTAGACACTTGTGCGGTTCTGGGAGTAAATCCTACATGGTGGGCTTGGGCAGGGAGTAGGAACCAGAGTTATCCAGTTCGGTCTTTAATAATAATAATAATAATAATAATAATAATAATAATAATAATAATATTAAATCTCAATGGACTGTAGTATAAATGCCTGTGGTAGGTTTCACCACGAGTTAACTGCTTTAGTTAATCAAATCATACTACCTGCAATTAGAGTTCAATAGGCATGGAAATAATGAGTAGGGAGTGTGAGAAAGGTGCAAGAACAGAAGGGGGGGGGGAGAAGAAGAATAGAGTGGCAGGAGAAGGAGAAGGCAGGCAGAGTCTGCCTGATCCTGTCAGATGAATTTGCAGTGGAAAACGTATAATTGGTAAAGGGGGTTGGGCTTGCTGGCTAACTCTAAGTTTCCTCTTCATTTCCGTAACCTGATATAGCTAACAAAACAAAGCGAGCATGAAAAGAAGTAAAATGCCCATGTTATGCAAGAATATATAAATTAGAGACCAGCTGTCATGTAGACCGGCAAGACTAAATGGGAGATACCCAAAGACTGTTCCCTAATTTCCTTATAATAATAATCTGGTGTGGCTGACAGGGATTGAGAATTTAGGGGACAGGGTTGAATCCAGGGTGATATATTGGGGCAATATATCTGTTGGGGTGGGTGTACAATTACAGTACCATAATATAGGTGTGTCTATAAAGGGAGACTTTCACTTGGGTATGGTTTTGTGAAGAACGGGAACATTTGAAAAATAAATCCCTGAGAGCCATTATCCAAGAAGTCGTTAGTGGTGGTAGATAGACACTGTAAATTAACATAACAACATGTAACACGTCAAAAAGGGAGAGCAGGGGATTTTTTTTTTCAGGCCCTTGAAGAATTTGGGTTTAGTCCTATCTAGTCATGGTATTATCTGCAGGATATCCTGGTCTACAGTGGGTAGATGGAAAAAGGTTTGCTAGCATAGGGTTCCAGGCTCTGCAAAGTGATGTTGATAGCTGGGTATGGTCACACATATTATTGGGGGTAGAAGTTAGCAAATAACCCAAGAATGGAGTAGGGCATTTCCATGTGTGAAGTATGGTGTGATTTACAAGCAATATAGTTATCAGGCCTTCTTTTAGGCAAATGTAGACAGGGCCATTATACCAGGGTGGTGCAGTTGGGAAATGAAAAAGAAAAGGGGACAGGCACCTATCTATTGCATGGTAAGGTAAAAGATATAGCATTAGTGGTGGTCTCGGCATGCCCTACAGTGGTCTGGGGACTTTGTGGGGTTTACACCTCCTGGGTAGTTGGGTTGGCAATAGGTGTTGACAGGTGAGTGTTGATGCCTTTGCTTCTTGTCTTGGGCTTCCATTGCCTCCCTCTGGTCCAGAGGGCTTCTATGAGCATTTGGGGCAAAAATCCATGTACTAGATTGGAACTTTGATCAGTGGGATGCCCAAAGTGTTGCAGAATTTATATAGATCTTCCAGGACAAACGGATAACCTGTTGTGACAGGAAGTCAGGTAAATCTATGGGTGTTGTCACCGACGGGAGATATATTTCTGCTTGGTTTAGACAATTCACCAATTACTATCAGGTGTCGGCTGCAGAGGTAGGCAGGAAGGTGTACGGAAGTTGAGAAAACTTTCAGCTGTTCAGAATGAGGCAATTAAGACCTCTATAATTTGTCCAAAGGGAGTCTATTGATTGCTGTCTCCTGAGGCTGTGTAAGCTGGGGAGAGCAGTCAGATGAGAGACTTCTAAAGGTGAGGTGTTGAACTTTTTTCTGTGTAAAGAAAACACAAATGGACATTTGAGTGTCTGCTGTAGGACAAGCAGTGTCTGCCCAACAGTAGGTTGGGAAGACTTCTTAGGTAGGTTCCGGTGTGTGAGAAGGTAGACACCCACAGCGGCCAGGATTTATTTTGTGTTTTATTTCGATTTTTTGATGTTTTTGCTGCATGTACTTGTTTGACGAAATTGGAAGAATAAACCATAAACTTTTATTTTCAATCACTCCTCGGCTATCTCCCTGTGTGACGAACCCCCCAAAAGGGGTTATCCACACCTGCTACCGAGCTAATCCCTCACATATGGTGGAGTGCCGCGGGCAGTTAAAGTAAACCCAAAATGGAGGAGATACTGAAACAACTGATTATATCGAATGAAGCCCAACAGCAGGCAAATGCAGCTCAACAGCAGGCAAATGCGGATTTTCAGCGGAGCTTTGCAGCTCAACAACAGGCTCACCAAGAGAGCATCGCAGCTCAACAACAGGCTCACCAAGAGAGCATGGCAGCTCAACGAGAGGCCATTGTAGGCTTGGAACAGAGACAACAGCAGCAAATGGAGGCCATTGTGAAACAGCTTCAGAGACAGCAGACCGAGGCTGGGAGTCAGGCCAGTAACATACCGACTTTTCGGGTAAACCACTTATTGCCAAAGATGACTACAGATGAGGACCCTGAGATGTTTCTGACCACGTTTGAAAGAACAGCGGAGAAAGAGAGTTGGCCTAAAGAACAGTGGGCTGGACTAGTGGCCCCCCTATTAGCTGGAGAAGCCCAAAAGGCATATTTTGACTTGGAACTTGCAGATGCAAAAAACTATGATCGATTAAAAATGGAAATATTGGCACGTTTTGGGGTAACCTTGGATGTCCGTCCTCAGCGGGTCCACAGTTGGAGTTATCAGCTGAAGAAACCACCCCGGTCGCAGATGTATGACCTCATCCATTTGGCTAAGAAATGGCTGCAGCCAGAAATTCTGTCCGGACCAGAAATTTTGGAGCAAGTAGTCATGGACAAATTTCTTAGGTCTCTTCCTAACACCCTGCAGAAATGGGTGAGCCATGGTGGTCCGGAAACCGCAGACAAATTAGTAGACCTGGTCGAAAGGTACCTAACAACTGAGAATTTGACCTCTTTTTCCAGAGATGCACAGACTTTTCACCCCAAGACCAGACCCTCCCCACCTATAAGTAAGACTGCGTCAGGGGATGGGGGTGGAGAGAGGATCCAAAGAGCAACTAGAGGTATTAGCAGGACTACTACTAATGTTTGGCGAGAGCGGCCTGGAAGACCCATCCCACAGGAGAGGACCGGAAGGTTGATTTGTCACCGTTGCCGGGAAGAGGGACATGTAGCAGCGGTTTGCCCAGCGGATGATGAACCCATGCATTGTGACTTTCTGACAGATAGACGACAGTCCTTTTTTGCAACCACATACACTGCAGTAAAGGGGAATGAGAAACCTTTATATAGAATGTGTTTAGATGGTAAAGATGTTGTGGTATTGTTGGATTCAGGTAGCCTGGTCACCTTAGTGAGAAGTGATCTAGTGGTGAAAAAAAACTTACATCCTAGGAAAATGGCTGTAGTTTGTGTACATGGGGACACTCGAGAATATCCGGTGACTACAGTTACTTTTGAAACATCCCTCAGTATCCTGTGTCACCAAGTGGGTTTAGTTCCCAAACTGCCACATGACGCCATTGTGGGAAGGGATTTCCCAAAGTTCTGGGAACTCTGGGATTGCCCAGATTCCCCAGTAGGTGGTTCTTCTGAGCCTGAACCATCTACTCCAGAATCCTCTAACTGTGAGGATTATCCTGAGTTTCCGTGCTCAGTCTTAGCCGGGGAAACACCAGTCCCTAGGGAGGAGCCTGCTACCTCAGAAGAGGAACAGCGGCCGTTAGGGTTGGATGACCTTAAGGTGCACCGAGAAAATTTTATCACTGAGCAATTGAGGGACCCCACATTGCTAAGAGCCCGGGAGAATGTAGTGAAGATAGATGGGGAGCTAGTTAACCCTGACGAGAGGATTGCCCTCCCTTACTTCATTATTGAAAGGGACCTCTTATATCGAGTGTCACAGAGGATAGAGGACACCGTTGAGCAACTGGTAGTGCCTAAACCGTACCGCAAGATGGTTTTGGAACAGGCACATGGGCACATTCTTGGGGGACATTTGGGAGCAGAAAAAATCCGGGAGAGAATCACCCAGAGGTTTTATTGGCCTGGGATCACTAAGGAAGTGGAATTGTACTGCTCTTCCTGTCCAGTGTGTCAGATTAATGCACCCATGCCCCATTTCCGCAGTCCGTTGGTACCCCTGCCCATTATCGAGGTCCCTTTTGAGAGGATCGCCATGGATTTGGTTGGGCCCTTACTGAAGTCCACTAGAGGGCACCAGCACATCTTGGTAATAATGGATTATGCCACCCGTTACCCAGAAGCGATTCCTCTCCGAAATACCTCTGCTAAAACCATAGCCAAGGAGTTATTTCAAGTTGTCACCCGGGTGGGTCTGCCTAAGGAAATCCTAACTGACCAGGGCACCCCGTTTATGTCTAAGGTGACAAGAGAACTTTGTAAACTCCTGAAAGTGACCCAGTTACGTACCTCTGTATATCACCCTCAAACAGATGGGTTAGTGGAGAGGTTTAATAAAACGTTAAAACAAATGTTAAGGAAGGTGGTGGATAAAGATGGAAAGAATTGGGATTATCTGCTCCCTTATCTGACGTTTGCCATAAGAGAGGTTCCCCAATCATCCACAGGGTTCTCTCCGTTTGAGTTGCTGTATGGGAGGCACCCCCGGGGCCTACTGGACATTGCCAGGGAAACATGGGAGAGTGAGAGTTCCCCTCATCGAAGTGTGATTGAGCATGTGGCACAAATGCAAGATAGAATTGCCCAAGTGATGCCGATTGTGAAGGCACATTTAGCCCAAGCCCAGTTGGCTCAACAAAGGATTTACAATCGTGGGGCCCAGGTCCGTTCTTTTGCACCTGGTAATAGGGTGTTGGTCCCCACGGTCGAAAGTAAATTCCTAGCCAAATGGCAGGGGCCCTATGAAGTGTTGGAGAAAATAGGGATGGTGAATTATAAAATTAGCCAACCGGGAAGACGAAAACCTGAGCAGCTCTATCACGTGAACTTGTTAAAACCATGGAAGGATAGAGAGTCCTTGGTCGCTGAGACTACCCGAGTTTCTGCTCCAGTTAACCTGGCTGTCCCTGAAGTTGGGATAGCAGAGACTCTGTCCAAAATTCAGAAACAGGAGGTTAAAGAATTTGTGCTCCGTAATAGGGAGAAGTTTTCAGACCTGCCAGGTTGGGTCTCTGGAGTTAAACATGACATCATCACCACACCAGGGGATAAGGTCAAGTTAAAGCCTTATAGAATTCCAGAAACCCGGCGAGAGGCCATTCGCCAGGAAATTAAAAAAATGCTTGAGTTGGGGGTGATAGAAGAGTCAAATAGTGATTGGTCCAGTCCCATTGTCTTAGTGCCCAAACCAGATGGAAGTTGGCGGTTTTGTAATGATTTTCGCCGCCTGAATAAAATCACTAAGTTTGACACCTATCCTATGCCCCGCATAGATGAACTAATTGATCGCCTAGGCACTGCCCGGTACATGACCACGTTAGACCTTACCAAGGGTTATTGGCAAATTCCTCTCTCTGGGTCGGCCAGGGAAAAAACAGCATTTGTAACTCCAGACGGATCTTTCCAATATCGGAGGATGCCTTTTGGGTTACAGAATGCTCCTGCCACATTCCAACGCACCATGGATAAGACCCTTCGGCCTCATCAAGCCTATGCTGCTGCATACCTCGATGACGTGGTCATTCATAGTGAGGATTGGGACTCACACTTACCAAAAGTTCAGGCTGTGTTGGATTCCATCTGGAAGGCTGGATTTACAGCCAATCCAAAAAAATGTACCATTGGGCTAGAAGAGGCGAAGTATCTGAGGTATACCATTGGTAGAGGTATAATCAAGCCCCAAATGAATAAAGTTGAGGCTATTAAGGATTGGCCACGTCCCACCAACAAGAAACAGGTTCGTGCATTTTTGGGGATTGCAGGTTATTATCGCCGTTTTATTCCCCATTTTGCCTCACAGGCTGCTTCCCTGACCAATTTGACGAAAGGAAAGGAGTCTGTCATGATCAAATGGACTCCCGAGGCAGAAACAGCTTTTCAGGCTTTAAAACAGGCCTTATGTAGTCAGCCAGTTTTAAACTCGCCTGCTTTTTCACGAGACTTTGTGGTGCAGACGGATGCATCAAATGTGGGTTTAGGGGCTGTACTGTCCCAGATTATCAATGGGGAAGAACACCCTGTTATGTACCTCAGCCGAAAGTTGAAGGCCCATGAGGAGAATTATGCCACCATTGAGAAAGAGTGTTTGGCGGTGAAATGGGCCTTGGATTCTCTCCGGTACTACCTCCTGGGTAGACAGTTTGAACTGGTGACGGATCACGCCCCATTGAAGTGGATGGCACAGAACAAGGAGACCAATAGGAGAATAAATACTTGGTTCCTGGCCCTTCAGGAATTTAGTTTTGTGGTAACGCATCGCCCCGGTGTTCAAATGGGGAATGCAGATGGTTTGTCCCGAGCACATGCTTGCCTGGCAACCTGTGTCCCAATCCTAGGGTTGAAACAAGATGGGGGGGGGGGGTATGTGACAGGAAGTCAGGTAAATCTATGGGTGTTGTCACCGACGGGAGATATATTTCTGCTTGGTTTAGACAATTCACCAATTACTATCAGGTGTCGGCTGCAGAGGTAGGCAGGAAGGTGTACGGAAGTTGAGAACATTTTCAGCTGTTCAGAATGAGGCAATTAAGACCTCTATAATTTGTCCAAAGGGAGTCTATTGATTGCTGTCTCCTGAGGCTGTGTAAGCTGGGGAGAGCAGTCAGATGAGAGACTTCTAAAGGTGAGGTGTTGAACTTTTTTCTGTGTAAAGAAAACACAAATGGACATTTGAGTGTCTGCTGTAGGACCAGCAGTGTCTGCCCAACAGTAGGTTGGGAAGACTTCTTAGGTAGGTTCCGGTGTGTGAGAAGGTAGACGCCCACAGCGGCCAGGATTTATTTTGTGTTTTATTTTGATTTTTTGATGTTTTGCTGCATGCACTTGTTTGACGAAATTGGAAGAATAAACCATAAACTGTTGTTTTCAATCACTCCTCGGCTATCTCCCTGTGTGACGAACCCCCCAAAAGGGGTTATCCACACCTGCTACCGAGCTAATCCCTCACACTGCAGAAATTGTTAAAGCGTCGCCTATGGAGATTTTTAAGTACCAATATCTGTCGTCCTTTCCACGAGCGTGCGCAATTTTGAAGCATGACACGTTGGGTATCTATTTATTCAGCGTAACATTATCTTTCACATTTTAGAAAAAAATTGGGCTAACTTTACTGTTTTCTTATTTTTTAATTCAAAAAAGTGTATTTTTCATAAGACTGCTGCACACATACAGTGTGACATCGTATTGCAACGATCTCCATTTTATTCTCTAGGGTCTCTGATAAAAAATATATAATGTTTGGGGGTTCTAGGTAATATTATAGCAAAAAAATACTGATTTTAACTTGTAAACAACAAGTGTCAGAACTAAGCCTGGCCCTTAAGTGGTTAAAAAATATAAATGGTTTCACACTTCTAAATCAACTCAGTAAGAGACATCTATACAGCTTCATCATAATATAATAATTAAATTACAGTAGGGGTATAGAAAAGAATTACCGCCAAAAATGACCACAGCTGATCACGGTTGTCAAATAGCTCTGTGTGCCATTGAGAAGATATATAGCTACACCTCATTGAGTGTACAAATCACAAGTCATTTTAGCAGGGGGATGATCCTTTTTCCAACTCAGATTCTGTTTTTGAATTTTTGAGTAAATACAGCTGGAAAAAACAAACACTGTATGTGTCTTCATTTCAGGCTGCAAAGCAACAAATGTCATTA
This sequence comes from Pelophylax lessonae, assembly GCF_965119305.1. Classification (NCBI taxonomy): domain Eukaryota; kingdom Metazoa; phylum Chordata; class Amphibia; order Anura; family Ranidae; genus Pelophylax; species Pelophylax lessonae. The sequence goes on along the minus strand of NC_138771.1, from coordinate 413,645,137 downwards.
TTTTAAAGGGGGGTGATTCTTTTCTATACCCACTGTATATAAAAATTATATAATATAATTGGTGCAACCCTACACCACATTCCTCCACTGTATAACACACACTGACATAGTCATAGACAATAGACATAGTATAAATTGAAGATAATAAAGTTGCTCTCACTACCTCTGGCCATACGTTTTCCTGCTGCCATGTGAGCATCCAGCATCTTGGTATGGCCAAGTAACCCAACGGGGAAATCTATCTGGCGTGCTCTCTGGGTATGGTAACAGAACCCTACAAAAAAGCAGAGGATGGTCTTAGGAACCCTGCCACAATGTGTACATGAATGAGGTTGTACCACCATAAACAATGCACAAAGTATATCACTACTAGATGGACAAATGCAAGGTGCAAATAATTCAATTGTAAAACAATGTCCAGGAAAAATGCTAATGCACCTAGCTGCAGCTACAGCTAACCTGGGTGCCGCTACAGGTAATTATGATCTGATTATGCATACAACATGCAGCAGTGAGAAGAGCAACCCTCAATAGGTAAAGGGTGCCTGCACAGTCGAGCCGTCTGTCTGTGAGTTTGGATGAGTGGATAGGAGAATAATCAATTCCTCATGTGTGGATCAATGCAGTATTGAATGGATGTATGAACTGCTCGCAGCAAGTGGATGGAAGGATAGGCTGCAAGCTGACCATAAAGTAGACTAAACTAGATAGCACAGGATAGTTCTTCTCCAAACGGCATGTACTATGTAGGTCTAGTGCAATACTATAGACTAACAGTCCAACTCCAAAGCAGTAAAGCTGTATATGCCATCCTGTGTGACAATAGTACCATAATTAAGTAAAGCAAGAGACATGCGGGAAAATGTAAGCGTAAACAAGAGACATGCAGGACATGCAACTGCACTCACCGCCATGTGGAACATGTAAGCAAGAGACATGTGGGACATGATGTAACAGCACTTACCGCCATGTGGGGGGACACAACCCTATCTGCCCCCAAGCTGATATCATTTCCAGTATCGGTTTCGAGTATCAAAAAATTTGTGCGACCACCGATTCTTTGAGCAAATGCTTAGTATCAGTACTGATATTGATACCAGTAACAGTATCGGTGCAACCCTACTTTATAGTCGAATTTATTTTAACTTTCACTTACAAAATTATTTATTCACTTGACTTCACAAAATTTATTTCCCAACAGTACAATAGGCACAGCCAAATGTTTTTGTTTTAGTTTTGGACACAATGGGCAAGTGTTATGGGCCATACACACTATAAGATTTTCTGAAGACTTTTTCCTTTAGACTTACCAAAACCATATAATATGAGGTCAATCCTAAACACTTTCAATTTGTATGCAATCTGGCAGGCCCTTGCACTACATAGAAAAGGTAAATCTGAAGGAAATCTAACCGCAAACGATGGATAGTGTGTATCCAGCTTTAGATAGAACAACTGTTGAGTTTTTTTTTTTTTGCTTTCTTTGTCTCTATTGGGGAGATTTTCCCTTACTTTCCAAAGACATGACAGGTAGTGAATATACATCTTCAAGAGGAAAGGGAATAGTGTTATGTCTCTTATGAGTAGATTTACACTCACTTCTGGGCAGTGTTAATTTTGGCAGCAAATTTCAATTTAGTTTTAATCTTAGGACTAAAATGGCATTTTAGTTTTAGTCCCATTTAAGTCTTCTGCAAGTGTTTTAGTTTTAGTCGTATTTAGTCGACTAAAACTCCAGTACATTTTAGTCGACTAAAACATCTTACATTTTAGTCGACTAAAACGTCCTACATTTTAGTCGACTAAAACTCAGTTTAGTCATCTAAATGGTCATGGTCAGGTCAGAGAGGAGGCCTGTAATGCTGCTGCCTGCAGTCAGTGCAGTGAGTGCACACGGTGCTGCTCAGAGTGCTGGATGGGGGTCTCTTGTCTGACTCTGAACTGAAGTTGTTGAACAGGATGGGCCGGGCGGACCTCAGCGGCCTATATGCAGGCACACAGTCCTGGATGGATGGCAGAATCGGATGCCAGTGGTGACTGGTGAATGGTCTGAGGGGACTCAGGGAGGCAGTAATAGCTGGCCTGGCTGTTAACTCATAGTGGGTGCTCTTCTCTGGATGTGGTGGTGGCTGGGAGCCAGTGCCGTGTGATGAGTCGGGCCTGGCGCGTCTGGCTGTATTGCTGCAGCTGCAGTGCTCTGGTGAGGTCAGGTGACTGGTCTCGAGTCAACTCTCTTGTAGTAGTCCACTCCTTACGTCGGACGTCACGGGACACGCCACGCCAGACACTACATAGGCGGAGCTCCGTGAAAGCCGGAAGTTGGGTAAACGTCCCTGCCTCACATTCTCATTTAGTTTTCATTCGTTAACGAAAACTGACTTGATTTTCGTCATAGTTGTCGTCATTTGACGAAAATGTGCTATACTTTGCGTCTCGTTTTCGTCAGTTGAAAAATGCCAGTGACGAAAACGGTGACGAAAACGTTTTCGTTGATGAAATTAACACTGCTGTAAACTCCATTGGCTGTAATGTCATTGCACATATTACCTGAATATATTACCAACATTAAATATTAGGGAAAAATATAAGAAAAGCCTTTTTCTTAATTGTTTAGTTTTCAGCAGCTTAGAAGATGCTCCTTACTTATGCGTATGCGATGGTGCAATACATGTTTAAACTTTAATGTGCTATTATTACATGCTCTGGATGGAATTGTGTTGCCGATATAGAAATGGCCAGCAGAGGAGTGTTAATTTTGATGGTCAATTTTTTATTTAGTTTTAGTTATAGTCTTATGACTAAAATGCCATTTTAGTTTTAGTCGTATTTTAGTCTTAAGACTAAAATGCCATTTTAGTTTTTGTCGTATTTTAGTCATCTGAATTGTTTTAGTCATATTTTAGTAGACTAAAATTGTTGTAATTTAGTCGACGAAAACGTTTTAGTCGACTAAATTAACACTGCTTCTGGGACCATCTGAGATCCAGAAACAGAATTAAAAAAACACATTTTAACTCAGTTTGGGCTATAAGGAGATCTTGTTTGCATGGTTTTAACATACAGATTTGACTAATTGTTCTTCAGCACTAAAGAGTACAGAAATGTTAAATTTGCAAATAACTTATGTTTTTGTAAGCCGAAAAAGTGTCATTACATTGTTATCAGGTAGTCCCACTGAACAAATTCCATTATATATTACAATGATTCCTGTGAAATAATACATTAGCTGTTCCTCATTGTGTATATTTTTCAGTGTTTCAGATTAAACCTTCTTTTCTGAACATCTCATTCTTATTTCAGTAAATATGCAGAGATTTATTAGGATGAGAGTCATCTTAAAATATGTTAAATGTGTTTTATGCCTTTACTGCTACATTTTAATGTGTCCTTCTTTATTACTATAGGAATATACCATTGATATATTTTTTGCACAAACCTGGTATGACAGGCGCCTGAAATTCAACAGTACTATCAAAGTCCTTCGATTGAACAGTAATATGGTTGGAAAAATCTGGATACCAGATACGTTTTTTCGTAACTCAAAAAAAGCAGATGCACATTGGATAACAACACCTAACCGAATGTTGAGAATATGGAATGATGGAAGAGTACTTTACACACTCAGGTATACATTTCCCTTCTGTGTATTGGTATTGTGCTGCAAAAAGTTTATTTCAATCCCCAGAGAAGCATGACTCAGAACAATTAGGTAGATAAAGAGTTCTGACTCAATATGTATTGATCACAGGAAGTCAACATAATGGTCAGGAAACCATTATTTTCAGTAAGTCAACAATCACAGCCTCCAGGCTTCAGAGGTAAGGTGTACAGAGGTAATAGTCAGTATTTAGGTGAATAATAATCTGACAAGATAAAACCGCATTGGCTAAATATAAAAAAATGTATTCAACAATATGAAAATGTAAAAAAAAAATAGATGATTAAAGCTGTGTTCCAGACAAACAGATAGATATGCTAGCTGCATATTTAGCAGCTTTCCGGGAACACAATTTCAGGCATAGCATAAGATATGTGAATTGTGTTTCCTGCCAAAAGAGTATTTATTGTATTTATACTTAAAGAAGAAGTAAACCCACCAAAAAAAAAAAAAACCCTGTAAGACAAAGGCATAATGAGCTAGTATGCATTGCATACTAGCTCATTATGAAATACTTACCTTAGAACGAACCCCACGCAGTGCCACCGCTCAGCGACAGGACAGCCAACATGTTTGGCCATCCTGCTTCCTGGTTCACGTCCTCCGGCCATCTGATTGGCCGGAGGCACAATGACATCAATCCGCGCATGCGCACGGGAGCCGCTGTTCACGGCATAGGGCTCTGAAGGAATGGCATGGGTGGTTGTTCCTTCAGAGCGCACGCGCTGATGATGTCATTGGTTACATTAAAAGTAAATATCTCCTAAACGGTGCAAGTTTAGTAGATATTTACATTACCTATAGGTAATCCTTAGTAAAGGCTTACCTATAGGTACAAGTTATAAGAGAGGGTTTACAACCTCTTTAGTGTTCAAAGCAATTGGATAATTTTCGACCAATATGGAAGACACAGATTTGATAGGGTGGTTTCTTTAGCAAAGACTTCACCTTCACACGATCACCCAGTGGAATACATGTATGAACCGCTTACCAGATTCACTGGACCCCTTAATTACAGGGGGTCAAACACGCTGTGTATTCCAATAGGAACTCTAGTACATCTCGCTCCCATAGGTATGAATCATCACAGCCAGAATTGATGCCATAATCAGAGTGTCAAGCCATAAACAGGGATAAAAGAGTACTCTCATGGTGCAGTATCTCTTAATAATCAAGCATTTATTTAAGATGAATTGCACTTACTAGACATAAGTAGGTAAAAAGCCTTCAATAAAATCATTTGCTGGGGATGGGAGACGCCGCTCCACGCTGCGCTCCTCAGACCTCAGACCCGGATGTGTATGGTCTCACGTTCCCGACGTTTCATCAGTCACAGCTGATGTCATCAGGGGATCATGTGACCATACCTTGCTACACATTCTTTATGCAGATCAAGTCCGCATCAGCACCAATCACTTCCTTGATGTATACATAGAAACATAGAAACATAGAATGTGTCGGCAGATAAGAACCATTTGGCCCATCTAGTCTGCCCAATATATCTGAATCCTATGAATAGTCCCTGGCCCTATCTTATATGAAGGATAGCCTTATGCCTATCCCATGCATGCTTAAACTCCTTCACTGTATTTGCAGCTACCACTTCAGCAGGAAGGTTATTCCATGCATCCACTACTCTCTCAGTAAAGTAATACTTCCTCATATTACTTTTAAACCTTTGCCCCTCTAATTTAAAACTGTGTCCTCTTGTGGTAGTTTTTCTTCTTTTAAATATGCTCTCCTCCTTTACCGAGTTGATTCCCTTTATGTATTTAAAAGTTTCTATCATATCCCCTCTGTCTCTTCTTTCTTCCAAGCTATACATGTTAAGGTCCTTTAACCTTTCCTGGTAAGTTTTTTCCTGCAATCCATGTACTAGTTTAGTAGCTCTTCTCTGAACTCTCTCTAGAGTATCTATATCCTTCTGGAGATATGGCCTCCAGTACTGCGCACAATACTCCAAGTGAGGTCTCACCAGTGTTCTGTACAGCGGCATAAGCACTTCTCTCTTTCTACTGCTTATACCTCTCCCTATACATCCAAGCATTCTGCTGGCATTTCGTGCTGCTCTATTACATTGTCTTCCCACCTTTAAGTCTTCTGAAATAATTACTCCTAAATCCCTTTCCTCAGATACTGAGGTCAGGACTGTGTCAAATATTCTATATTCTGCCCTTGGGTTTTTACGCCCCAGGTGCATTATCTTGCACTTATCCACATTAAATTTCAGTTGCCAGAGTTCTGACCATTCTTCTAGTTTTCCTAAATCCTTTTCCATTTGGCGTTTCCCTCCAGGAACATCAACCCTGTTACATATCTTTGTGTCATCAGCAAAAAGACAAACCTTACCATCGAGGCCTTTTGCAATATCACTTATGAAGATATTAAACAAAATTGGTCCCAGTACAGATCCCTGAGGTACCCCACTGGTAACATGACCTTGTTCTGAATGTTCTCCATTGACTACAACCCTCTGTTGTCTGTCACTCAGCCACTGCCTAATCCACTCAACAATATGGGAGTCCATGCTCAATGACTGCAGTTTATTGATAAGTCTTCTATGTGGGACAGTGTCAAAAGCCTTACTAAAATCTAGATATGCAATGTCTACTGCACCTCCACCGTCTATTATTTTAGTCACCCAGTCAAAAAAATCTATAAGATTTGTTTGACATGATCTCCCTGAAGTAAACCCATGTTGTTTTTCATCTTGCAATCCATGGGATTTAAGATGTTCCACAATCCTATCCTTTAATAGGGTTTCCATTAATTTGCCTACTATTGATGTCAGACTCACTGGTCTATAGTTGCTCGATTCCTCCCTACTACCTTTCTTGTGAATGGGCACGACATTTGCCACTTTCCAATCTTCCGGGACGACTCCTGTTACTAATGATTGGTTAAATAAATCTGTTAATGGTTTTGCCAGCTCACCACTAAGCTCTTTTAATAATTTTGGGTGTATCTCATCAGGACCCTGTGACTTATTTGTCTTCACTTTAGACAGCAATCTTAGAACGTCTTCCTCTGTAAAGACACATGCATCAAACGATTCATTAGTCATCCTTTCAAGTGGAGGTCCTTCTCCTTTTTCTTCTGTAAAAACTGAACAGAAGTATTCATTAAGGCAGTCGGCTAGCCCTTTATTCTCTTCTACATACCTTCCGTCCTTTGTTTTTAATTTAGTTATTCCTTGTTTTAATTTCCTTTTTTCATTTATATATCTGAAGAATGTCTTATCCCCCTTTTTCATAGACTGAGCTAGTTTTTCTTCTGCCTGCGCTTTAGAAGTTCTTATAACTTGCTTGGCCTCTTTCTGCCTAATCTTGTAGATTTCCTTATCTTCATTGCTCTGGGTTTTTTTATAATTACAAAATGCTAGCTTTTTATTTTTAATGATTTGGGCCACTTCTGCTGAGTACCACAGTGGTCTCTTCCTTTTTTTGCTTTTACTGACAAGTCTAATGCAATTTTCTGTTGCCTTCAATAATGCACCTTTTAAGTAGTCCCATTTCTCCTGGACTCCATGTATACACCTGAACCGCCCATGCCTCACGGCTTGTAAGTTCAGCCCCTTCATTGTATTTGTCTCAACAGACATACTGGTTACTACGCTCTATCACGGCTGCATATTTGATCGCTTCAATCAATCAATGCTGCATACTTCTAGCCGATTTGACAAAGATACAACATAAATAGTGCCGAATATTATAACCAGATTCTGGAAGTGAATGGGGGATTGGCTATTTAAAACAGAATTAAATAACAGTGGCATAGTGCATATTGAACACAAATAAATATACAACTTTAATATCCTAAAAAGATTAAAAATTAACTAAAATTTTTGCTAAAATTAACTAAAATCTAGCTAGAAATGCCCAGAATAAATCGGATGAACTATGGATAGTAAATAGGACTGAAAGCTAAAATGTGTATATATATATATATATATATATATATATATATATATATATATATATATATATATGTAAAATTGGTATTAAAAATTGGACATATAACATTTTAAATCGATATCAAGGTTCATACCTGCCGGATGCAAAGTATTCATTTTATAGATCCATTCGGTTTCATTCATGGAAACCTTCTGTGTCATGTTGCCTCCTCTCCAATGATTATTCACTTTATCTATCCCACAAAAGGACATCAGAGTGGGATCTCTATTGTGGTACAGACGAAAGTGGTTGGAGAGGCTATGTTTGGGGAACCCATTTCTGACGTTTGCTATGTGCTCATTAATTCTAACGGATAATTTTCGAGTGGTTCTCCCAATGTATTGCAACCCACATGGACAGGTTATCATGTAGGTTACATGGGTGGATCTGCAGGATATGAACTTTTTATGGTAAAATTTTGTCCTGTATCCTTGGATTGAAAATTGGTTATTTTTCTCAGATTTTTCTTTGCAATTCTACATGCATTGCATCTTTTGCATGGAAAAAAACCTGTTAGATCTAAAAAGGTGACTTTTTTAGTCGGGGGATCCGGTATGTTGGGGGCCAAGTTATGCCTTAAATTTTGGGCCTTCCGATAGATAAAGGTGGGTTTCGGTGGCAATATTTTATTTAAGGTTTTATCTTTCTGCAAGATGGCCCAATGCTTTCTAATGATACCTTCTATCTGTTTATAGTATCTATTAAAATTGGTCAGGAAGGCCACTTCGCCCTTTGTGTCATTTTCTTTCTTTTTTGTTGTTAATAATTCACTCCTTGACATACGTTAAACTTCATCTCTTGTTTTTTGGACGTCCTCTAGTTTATTGTCTCCACTAAAAGTTATTTCAAAGAAACCGATAGGAATAGCTATATTCCCACTAAAAGCTGCCACCACCCGAAATGGCTGGGTGCCATACCCAAAGGCCAGTATATGCGTATCAGGCGAAATTGTAGGAATGAGGATGATTACAATACCCAATCAAACCTACTAACTTCTAGATTTGTAGAGAAGGGATATAAACTAGAGGACGTCCAAAAAACAAGAGATGAAGTTAAACGCATGTCAAGGAGTGAATTATTAACAACAAAAAAGAAAGAAAATGACACAAAGGGCGAAGTGGCCTTCCTGACCAATTTTAATAGATACTATAAACAGATAGAAGGTATCATTAGAAAGCATTGGGCCATCTTGCAGAAAGATAAAACCTTAAATAAAATATTGCCACCGAAACCCACCTTTATCTATCGGAAGGCCCAAAATTTAAGGCATTACTTGGCCCCCAACATACCGGATCCCCTGACTAAAAAAGTCACCTTTTTAGATCTAACAGGTTTTTTTCCATGCAAAAGATGCAATGCGTGTAGAATTGCAAAGAAAAATCCGAGAAAAATAACCAATTTTCAATCCAAGGATACAGGACAAAATTTTACCATAAAAAAGTTCATATCCTGCAGATCCACCCATGTAACCTACATGATAACCTGTCCATGTGGGTTGCAATACATTGGGAGAACCACTCGAAAATTATCCGTTAGAATTAATGAGCACATAGCAAATGTGAGAAATGGGCTCCCCAAACATAGCCTCTCCAACCACTTTCGTCTGTACCACAATAGAGATCCCATTCTGATGTCCTTTTGTGGGATAGATAAAGTGGATAATCATTGGAGAGGAGGCAACATGACACAGGTTTCCATGAATGAAACCGAATGGATCTATAAAATGAATACTTTGCATCCGGCAGGTATGAACCTTTATCGATTTAAATTGTTATATATCCAATTTTTAATACCAATTTTACATATATAGATTTTAGCTTTCAGTCCTATTTACTATCCATAGTTCATCTGATTTATTCTGGGCATTTCTAGCTAGATTTTAGTTAATTTTAGCTAAAATTTTAGTTAATTTTTAATCTTTTTAGGATATTAAAGTTGTATATTTATTCGTGTTCAATATGCACTATGCCACTGTTATTTAATTCTGTTTTAAATAGCCAATCCCCCATTCACTTTCAGAATCTGGTTATAATATTCGGCACTATTTATGTTGTATCTTTGTCAAATCGGCTAGAAGTATGCAGCATTGATTGATTGAAGCGATCAAATATGCAGCCGTGATAGAGCGTAGTAACCAGTATGTCTGTTGAGACAAATACAATGAAGGGGCTGAACTTACAAGCCGTGAGGCCTGGGCGGTTCAGGAGTATACATCAAGGAAGTGATTGGTGCGGATGCGGACTTGATCTGCATAAAGAATGTGTAGCAAGGTATGGTCACATGATCCCCTGATGACGTCAGCTGTGACTGACGAAACATCGGGAACGTGAGACCATACACATCCGGGTCTGAGGTCTGAGGAGCGCAGCTTGATTATTAAGAGATACTGCACCATGAGAGTATTCTTTTATCCCTGTTTATGGCTTGACACTCTGATTATGGCATTGATTCTGGCTGTGATGATTCATACCTATGGGAGCGAGATGTACTAGAGTTCCTATTGGAATACACAGCATGTTTGACCCCCTGTAATTAAGGGGTCCAGTGAATCTGGTAAGTGGTTCATACATTTATTCCACTGGGTGATTGTGTGAAGGTGAAGGCTTTGCTAAAGAAACCACCCTATCAAGTCTGTGTCTTCCATATTGGTCGAAAATTATCCAATTGCTTTGAACACTAGAGACTTTTTTGCACGATTCATTGTTTATGGTTTATATTTATTTATTTATTTCTGTCGAGCGCTACTAAATTCCTTTGTTCACTATATATCACGTCTTCACGTTTGTGTAGCAGCTGACAGTGTGGGAGAAATTCCACTTTATCACTTCACATATATATATATAATTTTTATTTACACCATTTGTGCAGTTTTGGTAACTTTTTACCCCCTTTTTTACAACCTCTTTAACCAGTTCTGTGATTTGTGTAAAAAGGGAACCTTGTTTGTGTACAGTGTTGTTTATTTAACACTTGGAAGTTTCTGTCAGAAGGTGACAGCAGAGTGAGTAGAGAGATGACATTTTCCATGAAGTTAAGCTCCCGAACTGTCCAGTTACCAGGCTATAATGGAGTTCAGATGATGAGCACGAGCACATTGATTATGCTGTGTCTCAACTTTTGTCAGCAAGCTCTCATTAATTGATAAACTCTACTGTGCAAAGCACAGGTGTTCTTTTTTGCTGTACATTAATTCTAATCGCTATCAATTTTTTAGGTGGTATTGATTTCTATTTTATGTTGACATGGCCTTCATTTTAGGCCAAACTTTTTTTTTTTCAGCAAGGTTTCCTTTAAAAAAATGGCATTTGTTTAAGGCCCTTTCACACATGCTGTCCGTTTGTCTGTTTTTCATCCATCCGTTGACGGATGAAAAACGGACATCAATGTATCTCTATGGAAAAACGGATGACAACGGATAACCATCAGTTAACATCCGTTTTCATCCGCTTCCGTCAATGTCCGTTTTTTTGAACGGATGAGTGCCCTATATTTCATCCGTCAAAAAAACGGATTGGACGAAAAACGGATGACAACAGATGAAAAACGGATGACAACGGATGACAACGGATGAAAAACGGATGAAAAACGGATGAAAAACGGATAACAACGGATGAAAAACAGATAACAACTGACGAAAAATGGATAACAAATGACGTAAAACGGATGACAACTGATGAAAAACGGATGAAAAAAGGATGGAAAACGGATGGAAAACTGATACATTTTGACGTGACTGAACTGATGAACTGAATGGACCGTATGTGTGAAAGGGGCCTTAGGGGGTATAATTTTGAGGTTTCCATTTATTTCAAAGGAATATTGTTTTTATTGTATGTTGATAGGGCTTTTTTTTAAGTTTGAGGGCTTGTTACTCACTTGTTACTAATCATCTGTTCTCAGGTTGACTTTTGTTTAGGGCACTCAGGTGCATCATTTGCATCATGCACTTGTTAGGTCTGTTATGCCTGATAAAACTCATGCTGCGGCAGGTCTATTTTACACTACTTTATCCTCTAAAGCAGGGGTTCTCAAACTATGGCCCTCCAGTTGTTCGGGAACCACAATTCCCATTATGACTAGTCATGTCTGTGAATGTAAGAGTTTTACAATGCCTCATGGGATGTGTAGTTCTGCAACAGCTGGAGGGCCGTAGTTTGAGGATCCCTGCTCTAAAGTATCTTAGTTCTTGTATTAAAACCCTGCCTGTGCTCTTAAGCCTAGTACACACGCAACGATTATCGGCAGACCGATCGTCCGTCTTTTGTCCAGAGTGGTGTTTTGTTGGTTGGAATGTGCCTAGACTGCACACGAATTTTCCCGCACGACAAAATTCTACTTCAGAAGTGATGTCATGTGTTGGTTTGCTTTCTTTGTGTTCTTTCTTCTCTGAGCATGCCCAGTCTTTTTTTCCCTGTCGAAATCTGTACTGACTGCACGAAAATCGGCCATGTTTTGAGGGCGGACAAAAATTTTATAGCCTGCACAGATTTTTTTCGGCCGAAAAGTCAGAGTCAGTTGTCGGAAGCATCATACTAACAAGCCGAAAATCGGCAGATCGGTTGTCGGACGAAAATTCCCTGCCGATTTTCGACGCGTGTGTACGAGGCTTTAGTCTCTAGTTAATTTGGCCAATGCCAAAAACAACAAAAAGCCTTACACCAGGAGGGTGTTCGGCTCACAGCACAAACTCTCCTTAGATTGACCATAACAAACCAAAAGGGTATGTGTGACATGGCCTCAAATTATATATATATAAATACAGCAATTATTAAATTCTGTGAACTACTGAGCGGGTAGCCCAACACCTAAATACACAACTACTACACACTAGGAGGAGTGCTGCTGTAGTCAGGGAGAGGGAGCTACACTTGTGAAGATAAAAGCAAGGGAAGAGAGAAAACAGCAAAGACTTCTGGTGTACTCAAAAAATTAAACAACTTTATTTTATTTTGTGAGTATATAATACATTCGTTTTAATAAATCTCTTTGATCTTTTTGCTACACCAGAGGTCTGTTTTCTCCCTTCCCTTGCTTTTATCAAGTTAGTTTGGGCCTATCCTTACTCCTAAAAAAATCTTCTTCTACTGGCCAAATGTTACACTATTGTATCATCTGCATTTCCTATATTTTTTTTTTAATTCTTTATTTAAATTACTTTTTAATACATGCAAAAAAGGTAAAATTATCAACATTGCATGTGTGTCCAGGTGGTAGTTACCGAAGTGTATATAGTATAGTATAATGTATTAAAATATGTCAGAAGCATTAATGCAACATTACAAATTTAAAGAGAGACCTAAATAACAATGTTGGGATAATAAGAATCCCTAAAATACTAACCATTGAAAAAGGCAAATAGAGGGGGCATGTCCGGCCGGGAACGAAGATGGCTGCGTTGTGCTTTAGCTCCTGCTACCCACAGAGACACAGCGGCACATACAGCTTCCCCAGCGAATTTTAACACACAGATAATGAGCGATCCGCTCCCCAGGAACACAGGGGAGATAACAAGGAAGCGCAAGGAAGAATCGCACCCACAGAAACTTAGTGCCTTCTTCTCACAGCAGGCTCCTGGAGACAGGCAAGATGGCGCCGGCTCCTCCGCGCCAGGGACCTCCCACTCACCACGCAGCTCACAGCAGCCTTCTCCAGTGGCTTCTCACTACCCGGCGGCAGGAGTTCCTTTGTCCCTCAGCTCTACATCGCAATCAGGGAGTCCTGAAAAGGCCAGATTCCAGCTGGATGAGCGACATTCTAGACAGGAGGTGAGTCCTGTGGGGAACTCTGGGGACGACACTAGGGATCTCCCTGATGACATAATGGAGTTTCCCACTAACAACAGGCCGGTTATGGACACAGTTTTAAGGGGCATGTTGGTGTCATTACGAAGCTTTTTACAGTCTGACCTGGCATCTTACATGCATAAATTCAGTACAGACCTTCAAACAGTGACCACCAGGGTAGATCACGTGGAAACCAAGATGGGGGAGTTCGCTACCACGATAAATGATCTCGTGGACGCACATGACCGCAGGGATGAGGAAATGGACTGGGTCAGGGTCAAATTGGCCGATATTGAGGATCGGTCAAGGCGCAACAACCTCAAGATTAGAGGTGTCCCCGAGTCTGTTCACCAGGAGGGACTGAGAGATTATGCCACAGATCTTTTAAAAAACATCCTGCCTGGGATCGCTGACCTGGACGTAACCATTGATAGAATCCATCGCCTGCCCAAGCCTTCCTACTTGCCTGATAATGTTCCCTGCAATGTCATCCTGCGACTACACTATTTTCACATCAAAGATCAACTTATGAGATCCTCCCGGACCCTTGTCTCCTTACCCCCTCAATACGCAAATTTGCAATTTTTCGCAGATTTATCACAATACACCCTGCAGAAGTGCAGGGCCCTCAACACTATCACCAAGCCACTGCGAAACCACAACATGGTAAACCGTTGGGGCTACCCTACGCGGCTGACTGTCACTCATGCCGGGGCTACACATGTGATTGACTCTCTTGAAAAGGGGATTTCTCTTCTCAAGCAGTGGTGCATTCTTCCAGAAGATGGAGGAGGTGACTCGCCGGCTGGCGATCACCGAAGTGGGAAACCTAAGCGGCGTCTGATTACCACAAAAAAACTCCCGCTCACACAAATAATATAGGGAGAGGCACTACCTCTGTGGGATCGGTAGAGTACAGTCATGGACGTTTGTGCCTGCTACAGTCATCACCTGTGAGTAACCTTACATCTACCTCTGCCTCACCACAGCATATTTGCAAGAACCTACAATGGGGATAAACTTTCTCACTGTCAACGCTAAGGGTCTAAACCACCCGGTCAAGCGGAAATCCCTCTGGCAGGAAGCCATGCTACACCAGTGTGATGTCCTGAAGGTGGAGGAAACCTATTTCTTGAATACAAATCCCCCGAAGTGTGTTCACAAGAACTTCCCATTCATTTTTACCGCCAATGTTGACTCAAAACAATGTGGGGTGATGACCGCCATTAAGGATACAGTAGCGTTTAATCTTCTTAGGGAAGTCAAAGATCCTAGAGGCCAATACCATATCTTGGTATGTGACCTTAGTCAACACCTACGCCCCTAACACTGGCCAAAGACGGTTTCTCACCAAGCTAATGAAGCTAGTGCATAAGACCAGAAAGGGCCCACTGCTCCTTTGTAGAGATTTTAATCTAACGCCTAACCTATCTCTTGACTCTTTATCCACCCCTAAAAGGAAGCCTCCAGCTTTGCAGCCGTTCATCGATGACAATGACTTGTTTGATGGGTGGCATTGTCTTCATGACACTGAAAGAGACTACAGCTTTTTCTCTTCTCCGCACAATTGCTACAGCAGGATTGACCTTTTTCTTTTGGACCGTGAATTGATGCTGAGAACATCTGCAGTTCACATCAACACCATAACGTGGTCAGACCACGCCTCGGTTAAGTTGTCATTGGATGACTCTTTCTCCATCCCTGGTTCATCTACGCGGCGGCTGAATGCAAAATTGCTCCAAAACTGAGACAATGTCATTGAATTACAAAAGGGTTTAAGCCCCGGTTCACATTAGTGCGATCACGGAGATCACATGTAATTCGGAGAGCATTGCTCCCACATGCGATCACATGTGCTGTGCAAATTTCAGCCATACACTTTGTATGGCTGAATTCGCACCGCATCCACACTAAACTCACACCTGACCCTTTTTTTTTATCCGCAGCAGAATCGGATCGCATAGTGGTTCACACTAGTGAGATCCGATTCTGTGCGAATTTGCAGATCGCACTGTGATATGCGATCGCAACTGGGGGTGTCGTTAACTTTTAATTGACACCCCCTGTGTATCGCATATGGCAGTGTCTCTGGGGAGTATTTCAAAGCCTTTCCCCATATCCTGGCCCTGCACATGGAAAAATTGTTCAATACTGCCGCTGCCTCCTCGACCTTCCCTACAGAAATGCTGAGTGCTACTATTGTGACACTGCCGAAGCCAGGGAAGAATCCCGTCTATCCCCAAATTTTTCGGCCCATCGCGCTGCTTATCTGTGACTTGAAAATATATGCTAAACTTATTGTGAATCGACTAATGCATATTATGCTGTCCTTAATCCATCCCGACCAGTCCGGATTCATTAAGAACCACCAGCCGAATGATGCTACTCGCAGGCTCCTTAATGTCATCCATGCAGTCAACACCCCAGGAACGCCTTCTCTGCTCCTTGCATTGGATGCAGAGAAGGTGTTCGACAGGATACATTGGGAATACTTGGCCAGGACATTGACTGCATTTGGCTTCCGGGGCCACATCTATTCCGCTGTGATGGCGCTATACACGTCCCCCAGTGCTCGAGTTCTAGCCTCCGGGGTCCTGTCTGATGCCTTTCCAATCTCCAATGGCACACGTCAGGGGTGCCCCCTCTCCCCATTATTTTCGAGCTATTGATAGAACTCCTGGCAATATATATTAGATCTTGTCCTGAGATTTTGGGTATTCAAGTCAACCGTAGGGTCCACAAAATCAGATTATTCACTGATGATATAATTTTAATGATGTCTGACGTGGAGCGTTCCCTAGCTTCTGTGCAATCGGTACTCAATATATTCAACAAAATTTTGTATTACAAGGTCAGTGCCTCAAAATCTAATATCTTGGCCATTGGTGTCCCACATAGAGTGAAGCAAATACTGATGTCCTACTTTCCCTATGAGTGGTCTAAGGCGGGGGTCAAATACCTGGGAATTAGTCTTACCCCTGCTATGACAGGCTTAGTTCGGGCCAACAATGCTCCCTTCCTTGAAGAGATGACACGTAAACTTGCCAAACTGGGTACCACTAGAGCTCTCTTGGTCAGGGAGGCTCGCCTCTTTTAAGATGATTTTGCTTCCCCAATTATTATATCTCTTTAGGACTCTCCCAATACCGGTGCCTAACTCCTTTTTCAGATCTGCCCAATCTACCTTAAGTAGGTATTTATGGAAAGGTAAGCGGGCACGTTGTTCCTTCGCCAAATCCCTTCGACATCGGAAAGCGGGAGGGGTGGGCATGTTGTCCATTAGAGATTATTATGAAGCTGTAGTTACATACATAGTTACATACATACATAGTTAGTGAGGTTGAAAAAGACACCAGTCCATCCAGTTCAACCCATAATGTGTGTGTGTGTTAACTTTTAACCGTACATTGTATACCCCTGTATGTTGTGGTCTCTAAGTTGCCCATCTTACAGTTTTTTGAAACTATCAATGCTCCCTGCTGATACGACTGCTTGTGGAAGAGAATTCCACATCCTTACTGCTCTTACAGTGAAGAATCCCTTACGCATTTTAAGGTTAAACCGCCTTTCCTCTAGTTTTAGTGAATGGCCACGTGTCTTATTGTATTCCCTTTCTCTGAATAGTTTGTTCCTTATGCTAGGGTCGCCAGTACAGGATTTGAACATTGATATCATATCCCCCCTCAGTTGTCTCTTCTCCAGAGAGAATAAGTTCAGTGCTTGTAGTCTTTCCTCATAGCTGATGTCCTCCATTCCCCTAATTATTTTTGTTGCCCTTCTCTGGACTCTTTCCAGTTCCAGCACATCCTTCCTGAGGACCGGTGCCCAGAACTGGACAGCATACTCCAGATGTGGCCGGACCAGAGTCTTGTAGAGTGGGAGAATAATCTCTTTATTTCTGGAGTGAATCCCCTTTTTTATACATCCCAGTATTCTGTTGGCTTTACTTGCAGCGGCTTGGCATTGCATGCCACTGCCAAGCCTGTTGTCTACCAGTACCCCCAAGTCTTTTTCCATCCTAGACTCACCCAGAGGCTCCCCCCCTAGTGAGTAGCTTGCTTTCTGGTTTCTGGCACCCAAGTGCATTACTTTACATTTTTCAACATTAAACCTCATCTGCCATGTAGTTGCCCACCCCGTTATTTTTTTCAGGTCCGCTTGTAAGGTTTCCACATCCTGCATAGAAGATATTGGCATGCTTAGTTTAGTATCATCTGCAAATACTGAGATTGTACTAGATATCCCCTCCTCTAGATCATTTATGAATAAATTAAACAGGATTGGTCCCAGGACAGAACCCTGGGGGACCCCACTTTCCACACCCGCCCAATCCGAGTACTCTCCATTAATCACCACCCTCTGGACTCTCCCCTGGAGCCAGTTCTCTATCCAGGTACTCACCTTATGGTCCATACCTACCTTCCTTAGTTTGTACAGTAAGCGTTTGTGGGGAACGGTGTCAAAGGCCTTTGCAAAGTCCAGATACACCACATCCACAGGCTTACCTTTATCTAGGTGGCAGCTCACTTCATCGTAGAAGGTTAATAGATTGGTTTGGCAAGAACGATTTTTCATAAATCCATGCTGATTGCTACTAATAATACAGTTTTCATTACTAAAGTCTTGTATGTGGTCCCTTAACATCCCCTCCAAAATCTTGCAGACTACAGATGTTAGGCTGACCGGCCTATAGTTGCCCGGGATACACCTCGGCCCCTTTTTAAATATTGGTACCACGTTGGCTTTTTTCCAATCAGCTGGCACCATACCCGTCTGTAAACTATCCTTAAAGATCAAGAATAATGGTCTGGCAATCACCTGGCTGAGCTCTTTAAGAACCCTCGGGTGCAAGCCATCCGGTCCCGGTGATTTATTTATGTTAAGTTTCTCTAGTTTAGTTCTAAGTCTATCTTCTGTTAGCCATGGCGGCATTTCCTGAGGTGTATTATTTAGTCCGGCCTTACAAGCTAGGTTCGTGTAGCCCTCCGATTCTTTTGTGAAGACTGAAGAGAAGAAATGATTTAACACTTCCGCCTTTTCTCTGTCCTCAGTGGCCATATTTCCTTTGTCATCTTTTATGGGGCCAATGTGTTCTGGCCTCGCTTTTTTACTGTTTATATACTTAAAGAACTTCTTGGGGTTCTTTTTACTCTCTTTCGCTATATGTCTCTCGTGTTCTATTTTAGCCGCCCTGATTTCGTCTTTACATTTCTTATTACACTCTTTGTAATGCTTAAATGCTGCCAATGACCCCTCAGTCTTGTATTTTTTGAAGGCCTTTTCTTTAGCACTAATATAAATTTTTATGTTGGAGTTTAGCCACCCAGGGTTTAGTTTTGCTCTTTTAAATTTATTTCCCTTTGGAATGCACTGGTCAATCCCCTTGTTAAGTATGCTCTTGAAGCACTCCCATTTTTCCTCCGTGTTCTTTGTTCCCAGGGTTCTATCCCAATTGATATTTTCTGTTTTGGGAAATTGGCTCTTTTGAAATTCAGTGTCCTTATATTACCCCTCTGCTTCCTATAACTGTAATTAATACTGAAACTTATTGACCTATGGTCACTGTTTCCTAAGTTGTCCCGTATTTCTATATCCGTGAGCAGGTCTGTATTGTTGGTAATCAGTAGGTCAAGTACCGCATTTTTCCTCATCGGTGCATTCACCATCTGACCCATGAAACTGTCTTGCAAAACATTTAGGAACTGCCTAGCCTTGGCTGAGTGTGCGGTTCCTTCTGCCCAGTCTATATCTGGATAATTAAAGTCCCCCATTATAATGACATTTCCCATCCTTGCTGCCAATCCTATCTGTAAAATGAGGTCCGCCTCCCCCTCCTCCCTCAGGTTGGGGGCCTATAGCATACGCCCAATAATACCTTCCCCACCGTGCCTTCCCTTTGAAGTTCTACCCATAGGGATTCTGCCTCATCCATAGCTCCATTATTAATACCATCCCTCATATTTACCTGTATACTGTTTTTAATATGCAGACATACCCCTCCCCCTTTTTTACCCTCTCTATCTCTGCGATAAAGGGAATACCCCTGAATGGTCGCCATCCAATCATGAGAGCTGTCAAACCAAGTCTCTGTTATCCCCACAAAATCTAAGTCCTCCTCAAACATCAGCAGCTCCAGCTCTCCCATCTTGTTGGCCAGGCTTCTGGCATTGGTATACAAACCTCTTAATTTTGATCGGTTACATATATCCTCGTTTGATGTTTTTAGGCTGCTCTCTTGATTTTGCCCCATACCCACCCTGGGTATAGGAGCTCCGAGCACCCTACCGCTATCGCCCCCAATTCTGCCCTCTGAAACTTGCTTTCCACTGGCTAATTCTACATCTGTACCCTCCCCCCCATTCCCTAGTTTAAAAGCCCCTCTAACTTTGTGGCCATCCTCTCACCCAGTAGGGCTGCACCCACCCCATTTAGGTGCAATCCCTCCCTACCAAAGAGCCGGTGACCGACTGAGAAGTCGGCCCAGTTCTCCAGGAACCCGAAACCCTCCTTACTACACCAGCTCCTCAGCCACTCGTTAACTTCCCTAATCTCCCGCTGCCTCTCTGGTGTGGCTCGAGGTACAGGTAGTATTTCGGAAAATACTACCTTGGAGGTCCTTCTCCTCAACTTAGCGCCTAAGTCCCTGAAATCGTTTAGGACTCTCCATCTTCCTCTGCCTATGTCATTGGTACCCACGTGTACCATGACAGCTGGGTCTTCCCCAGCCCCACCCAATAATCTGTCCACCCGATCCTCGATGTGCCGAACCCGAGCGCCCGGCAAACAACAGACTGTTCGGCACACACGGTCTTTGTCACAGATTACACTATCTGTCCTTCTAATAATTGAGTCCCCTACCACCAGCACCTGTCTTTCCTTTCCCTTTCTCCCGGCCTCACTGGAGGAGTTCTTCACCTGGCAGCTAGGGGCGTCGCTCTGCTCCAGCAATGCTGGTCCCTGACTGGTTTCCCCAACATCACACAACAGGGCGTATCTATTGGGGTGCTCCAGCCCGGGACCAGCCTCCTTGCCTTGTTCCCTTCTACCCCTCCTAACTGTCACCCCTCTAAACTGCTCTGATGCCTGCACCTCCAATACTCCGCCCACCTCTGTGCAGACCCCTGTCTGCACCTGACTGGTACGATCCTGGCTCTCCTCCAGTATGGACATTTGTCTCAGTGTTGCCAGCTGCTTTCCTAGATTCAGGGCCTGAGCTTCCAGGGAAGCAACGTGCTTACATTTTGCGCATATGTATTCACCCTCGATCACATGTCTGAGGAACGCATACATATTACAAGATGTACACCGAGTCGCATCTCCACACCCGCCGGGCATTGTACCTACTATCTAATCTAATCTACTATCTAATCTCTTCCCTTCGGCTCTGGTTCCAAGCTAAATCTGAGCCACTTTAGGTGGACATGGAAAGTTCATACGTGCCCAGTAATGACCTCCGTAGTTTCCTGTTAGCTACTCGGCTTGGAGACAGCTTCATTAAGCCTCTCCCGCCGACTATGGTTGCGTGGCACTGTCCTCTTGGAGGAGATTCACACAACCCAAACTAGATGACACCTCATAAGCACCTGTACTGGTGCCCTTATCTAGCCTCCCTTCCATTATTCCCGATCTCCAGATTTCCCCTTGGATAGCAAGAGGTATCACTCAGATAGAGGATCTCATGGTGGGTCCGGCCGTCAAAACCCTCCGAAAATTGAATATAGCCTCCCACCCACAGAATACTTTAGATACTCACAAATTCAGCATCTCCTACAACGTGCAATGGTTTCTCCAAACGTGGGCTATTTCCTGCACGTTTGCAGCCACTAGGAGTTCTAACTTGTGGGAAATGACACAAAAGATCAATTTACGTTGGTATATGACTCCTCAGCGCATCGCTAGGTTCATTTCTCATGTTTCTCCTATGTGTTGGAGACAGTGTGGAGAGGGAGGGTCTCTGATCCATATCCTATGGGGATGCGTGAAGCTATGAAGGTTTTGGGATAAGGTGTCAGACATCCTGAATCAGATTGCGGGAACCCCCATACCATTGTCTCCTAAACTAGCGATATGCTTGTTGGGAATTGAGGATATCCCTGTCCACTGCAGGACTCCAATCATACATACTCTCTTTGACATCCCGCCTTACTCTTCTCAGGCATTGGCGGCAGCAAGAGGCTCCTAGTATTAAAGAGGTAATATCTATTGCACACACCCATGCTACATACAAATTTATGTTTGTTTCCTCTGTGAATAAGGCTGACAAAGCTTGCATGTAATGGGCTCCTTGGCTGAATTGGCATTCTATAGTAGGACAGAATTATTGTTGATTTTATGTGATCTCCTTTTCTAGCTTTTCCAATATGTAGCTGAACAATACGATAAATCTACCTTTCAATGGTTATCTTCTTTCTCTTTGTGTTGCTGATGTTCATCACCTTGTTTTCAGTAAATTGGCTTGATGTTGGATGAGGGGTGCCCCCTGGGCTGGCCCTGTGGGTGGGGGCCCTGCTCGGGTTGGTGCTGGTGGGGGTCGCTCCTGGACCAAACATGAGGGATCTGTGGGGCGGCTGGCGCTGGTGTCGGGCTGGGCGGGGTCCTCTCCCTCTTCTCGTCGGCTCTCAGAGTTGGATTATCACTAAAATGTGTTATGTTATGTCATTGCCTTTATGAACATCACGTGCTATATTTGTTCTCTGTTCTATTTTGAAAAGACTCAATAAAGAACTATTGTAATTAAAAAGCCAAATAGAGAAAGTGAGGGAAGGGCTAGCAGGGAAAGTAAGAATGGTGGAGGAACATGGCAGGTATACACTTATGCAAGGACCTTGTTCCAAAGATAGCACAAAAAAGTGCAGCTCTCTCCCTCAATAAAGTGCATTTAAATTATAGTACGTATATAAATATCAGAAAATAGTTTAAAAATCATCTATATTAAATTAATTTACACAAGTCCATCTTTTCTTTTAAATATATATACAGTCCATCAATAAATGATTCAATGTCCATGAAAAAAAAGTGCAGTCCCATTCACCAGAAACTCTTCAGTAATTGTCTCTGATCACCACAGTGCCCTTCATCCCACCTATGGGTGTTTTCTTACTTGCTGAAATGGACCTCACTAATTAAAGGAGGTCTATATGCGCTTTGCAGTGTTGTTAGTGGCACCACTCCCACTGGCTGTACACTCCAAATCCTTGGACTCCAGCAGCTCTCAGCGTCAATCCTATAGGAGGCAAGAGGTAAGAACCATAGTGCAAATCGCTAATAAAAAGTATTTATTTCCAATTAAAAATGCACTCTTATTTCAGAAGAAAAAAAATAGCATTTTACAATACAATCTGCGACATACACAGCTCCACCTAATCCCAGATTGATTATGTTAGCCCCCACCTCATGCGTAGCGCCCAATGGGCTTTCTCAAAGGTTAAGGCTAGTGGACTGCATCCCATTTCCTGTTTTTATGCAGCCCAGTTCCCACGGTAACTGCCAAATAACTGCCGCCATGATACTGGAGCCTCGAAGATCTTATTAACCACTTGCCGACCGCCGCAAGTACATATACTGCGGCGGTCAGCTCCGTGCAGGCAAAGTGACGTACCAGTACGTCACTAGCCTGTGAGCCAATAGGGCTCCCGCCCCCCCCCCCCTCATTCATGGACACCTCCGTGCGAGTGACCGGCGGACCCGATGTCCGCTGGTCACTCGCGATCGTCAGTTACAGAGGGAGAAAGGCAGGTGGCTAATGTAAACACAGCCGCCTGTTATTCTCCCCTGTGTAACAGCAGAGATCAAACGGTCTTGCTATGTAGGCCTGTTTATCTCTGCTGTTACACACACAGCCACATGCCGAATCGCAAAATAGGGCCTGGTCAGGAAGGGGGTAAAATCTTCCGGGGCTTAAGTGGTTAAACTTGATACAAGCTATCCAGGTAGACCATATACCTATACTTAATATCTTACACGCTGATAACCTTACTGCTGATATCTAAAATACAGTGTCTGTATCGATATGTGAGATAGCTATACACTTGGAGCTTCCTCTATCACATGCTCTGTATATATATGGTGTGTACTAGCCCCATCTGGTGGTTACATATATAATAGCATATAGCCCTATGTACTCCATATATACCTTACATAGCTTCTAAATGAAGCATAGAAAAATAAAAAAGAAATAAAATAAATCTAAATCACCTATTAAAACATATAACCCCATCATTGGATCCTTCTACTACTAAACTGTACTTGTACTAATGTACAAAAAAAATACAATAGTTGTATTACAAAAATTATACCAATACTGGCATATTAAAATATTTTAAGAAGAACAAATAATAGTTACTCCAGACTGATCTACGAATTACTGATAAAACAGTTCAAATCAAATTCTATGTTAAGCCCTCCAGATGAGGAGACACCCATAGGTGGGGTGAAGGGCACTGTGGTGATCAGAGGCAATTACTGAAGAGTTTTTGGTGTATGGGACTGCACTTTATTTCACGATCATTGAATCATTTATTAATGGACTGTATTCATATTAAAAAGAAAAGATGGACTCATGTAAATGTATTATATATAGATGATTTTTCACTGTTTCCAGATATTTATTTATGCACTATAATTTGAATATTGAATACTGTGTATATATATATATATATATATATATATATACATACAGTATATATATATATATATATATTACATTTTGTACAAATAGTTGGATGCATAGTGGCGCTAGCTGCTTCTTATAGTACTTGTATATAGAGTTGAGTAATAGGTGGTTTATACACAGGAATAGCGCAGAAAGCTTTTTCACACTAATCCCACAGATATAACAGACTGGGGCATGACCAAAAGATGTGTTAGTATGCCTGCAGATGAAGAACCACATCATCAGCATACATCAGAATAATCTGAAAAAATTAATGTTTCTTAATTCTTAATAAGATTTTTAAGGAAACCGGCCAGGGGCAGTGCACAGGGACAGCCTCATTAATTTTAGGTGCTGAAAGTGGTACCATTATTTTGCTGGTAATTCTTAAAGAGGTTGTAAACTCCATTGAAATTTTTTTTTTTCAACCTGAAAGAGAAACACATAATGAGCTAGTATGCATCGCATACTAGCTCATTATGAAATACTTACCTTAGAATGAGCTCCCGCCGTGCCGCCGCTTACCTGTATGATGGGCGACATGTTCAGTCACCCGTCTCCAGGGATCGCGGCATCCGGCCATCTGATTGGCCGGACCCGCGATTACGTCACTCCCGCGCACGGGAGCCGACGGTCACGGCAGGGGGCTCTGAAGGAACGGCACCAGCAGCCGTTCCTTCAGAGCGCATGCGCCAGTGATGTCACTGGCTACATTTAAGGTAAATATCTCCTAAACGGTACATATTTAGGAGATATTTACAGTACCTATAGGTAAGCCTTATCATAGGCTTACCTTTAGGTAAAAGTTGCAGAGGAGGGTTTACTTCCTCTTTTAAGGACGAGCAGCCCAAACCAACTAGTTACATATGATTTTTTTTTTTACTGTGCGTTCTTCTATATAACATCTCGGGTATGATAAAGTTTTTGAAACACAAAATCATAAATTTATAATATACTAAATATATAGTGTATACATAGATATACGTGTATGTGTGTATATATATATATATATATATATATATATATATATATATGTATGTATGTATGTATGTATGTATGTGTATATATATATATATATGTATATGTACAGTAAAACTGCAGGAAAGGGCACTGGGGGGGCAAACTAATGTCAATTTATTTTATTTTGTAATGTAATCCAACAGTATTACAATATATCAGTGTGTTTGTGTGTTTTATTTTTTACATTTTCCACCGGTTCCACCCCGCTGCGAGCGTCACGTCGCAGGAGACGGAAGCCGGGGCTCACAGCATCGAGTGGAAGATCCGCCCGCCGTATGCTGAAGGGACACATCGCGGGATCCTGGGGACAATTCCAGAATCCAGCGATGCTCCCTGGCGGTACCCCGAGTATGGCTCGGGGTTACCGCTAATGGCACTAAAATTTAACCCCGAGCCACACTCGGGAATACCGCTAAGGAGGTTAAACTACCGTACTGTTCAGTTTTTATCTGTCTTAAAGCAGGACTATGTGTTGCTGCTACTTGAAAAAAAAGCTTTTTGTTTTAAAACTGCATTGAATCAGATTGGGGTTCTACTGCTGTTTGTAAGTGAAATTATTCTTAAAAAAAAGTCCATTTCATAATCAAATTGAAATGCTGTTAAAAATGGAACTGATCAAACATTTTTAAACTTTTTTGCATTGGTATATGTCCCTAATGGCAGTGCCTAGCTCTCTACAATAATTTGCCTAATACAGGCGGTCCCCGGGTTACAGGTTACAAACATCCGACTTACAAACCACTCCTACTTACAAACGGAGAGAGAGAGACAACAGGAAGTGAGAGGAAATCTCCCCCTAGGAAGGAAAAATCACTCCTGTAAGAGATCCTATGGGGAAAAGGTGTCTCCACTGAAGCTTTATCACTAATCTTTGTTTCCACAACAACCCAAAATTTTCAAAATCCAATTGTCATAGGGACAAAGAGTAAGGTGAAATCTTCTGAACACAGTAAGAGACAGCAAAACAAATAGTACAGGGGTGTTAACACCTCCCTATGCTATTCAAAAAACACAAAAATCATTATTTTGGCTGGAGCTAAACTTAAAAAATGTACTTGCTCCGACTTGCAAACAAATTTGACTTAGGAACAAACCTACAGACCCTATCTTGTTTGTAACCCAGGGACTACCTGTAGCCTGAAAAATTGGCACTGGCACAATATTTGTCTCCCATAGACTTCAAAGTGATATTCTGCTAAGTTTGGGTTCATCACATTGCCGACAGAATTTGCCAAACTCTTGAAGAATCATTGCTAACCATATATTCTAATCCCTAATTAATGCATGATATCGCACCTTCAAATGCTGGCAACTCTGTATTCTCCAGCAATTTTTCTCAACACTTTGTTTTACCTGTCCACAAAATGTTTTTATGCTGTTCATGAATTTTATGGGGGTGAAATGGGTATCAATCAGATCATCATTCTGGTGTCACCATGAAGACACATCACTTACTGTATACATTTATTTTATTCAAAAGTCTTAAAGACCTATGTGCCACTAACTCATATGAGTGCTTTTCTTTCTTTATTTGGGGTTTACTTGAAATTACTCCCCCCCCCCTCCCCCCAGGACATTTAAAATCCTAACACCCTAACATTTGAAGTCACTACAGCATCTACTAGTATGAGTGCTTCATAATTTGAGGAGTCATTCACTAGGAGTCTGTTTACATATGTTTTTATGCATGATTCACACAATATTCCCTAAAGATTAATGCATTTCTCTAATTAAATTCATTTGCATTCTGTTTGAGATTAGGGATGATCAAACTTTTGAAAAGTTCGGTTGGACCAGAACACCCGAACTTCCCGAAAGTTCGGGTCCGGATTCCAGAACCCCATTGAAATCAATGGGACCCGAACTTCGGTAATCAAAAAACACAATTTTGAAGCCCTAAAACCCAATAAATGCCCCTAAAAAGTGCCTAGGGTTCTGGGTCATGCCCCAGGGACTATTAATCACACAAAAAAAAGTTCTTAAAAATTGTCGTTTTTGATAGAGAGCCAATTATTGAAAAAATTATTGGAAAAAAAATGACATTTCTTTGGATTTAGTGTCTGGGGGGTCTAAAAGTGTACCTGTGACGTTTCAGCTCTGTAGCATGTTCAGAACCAGAAAAAAAAGATATTTTTTCTTAGAATTTTTATTAGTGCAGGGATGGGGTTCCCCTCCTATCACACCTGTATGTGTGTATGTGTATGTATACATATATGTGTGTGTGTGTATATATACCCCTATACAGAAGTTCAGATGTCATGCCTGCCTCCAAAGACGCCCAAAAAATGCCCAATAAATGCCTGCAACAAAAACGCCCAGGTGTGTTGTTGCAGGCGTTTATTGGGCATTTTTTGGGTGTATTTGGAGGCAGGCATAAGATCTGAACTTCTGTATAGGGGTATATATACACACACACACACACATATATGTATATATACACATACACACATACAGGTGTGATAGGAGCGGAACCCCATCCCTGCAAATAATTTCATTAGCGCAGGGATGGGGTTCCGCTACTTTTACACCTATATGTGTGTATGTGTTTATATACATATATATGTGTGTGTGTGTATATATACCCCTACACAGAAGTTCAGATGTCATGCCTGCCTCCAAAGACATCCACAAAAAAGCCAAATAAACGCCTGAAACAAAAACGCCCAGGTGTGAAAGTAGCGGAGCCCCATCCCTGCTCTACTGCAATTCTAAGACAAACAATCTTTTTTCTCTGGCGGTCACCCTGACATGGATGAATTCGGTCACCCTGGCATACAAGGAGCGGAGCCCCATCCCTGCTCTACTGCAATTCTAAGAAAAATTATCTTTTTCTTATGGCGGTCACCCTGACATGGATGAATTCGGTCACCCTGGCATACAAGGAGCGGAGCCCCACCCCTGCTCTACTATTAATTCTAAGAAAAATGATCTTTGGTGGTCACCCTGACATGGATGAGTTCTGTCACCCTGGCATAGCAGTCAGAATCAGTTCACCCTACACTACACTACGGTCACCCTGACACTTAACACTTTCCCTACAGAAACTAGATTATTAAATCTAACTATAGTGGTATATAGTACCCTAACTACACTAGATATCCCTTTCCTTACACTAATAATTGCTAAATGACACTTTTGCAGCAGGAGTAACAGAACTGCTTCCACTCTCTTCCACAGCCCCTGTATTACAGTGCTAGAGATTTGGCGGGGCTATGTTATATACTGGGGGGCGTATTCACTACTGATTGGCCTCTGGACCCCCTAGTCACTCCAATCACATTCCTAGCATCCTCCTGCCCCCTCAGTTGGCTTTTACTGATGTTTCTGGTCCAATCACTGGCTTTTAAAGCCCAGTACCTGTCCCATTGCATTTTGGTCGGTTCTGGTTGCCGAATTCCGAACTTTTTCCGCAAAAAATTCGGAATTCGGCCGAATTTCGAACAGTCAATGTTCGGGTGGAACCGATGGTCGACCCGAACCATTCGATAATCCCTAGTTGAGAGTTGTGTAATTATTGTTTAAAGACATTTCTAAATAGATGCATAAGATTGCAATGAAATTCAAGATTCCCTGGCAAACAGCAGCTGCTTTTATTTATAGAAAATGGCCTCAATTGACATATTTGCAATTATATTTTGCTGCACCAATGTTCCTCTATATCCAGTCCCGTTGCAATATGTGAGAGCTCCTACAGAAGCTGATATTTCCTAACATAACATTCATTAAACTGAGATGGGATATGCTATAAGTTTTCTCATTTCCCAATGTAGTACATATGAGAAACCCAGACTTGCAAAAGACAGTTGAAGATTTCTCATGCACATATACCAACAGTTAAAAGCAGCCATTTAATTAATATAACACTAGCAAGAGCAGGGGAATTCACTAAGAACATGCTTTGATTTCATATAGTCAAAACTCTTTGGTGAATTCTAATATGCATACTTTACAGAAGAGTATGCAATGGTCCCATCCCATATACAATGTAATTGGTCAAGTAAAATGTATCTTCTAAGTATTATTAATATTTAGTAACTTCTATTTTCAAATTTTTTTTCTGCAGGCTTACAATAGATGCCGAGTGCCAACTGCAACTGCACAACTTTCCAATGGATGCGCATTCTTGCCCTCTGGAATTTTCAAGCTGTAAGTATTTCATTCTCATTTACTTTATTAAACAAAATGGATTTATTTGTTTTTTAGAACACAATATTTTAAACAACAGATGTTTACAAGGTTTAAGGAATAGATATTATATAATTACTAATTATTACATAATTATTGTATGTATTGAATAGCTATATTGCAAAACAAAAACAATGGTTAATTGCAATCACAGATTACACTGAAATCCAAGAGCAAGGCCTATGGTTTTCAGGAAGATAGAGTGGACCAAGTCTATGTAGGGGATAGTAAAAATATAGAGTCCACAGATGCAGTTTCATTCACCTAGAAGGTACATTGTGGTAAATTGTAAGTCATTCCATTGCAGCTGTGGAATAATTTAGCTCATCCTTGACAAATCAGAGCTTGCATTTATGATAACCAAATATAATACCAAAAAATCTCATAAAGCTTTAATTTGTTAAAGTGGTTGTAAAGGCTAAAGGTTTTTATCTTTATGCATTGCATGCATGAATGTAAAAAACCTTCTGTGTGTAGCAGCTCCCCCAACCCCCCCCCCCAATACTTACCCAATCCCTGTCTTGATCCAGCGATGTGCAGAAGAGCAGTGGCTCTCCGGAGTCTCTTCCTCCGCACAGAGACAGCAGCGGGACTTTTTGGCTCCTGCTACTGTCAATCACAGCCAGTAGGCCAATGAGGAGAGATCAGGAGTGGCCTCCAGCAACACTTCATGTGTGAGTGGACACACAGAGCAGCGGTTTGGGAGCAAGCCTGCTCAGGTACCCCCATAGCAGGCTGCTTGCTATGGGGGCATTTGGCAGGAGGGAGGGGTCAAAAGCAGGGGAAGGGGACTTGAGAAGAGGAGGATCGGGGCTGCTCTGTGCAAAACCGCAGCACCGAGCAGGTAAGTATAACATGTTTGTTATTTAAGAAATAAAGCTTTTAATATCACCTTAACCACTTAAGCCCCGGAAGATTTTACCCCCTTCCTGACCAGGGGGTATTTTGCGATTCGGCACTGCGTGATTTTAACGGACAATTGCGTGGTTGTGCGACGCTGTACCTAAACGAATTTGACATCCTTTTTTTCCCACAAACAGAGCTTTCTTTGATCACCTGTGCGATTTTTTGATCATGATCTATAAACAAAAAAAGAGTGTCAATTTTGCAAAAATAACAATATTTTTCACATTTTTTTTATATGAAATTCCCCAAAAAAAATGTAAAAATCAAAATTTTTTAACATTTTCGGCCAATTTGTTTTATGCTACATATGTTTGGTAAAAAAAATCGCAAAAAGCATATTTTGATTGGTTTGCGCAAAAGTTATCGCGTTTACTAACAAAGGGAAAGATTTTTGTCATTTGTGTTGTTTTTTTTTTTAACGCGTAATGGCGGCGATCTGCGATTTTTTTTTTCCCGGGACTGCGACATTGGGGCGGATAGATCGGACCCTTGACTGACATTTTTGACACTTTTGGGGTTACCAGCGACATTACTGCAGTAATCAGTGCTATACATATGCACTGTTACTGTAAAATGACACTGGTAGTGAAGGGGTTAACTTTATTTGAGAGGGAGGGGCTGTGTGTGTCCCTAGGGGCGTGATTCTAATTGTGATTGGCTGTGGCTTGAGGTGTAGGAACAATGATCAACGGTCCTACATAGTAGAACCATATCATCACTGTTCCTACACAGGGGAGAATGACAGGCGGCTTGTTTACACTAGCCGCCTGCCTTTCTCCCGCTGTCACGGACGATCGTGAGTGAGCGGCGGACATCGGGTCCACTGCTCACACATGCGGGGGGTCCGTGACCGCGCTGGAGCGGGAGTGCGCCTCCGGCGGCGCGCGCTCGCTCCCCAGAGCCTCACAGGCTAGTGACGTGCCGGTACGTCACTTTGCCTGTGAGGGGCTGACCGCCGCAGTATATGTACTTGCGGCGGTCGGCAAGTGGTTAATGTAAATGTAACAATTGTTTTACATTTTTTGTAAATATGTATTTTTTCAAAATAATATCTGGTGATCCAGCCATGAAGGTGAAGGTACTTTTTGTTAAGTGGTACCAGTTATGTCCCATTTGTGCTCCTGCACTGTTACTTTATTACATGTTTCCTTGGAGGAGACTACAAATGGCCATTTTGATATATATTGCTTAAGCATGCAGTGCGTTAACATGTAGTGTATTGCCTTGGTGCGTTTGCATGCCATTAAAAATGAACATTGAACAAACACAGTGAGTGGCTTTGTGAGTCGGATAGCAGACAGCCAGTCCTTCAGTGGGAACACTTGATTAAGCTCTTTATTCCACTGGAGGAAGGCAGGGATCTTAGAGAAGGAAGTGGGATTTTGTAATCTGGCAAAAAAAACAAAGAACCACCACCTTTTTGAATGTGAGATGAATGATAATAGTTCCATACCTCCTCATCCACATCCAATTGCCAACAGGCATGTCTACTTTGGAAATGACAAATTTGAGTATACTGGAATGTGCCCTGTAGAGACATATCGGTAAATACATCTTTAATCCATATACTGTATGACCTCTTTGCAACCAAGGCGTACATTTGGAGTGGAATCTCTGGTTTCTTAACAGTAACGGAAGGACCTAGGTTACTGATGTAGTATTCCCATGCTGCCAAAGAGGCCTCTATAAGTGGATGTTGCGGTAAATACACTGGCTGCGCTGTGATTTTAGCTAATAGCAATGCGGTGAGGTCTCTATTCGACAGCAGGGCCTTTTCTAGTAGTACCCAGGGCTTAGGCATTGAAGGTGTCACCCAATCTTTAGTTTGGACCAGGAGCGCTGCTCTATAATAATCCTTCAGGTTTGCTAACCCTGCTCCTCCCAATCTGACTGGTCATGTTTTTTTTCCATTCCATACAAAGGCCGCAAGAGCTTTCTTAAGGGTTGCGAAAAACTGGTTAGGAAGTGTAATGGGGAGTGTACGGAAGAGGTACAAAATGTTGGCGTAAAAGTAACATCTTAAAAGTAGCTATGCGTCCCATCCAAGATATTTCATATTTAGCTAACAGCACTAATTCCGACTGTATCGTTTTAAGTAAGGAGTTATAATTGACCTGGTATAATCTAGATACAGGGGTCGTCAGTTGAATACCCAGGTAAGAGACAGACTGTGTATCCCAACAACAAGAAAGTTGTGATTTGTAGGAGAGTAGGGATTTATGTGAAATATTGACAGATAAGGCCGAGCATTTGGCGACATTAACTTTTAGTAGGATACCTTTCCGAATTGGTCAATTACCAACTGAACTGCTTTTAGTGAGGGACTAATATTTGTTAGGGTAGGATTACATCATCGGCAAAGAGCCCTATTTTGTGTGAGGTATGATTAACTGTAATCCCTGAAATGGAAGGATTATTTTTTATTGCCTCAGCAAAGGTCACCATCGCTAATGAGAAGATAAGTGGGGATAAAGGGCATCCCTGCCGGGTACCGTTAGATATGGTAAAACTATCCGAAAGATTGACGATGTGTAAATTCTAGCAGACGTGTTAGTGTAAAGTGCCATGGTGGCTGAAACTGTAGGGCCTTTGAAACCAAATTTACCTAATACGGCTCGTAAGTAACCCCAGTGGACCCTATCATGCTTTTTCAGCATCAAGTGTTAGGAGACTTGCTGGGATCTTATGGGTTTCAGCAATTTTAATTAGATTCAGCATTCGCCTGGTTCCATCTTGGGCCTGGCTACCTTTAACAAATCCCACTTGATCAAATACGATTAGAGAAGGGGTTACATCCGCTAAGCGTTTAGCCAGGACTTTTGCATAAATCTTTAGTTCAGTGTTAAGGAAGGAGATAGGATGGAAATTTTGGAGGCAATTGGGCTCCTTCCCTGGTTTGAGTCACTACTAAAGCCTGTAACATCTCCTGTGGGAATTCACCAATATCATCTGCTTCCTTAAACATATCTAGAAGGTTTGGCGACAAGATGTCCTTTAAGGCCTTATAATATTATGCTGAGAAGCCATCTGCGCTTGGTGACTTATTATTGGCTAAGGCATTTATCACTCTACCTATTTCCAGTTAAGTAAAAGGGGTATTAAGCCTCTCCAGTGTAGGTAGATCTACAGTTGGAAGATTGATTGACTCTAAAAAAGTGTTTATTAGTTCTGAGGTTGGATTGGGAGTAGTTACAGTACATAGTTAGCCAGGTTGAAAAAAGACACAAGTCCATCTGGCTCAACCAATAAAAAACAAAAAACTGTAAAGAAAACCCAACCATACAATAACATATACACAATCCTATACCCGCAGTTGATCCAGAGGAAGGCAAAAAAAACCCAGCAAAGCATTATCCAATTTGCCACAGCAGGGGTAAAAAATTCCTTCCTGATCCCCCTAGTGGCAATTGGATATTCCCTGGATCAACTTTACTTATAAATATTAGTACCCATTTATAATATGTACATCTAGGAAAAAATCCAGGCCTTTTTTTAAAGCAATCCAGTTGCGCTATCCAGAACCACCTCTAGAGGGAGTCTATTCCACATTTTCACATCTCTTACGGTAAAGAAACCTTTCTGTATTTGGAGATGAAATCTGTTTTCCTCTAGTCGTAAAGAGTGCCCCCTTGTCCTCTGATTTGAGGTAAAGGTTTTAACTACATGAATAAAAGCTGACCATTGTAAGCAGTCCTGTCAGTGTTACATGGTTTGTCTCAGGTCTTTTATTGCCACTTTTTTAAAAGTTTGGTATGCTAAAGGAAGTTTAAAATAAATAGATTAACTGGCAGGACCACTTGGTTACATACATTTTTTACAGGGACTCAGTGACAAATTTACAAGGCCAGCTGTGGGTCACTGCTGCTTATCACTGAAGCATGAAACACACTAATACAGGCATATATTTCTGTATTATAAATATTGTTTAAAAATATGTTACAGATATGTATTGCCAAAAGTCCACTTTGAGAAGGCCATCAGTGTGTACCACAAAGAAAGTGTGATTGCATTACACTGAAATGTTGTGTGTGAAACAAATATGCATAATATAAAAAGGTGTTTTAAAGCAAAGGCTATCTTGGAAAAATGTGATAATAAGCCTAAATCTCCTTTTGCTGGCTGAAACAAAAATAGATTATTTGTGTGCAATAAAGAAGGAAGAAAATAGAGGTAACCATTATAGCAAGAAATATATGCAAAACAATTATACTTTTCTTTAACTCTTAGTTTGCAGAATGTAGCTTAGCTGTCTAATGACATAGCAGGTGACTCACAGCCTCAGCTCTATATGTTTTTTCTGAGCCTGTGTAGAAGGGATGTGTCCCTTTCCTCCACTCAGCTATCAGATTACAAGGAATTCTGTGATTTAGCTCTGCAGTGTGTGTGACATCAGATCCTTGACTCCTGCTTTCTTCTGCTGTGAAAAAGTATTTGATCAGTGTGTTTTATAAGGCTTTACAGTAAAATTGGCTGCAGATACACAAGTAAGGGATGGTTTATTTCATGTCTGTGTATAACCGGAGGCTAGTCACTTCACTGGGAATATGTGGGGGTTTATAATCACATTTTTTGTCATTCCTTTAGTTAAGCAATTACTTTCACAAAACAGACAAACAAATTACCAGGATACATAGAGTACTGGTTATTATAATAAAAGAGTACAATGTCATATAGACAATATTAGAAAGACCACCACAACCAGTAAGAAAGGCACAGTAAGACAAAAACAATATATTTTCAAAAACAATAGTTCATTAAGAGCATTGTGGACAAAATTTCGGGGCAACACTACAGGAAGTTACCGAAAGGTAAAAAAGGGGTTGGATCAGATGCTGAGGTAGACTGACTTTCTGAAACATTTTGGGCTGGAATAGAACGACAGGGGCACTGCCATCCAAATATACATAGACAGAAAAATGTATAGTAAAGAGGCTAGATAAGAGTCATGAGGGTACATACTGTGATGCCTGTAGGCAGGTTGGAAGAAGGAGGGAAAGAAAAGGGGAAGAGAAGAAGAAAAATTAGGGCAAGGTGAGGAAGGAAAAAATGAGCAGGAGCATAGACAAGAGTCAAGCATTCTGTCCCGGGGAGAGTAAGGAGGGCCAGGAAAAAGGTAAACTCACTGAAGAGGAGTGAGTTAATTCAAGCAAGTGCCCATGTAAAGAAAATATTGCCATGGTCTCCAGGTGTTATGCTGAGTGGCTGTGAGGTTCTCCATGCCCCTAAATTCATACACCTTGGAAAAACAGAGAGAGAGAGAGAGTGGAAGGATATACTTCCATCCAGCAAAGTGAAGTGCAGGCCTTTGCCGCATTTGGCAGCTGAATGGTGAGGAAGGACTTATATTTCTTGATAGATTTTCTTGATTAGTGTAGCAGGCAAGTTGTAGGGTCATCATGCAGATCTACAGCAGTGAGTTGTTTGATTATACCAGTTACTTCTTGCCAGAACGACTGGCACTTTGGGCATTTCCAGAAACTGTGGAGAAAGGTTCCACTCTCAATGCTACAGCGCCAGCAAACACTGGGGATCTGGGGCTATATGTGTTAGAACAGGGACCTGATACCATCAGGTGAGGAGTTTGCAGTTGATCTCTTAAACCCTGGTGGTCATAGAGGATTTTTGGGCAAAATTTAGAATTTTCTCCCACTGTGCAGTGGTGAAGGACACACCCAACTCAGATTCCCATTTAGAGAGAAGGATTTCAGAGGGGTGTAGTCAGCCTCTGGGCAGACAAGAAATTAGTAAATTAGAGAAAGACTATGGTGGACTGGTTCGCCCTCATGGCACATGGTTTCAAAGGCCGTCAGTGAATGGTTGATACCTGGCGAGCATGAAAGTGTGCAAAGGTATGATCAGAGCTGGAAACCTCCCCAGAAATCTAGAGGGGGGGTCCACAAGCCGGGTGATGTTAGTTGAGGTTAGGGTCTCATCAGAGGTATGGATCTGTCAAATGGGTATACCCCCTAACTTTGAAACAGTAAAATTGATTATTGTGAAGTCCCAAGGCAAAGACACTTCTTGAGTGAACCCTTAATGTGCTTCCAAGAGTGGGGTGCATACTGAGATCCATGGGTAAAGGGAGGACCAACCAGGGCCAACTCAGAGCAGTGCCCTGGGAATCCCGTAAGTTCCATGGCAACCCAGTGTTTGGCCTCACCATGGCAATGCCAGTGAATCCAATGTGTAAGATGGGCTGCTCGATAGGAGCGGATTTCAGGCAAGCCCATGCCCACCTGGATCTTAGGTGGGGTCAGAGTGTGAAGTGTGAGGCGTTTGAAGTGTTTGGCTTCCTGACCAAATAAAGGCATAAACATAACACTGGCTTTTTTGAAAAAATGCATAGGCAAGAAAATGGGAAGGACCTGTAGCATGCAGTGCTGCAGTGGTTGAACCAGGTTAACATGAGCAAGTGCCAATGCAATAGACCATCTTTAATCATAAGCAACAGTGATGCAAAGTTTGCGGTGTAAAGGTCAGAGAGGTCTGGTGTAATGTTAGTACCCAGATACTGAATTTAATCAGTCGCCCACCAGAAAGCAAAGAAGGGGAGGAGATGTCAGAACACACCAGAGTCCGAGGAGACATTTAATGCTGAAAAGTTAGCTAGATTGATTTTAAAGTATGACCCATTATGGCTTCATAATTAATGCAAAGCCTGCAGCAGATTAGGTAAAGAGGTGAGTGGATCGGTGTTGAAAAATATCAGGTCATCAGCAAGTGCCGCAACCTTGCGTACATCAGAAGTTTTGCAAAAGCCGGCAATGGATGTTTGCAAAAGCCAGCATTGACCTTGCACAGAAAGGGTTCTAATGTTAAGATAAAGATTAGTGGGGAAAGGGGACACCCCTGGCACGTCTCACTGGAGATGGAAAAAAAGTCAGATCTATTTTCATTGACCTTAACAGAGGCCGAAGGCTGGGAATAGAGAGAAGTGATCCAAAGGAGCATAGAGGTCCTAAGCCCAATATGAGCCAGGGTTGCTAACATAAATTGCCAATTCATCCATTTAAATGCCTTTTTGGCATCGGTAGAGAATAAAATTAGTGGATTTTTGAGGTCCTGGCTGCGTGGATAAGATTAAGGACACAAATGGTATTTTCCCAGGGCTCCCTGAGCGGGAAAAAGCCCATCTGATCTCAGTGATACATGGTATGATGAGACCAGGCCAGTTTTTTTTTACTTTGTGGAACAGGAGGGAATTAAGCTCTTAAGGAGTTCTAGGTAGATTTCCCTTGTGAGGCTGGCCTTGTGGGGGCCTTCCAGATGTCACAGTTGAGCTAAGAAAGTATCCACCTGCAGGGAACGCTCCCGTTTGAGTTTAGTGCTGATCATCATTAAGGAGCCCCTAAGGACCGGTTTGTAGGCTTCCCAGAGCATAAAGGGGTTGTCCACTGAGTCAGAGTTAATTAAGAAATATTTTGAAATGGAGTGCCCAAGGGCTGCACCGATGTCAGGAGATTGAAGTAGGGCCTTGTTTAGGTGCCACAAAGGAGGGCTGCAAATGGTATGCCCCCATTGTAGGTCCATGTAAATGGGAGCATGATCCGAGAAGGTGATTTCTCCTAACTGAGTCAACAGAGCCCTAGGCAGGTATTTCTTGGGAATCAGAAAGTAGTCCAATTGCGAGTATGTATGATGTACCAACAAGTAAAAGCCATAGTCCCTGTCTTGAGGATATACGCCATGGGTCAATAAGTTGTAAAAGAAGATACTCAACTTTAAGGCTTTTGAGGTGGGAATAGAAGATATGATATGCACCCTTGGAGATGTCCAAGAGGGGGTCCATCGCAAGATTGATGTCACCACCAAATACCAGGGTTCCTTCCATGAAATCTAGCAACACTGGAAGCAACCTCCTCAAAAAGGAGAGGTGGTCCACGTATGGAAAGTAGATGTCAGTGAGGGTACCAATAGAAACTGGCCCTGCGGATCCTGCTGTACTGCATAGAGCCACCAAGGGACAGATGTAGCCAGCAAAATGCTAATGCTCTTTGATTTAGAGATGGTCGAGGGACAGCAATAGGCCAGCAGGAAATCCCTATTGGTCAACTTAGGGACGTGGTCCACCTTAAAATGGGTTTCCTGTATGAAAGCCACTTGCGTCTTACTTTTTTTCAGATCAGAGAGGAGACTTGAGTGCTTCTCAGGGACACTGAGGCTGCCGATAATAAATGAAGTGAATTTGAAAATAGCCATGTGCTAATCACAGAAGTCCAGCCATTTAGGCATGGTGACAGCAGGTTTTGCTCAAAGAAGTCAAAAAGCATTGGCAGTTGGTAAGGAGAATGGAGGTAAAAGGACTCACCCCAATTACAAGCAATGAGTTGGATCAGGTGACCCCATCGGTAAGTACCACCTGACTCTCGAATGCCTTTAAGGAGTGGATGGAGCATACCCCTCATGACATGGGTTTGTTGCAATATATCTGGGTAAACCTGGATGGTCGCTCCTTTAAATTCCTCTGGACCTTTGGACCTCGTCTGTCGCAAAATGTATTCATTGATAACATAAAAGTGCACTCTGAACAAAACATCTCTGGTGGGGGGCATGGCAGAGGCCATAGAGGCTGAAGATGGGATGCGTGGACCCAATCCAATTTTAATTTCACTGTCGAGGACTTATCCAAGAGTGGGTTGATGATAACAACCACTGTTGAACAGAGGTCAGTGCCCGCAGTAGCCTCAGGAATGCCCCGCAGCTGTAAATTATTTCTTCTGCTCCAGTTTTCCGACGTCATCAATACGCAGTTGGATGTCAATGAGATGCCGGCAGTATTCTGATTGGGTGACCTCCAGAGCTGCGAGCTGGGCATCTGTAGTAGAGGAAGAGGATTCCAGGGTAGTCACCCATTGATCTGCAGAGTCAATCTGTTGACAAAGGTCATGGTCGTGGAAGATTAACGATAGAGGTGGCCATGGCATGGATATTCTGCTTGGTGGGTAGGTCTATGATCATCTTCCTGAGATCACTGTCATGGTGGGAGTGTAAGATCTGTGAGAGAATGAAGCCCTTTATGGAGTTAGTCCATGGTAATTCCGGTGTAAGGATCGGGGAGTCAGGGCGGGCAACAGAGGAGGCTGTTTGATGGAAGATTTCTTTGAGCCAGAGGAGCTGGCCGGTCCAAATCTCTACAATGCCATGTTGGATGGGACAGCACCAGCAGGGGCCAGGGAAGAAGCTGTGTGTTGCGGCAGAAAGTAATGAGTAATCTCCTGTCCTTTCAGTTCCCCCGGCTGCAGGTGGGTGTTTTTTGTCACCGGGCAGGACATGAGTTGCAGCAGCCAGGGCAGGCAAAGCTGGCTGTCTGGGGAAGTGATCTGGGCAGAGCCCTCTGAGAAGCCTGTTCTAACCCGCCATATCCATACCATGCCCCCTTTATCTTTTTTTAGGCACATAAAACATGATCTGTTTGCAGTGCAGCTGTGCCTGCACTGCAAGGCTTAATTGCTAATTTATGTCTAGGGAAACAAAAAAAATAATTAACTTGTCTTATCCAATCCACCACTCCTTCCCAGAGCTAGACCGGGCTCTGCAGCTTCTGCTTCTAGCAGTCTAGGGTCCTGACATTACCAAAGACAAGAGCAGGGTCCATAGCCTTGACTTGGTTGTGAGGATGCCAATGGAGGAGCAACCTCTGATGGGGGAGTGGAGGATCAGGTAAGTAAAACTGTTTCTCCTCTCCCTTGAACCTGCAGTCACACCGTGGGCACAGCCCCATTGCAAAGGATACTTTTTTATCTGCCTGGAGTTTGGCTTTAATTAAAATGGCTATTGCCAGAAAATTTGAATGAATACAAACTGCATGGTGTAGAAATAAATCCTTGATACATGTGGATTTTTATTTGCATTTAAGATGGTTACCCAAAAGAAGAAATAATTTACCAGTGGAAACGAAGCTCAGTTGAGGTGGGAGATGTTCGCTCATGGAGACTTTATCAGTTCTCCTTTGTTGGACTAAGAAATACAACCGAAGAAGTGAAGACAACCTCAGGTAAGAAAAATGCATATCTTGCTGATCATGAAATATACACATACACAAATGTATGCCATATACAATTCATTTGTAATACATATTCAAAAAACTGTGAATAATTTCACACTTACTGTTGTCCTACTATCCACCTCTAAATTTTTTTAGAAATACAAGTCTCTACCTTGTCCATTGTGGTACTCCACCACAGGAGTTTGCTACATGTAAATCGACTTACTTAAATGACAATACCCAACCCATCTTGCACCCAGTCTTTACTACAGAGTGTAAAGTAATCCTGTTTTCAAAATGAAATTGTCCACAGACAGCCAGCAGACAAAAAAAAAAAAAAAATATATATATATATATATATATATATATATATATATATATATATATATATATATATATACAATTGTTACACAAAGCATGTTGTAATTTACTGTTGTTAAAAAAATGTTTGAAATTTTCTTTTCAATCTGTGTTGCAGATTGCAATTAGTCGACCTGGAGGCACTCTGCATACCAAGTGCAAAAAAAAGTGTAATTTCCCACTTGTTTACTTGACCTACTGATTTTTCTAGAAGTCTGCACTAAGACACCACTCAGATTTTAAGCACCCCATGCACTAGAAATGTAGGTTTTGGTAAGATACTCCCTGGGGGTTAATTACTTCTAAAGGCATTCAGATACTGCAACTTTTCTAATTAGAACACAGAAAGTGTGCCAGATGATTATAATGAACCAGAATAAGTATGCTGCAAAATATAGGAATCTGCTACATAGTTTAATAAAATCACTGCAAAGTACATTGTAAGGATGTTGTTTTTTCAGAAAGTTACTCCTAATGAGGGTAGGGAGTAATTCTGTTCTTTAGGGTAAAGTTGCACTTATCCATTAATTTATATAGGGCTAGAATGCACACTTTTGTTAATGTTCAACTTAAATATTTCACCCCCCCCCTTACACACACACACACACACACACACATACAAGCATATACTCTATTAACCAAAATGTATGAAATACGTATGGGTTAAACCACAGCACTACTGTACCTTCTCATATAATTATGTACAGTATGGGATATTTATTTATACTCTTAGCAGTGTCATCAGTTCATGTCTTTAATCCTTTTATTAGCCCTTAACCACTTATGTTGATGTTTAATTGGGACAATAATTCTACTCTAACACATTCCCTATCACCATAAGTTTTTTAAGAAAAACATTTGCTTGAAATACGTAACTATGAGTACACGCTCCTTTAAAACTAATTTTCATGTATAGAGAACCAGCCAGTTTGACAAGTTTTTTTTATTATAACTTGTACACAAAACGTGGGCATTTGCCTTAGTCCTCACAGACTGTTAGAATAGATGTGTGTACAAAAACAATGATAAGACTGATAGAAACAAATTCTATATAAATCATATAAAGAATATTGAGTAATATAACAAAAAAAATAGGTAATATTAGATGTGGTTTGAACAGAAATAGCTGTAGAAGCCCCTTGGTATCTAACTAAGAATAAAATAATAGATGTGAATCCCCAAACTCATACATTTGTAATGGTGGAGCCAGGGTTGTCAAGATTGTAGGAAGTTTTTTCAAGTAGATTGCCTGCATAGCT
Source organism: Pelophylax lessonae (assembly GCF_965119305.1). NCBI lineage: Eukaryota > Metazoa > Chordata > Amphibia > Anura > Ranidae > Pelophylax > Pelophylax lessonae. Next base: position 413,603,377 of record NC_138771.1, on the reverse strand, counting down.
AGAACTGATTCAGAGGTTATTATTGAGTTAACTCTATGAATTACCAAATCATATGAAAAAAGACACAGGCACATATGCCAATTGCCACATAAAACCAGCACATGAGCTACAAATCTCATTCCTAGAGCTTTATTGTCCAATAATGAAGTAGTAGGCTCCCTTGGGATGTTTTAGGGAGAATTGCTGGTAATCATTAACTGGCCATACACAGCTTTTTGTCATTCAGACAGTAAGCTGGGAAAAAAGAAAAAAGTAATCCACACAAATGAGGTGGATGAAGAATTTCCCCCCTCTTCGACATTGTATTCTTACAGCTGCACCCACCACTGTCCGAACACACTAATCTGTGGCTGCAGCTGCTGATCAAGAAACATTTTCCAACAAGTCCCTTCAAAAGAAGTCAATCAAATGAGAAACTTCTGTCATGCGGGGACAACCACACACTGGTCGAAATTCAGGCATTCCCAACTGAACTATGTGAGTTTCAATCAGTATATGGACACTTAAGTCTAGAAACTAGGGCTATTCTTCAGGACAACCAAATATGCAATTCATTGCTGACTTCAGAACACCCCTTCAAACCCATTGTGGGGAGATTCCATGAAGACCATGTATATTTTAATCAAGGTCGTTAAATAAATGGAATGTTAACAAGATAAAGACAAATTATTTAGTTTATTTAATCATAAAGGTACAATTATTTGGGCTCACAGTTGTTATGTCTGTTGGTGGAGAGGTATGTCATTTAAATATGCTAGAAGAAGAAGAGCACAGTAAAAGGAATTTAAAACTTTTTTGGAAAATATTCCAAAAACATATGCACATACATTTAAAAGAAGCCATATCTTTCTTTTCATAGGAAAAGCCATATTTCAGACCCAAAAGTCAAATCTTCGAGCAGCTTTATTTGTGACAGAGCCAATAGAAGACCTTGCAGGGTTCCCCTTGCAGCTGTTGGAAACAGTCCTCATAGATACTTTTTTTGTGACATACAGTAGTTATTTTAAAGGAAAACCCCATAAATTATATATTTAATTAGTACACAAACCATATTGTAATTTAAACCTATTCAATATATATTTTCTGTATTTATGTTTATAGGTCATGATTAACCGCTTAAAGCCCAGCCGCTGCAGCTATACTACGGCAGGCTTGATCTCCTGCGCTCGCGGGAGCGGGTCTCGGGCGCGCACGCCCACCCTCTCGCCCTGCAGCTAAGCAATGGGTCCAGCAGCCGCGATGGCCACCGGTAAAGCGGTGATCTCTGCAGGGACTGACAGAAGGCAGTGTGCCATTGTAAACATGGCACGCCGCTCATCTGTCACTGATTGAAACAGGGCTCCTGTGTTCCTGTTTTTTCGAAACACAGGAGCCCTGTTTCCATCCACCAAGTCTGGCCCCCCCACAGTTAAAATCACCCCCTAGGTACACATTTAACCCTTTGATCATCCCTGGTGTTAACCCCATCCCTGCCAGTGTCATTATTACAGTAACAGTGCATATTTTTAGCACCCACTGATTACTGTAGTAATGTCACTGGTCCCCCCAAAGGTGTCAAAAATGTCAGTTAGGGGTCCGATCTGTCCGCCGCAATGTCGCAGTCCCTCTAAAAATCGCAGATCACCACCATTACTAGTAAAAAAAAACAAAAACATAAAAATGGCATAAATCTTTCTCCCAATTTGTAGACGCGATAACTTTTGCGCAAACCAATCAAAATACACTTAATGGGATTATTTTTTACAAAAAATTTGTGGCAAAATTCAAATGGGCCAAAAATGTGTTTTTTTTATTTATTTTTTTTATTGGGAATGTTATATAGCAGAAGTGAAAAATACAGCTTTTTTTTTCAAAATAATTTTTTGATTTATAGCGCATAATCAAAAAACTGCAGAGGTGATCAAATACCACCAAAAGAAAGTTCTATTTGTGGGGAAAAAAAAGGACGTCGATTTTATTTGGGTACAGCATCGCACAACCGCGCAAAGTAACGCAGTGCCGAATCTCAAAAAATGGCCTAGTAATTAAGGGGGCAAATCCTTCCGGTCCAGAAATGGTTAAAATAAAACTGGCAAAAATGTGTATGTTTTTGTCTTGCACACGTGTCTATTATACTGTATATTAATACTTTCACAGAATATTTATAGTGTTGCCCTTGTAACTTGCTCTTCGCTACTTCCTGTACTGGGAGTTTCATTTATTAAAGATTCCCACAACACTAGGATTGATCACGTGATTGGTAAAGGCAGCTCTTACTTAGACATACAGTATAGAAGTGTGGTGGCAGAAAAAGACCAAATGATCCACCTACTATGTCTATCTTTTAAATTTATATTTTAGCATTTTTACCATTTAGGTTTTTTATTTATTTTTTGTGCATTTTTTTTAATATTTTTCTTTATTATGGCCCTATGTTTTCTCCAAGCATATTTAAAATCAACTTCCTGTTGGTTCATTCACTGCTTCTGCTGAAAGTTTGTTTCAAGTATGAACTACTTTTGTTAACTTCAAAGATAAAACAAACCTTAATGCCTAAACCCAGTTTTGCAAGTTTGGCAAGTGTTAGTAAACCTAGAAACAATCATTGCAACTACTTTGTGTATCCAGGTAAACTATACAGTGCTTGTTTATTTTTAGAATAAATTGAGCTTTAATTTAATGGTATATTGTAATAAATATCTCCTTTTTGTTATTATTATCAAAAGATAACAGTCCTAATTCTCCTCATTTTGATGTTCGCAGCAATACCAATTATGTGTATAATATTTTTTATTTGTACCTATTGTAGGGCCAAAAAACAAGAGAATGGTCTAAATCTAAACACACGGACACTGAGGCTGACACTAAATAAAAAATAACAAATCGTACCTAAAACACACTTAGGCTACTTTCACACGGGGCGGACCGTATTTTGCTCTTTTTTTTTCCTACGGACGCGGATGACACTTGTGTCATCCGGTCCGTATGTCCGCATATCATCCCATCCGTTTGCGGATGATATACGGACATAATGGATGTCTATGGGATTGCGGATGTTAGCGGATGACACTGCTGACATCCAATTTTGCGTCCTTTCCGTTTTTTAAACGGAAGAAAAATAGGGTTCTGTTCTGTTCTAAAAAACGGAACAGAACTGAAAGGAGGCAAATCGGATGTCAGCGGATGGTTATCCGCTGACATCCGCAATCCAATTGACATGCAAATTGATGGGATGATATACGGAGCACCCGTGTGAAAGAAGCCTAACCCTGACACTGACCCATACACTGACCTAATGCAATGCTTATATAGCTATTTTATCAAAAATTTTATTTTTTTACACAGACTTTTTTGGTTTATATTCTTCTCCTTTAGCAAGAGGAAAAAAATACAGTGCATCATTTCTCTATTCAAAAGTAGAAAGAGTACAGGGGTTGGTTTTACAGGCTATCACACTGGTTATTTTATCAGAGACCAGTCCTGCTGACTTCTGATCGCTAGCATGAGACCAGGAGCTTTTAGTGGTAGTTTGGTCTTCATGCTGGATGGGTTCTATGAAGCACACTTCCAGTACAAACACAGTTACTCATTATTGCAACTCCACGGAAGAAGGCTTACCTCTGTGACAATGCATATATGTGTGAGGCTGGTGGGAATGGGTTAAAATAATACTTTCTAAGATTAGTTTTTAAACTTTACTCCTGTTGAGGTTATGTGTTTGATCGTAGCTTCATACTGAAAATACCGCCTTTCCTAATCTCTTTCAAAGTCTTTATAAGTTTAAAGGCCTTTCTTTTCGTAAAGCTTCCTACTTAACAACACTGGCTCTGCAATAAAGGTTATGAAAATCATTGCAATGTATTTGACTTTTTTGTTTTTATATGTATGAGGCTCACTTTAGGGTTTATAAACTAACATAACATGCATTTATAAAAAGTGTTGATAATGACTTTAAAATAACACAGCATTGTTAGACTTATTTGCTAGCAGTAAGTCTGCTCCTGTATTTTAAATATACATTGTCAGCTTTATTAATAATTGTCAAGGACATTGGCTTATTTCCATAGCCAATGGAAGTAGAAAGAGAATAATGCATTAATCAGTCATGAAGCATGATGCCCATTTGCATTCTCATCTATGTGGACTGATAATCTCATTTCAGAAACCAGCACAGAGCTTTATCCTATTAATATGGTGATGTTGATGCATTTCTCTTCTTCTTAAATAGAGCAAGTAATCAAAATGTATGGCTCACCGACAATAGAGTGGCTTTGAAACACCCAGATAATAGTGAAGTCAAAAAAAGTTTGACGATGCATATTTCTTTCTAGGCACAAGATGACAGGGCTGGTGCCTCTTTAAATATTGTTTGCAATACTGCATTGGTTTTAAAAAATGCCTGGCTTATTACTTCTCATTTGGAAATCCATTCAGCTACATCTTTGAAATTCAACATGCCTCAGAAATATAAATCTGAATATAAATTACATTGTTCTGCGCACTGATGTGTTAAATCCTCATCGCAGCAGGTGTACTAAGAAATACGTTTGTCCTCAAAATTCTACCAAATCCAAAATCATGCACATGCATGAAGCTTCTTTGTGTTGACTTCCAAAATATATTGATGAACAAGTTCAGTCAAGAGGGACAGTATGCAATCAAAATGACCATTGTGCTCAAGTGATAATGCAAGCATCATATGAAAATACAGGCAAACAGCACAGTTATAATTTTGACTTGTTACAGAGAATATATTTACACTTCACTGCCCAAAGATAAGCTCTTTACAACATTTCTGTATAGCCATTGTTACCCAAACACAATTTATGAATATGCATAATGGAAAACCTCATTCACCAATGCTGTCTAGCATATACAGTATATTATGAATTATTAATCAGCAAAACCTCAAAAAACTTTCATATATTCGTTAAAAAGTTATCTTTAAGCTCCAGTCCAGTGACTATTCCCAAGCCAAAATTATGTTATCAATATGCAACAGACAGGAAGATGCATTTTCTCCAGTCATATGTCCAGGACAGCACAGGTGAGACAGGCTCCACCTCCGGAGGCAGAAAACACAAACAATCAATTCATCAATGCTTTCCAGCATATACAGTATATTGTGTATTTTACCTGTTGGGGTATACCCTCGCGCCACTGGATAGGCCTATATGTAGTATATATCTTTTATGCAGCAGCTAGGGGGTAGATAGACTAGAAGGGGGGAAAAAAAGGCTTCCAGTAGGGGAACCTCACCTTAGCTCTTGCAGTATGTGAGCAATATGCAGTGCTCAAATTCGGGTATGTGCTATATTTAACAATAAATATATAAATATATAAACCATATATGTGCAAATTCTGCTTATATGCTGTACAACATGTGCAATTTTGTAAATATCGTATCACAAATGCATGTGTGCAAATTCCGCAAGGTACTGTGCAACACGTGCCATGTTATAAATAGCCGTATCACTAGTTTGTAAGTGCAAATTCCGCAAAGTGAGTGCATAAACATAAATTGTGCAATATGCAGTGTGCATACAACGTATGACAATAGTGCAACACAATAGGAATAAAAGAATATATGAAAATATAACAAAAATTATTGTGCTCTCTGTGCAATAAATATAGTGCTATAGGTATTCAGTCCTTGCACTGTGCAATGCCAAATATTAGAAGGGAAATGTGCAAATAAATATCCAAATGAACAATTAATGCTATAAAGTGCTGGTGCCTGGGATGTGCTTGAAGTATGCTGGTGTCCTCAGCTTGCTGCTGGTTTGCTGCAGAAGACCTCAGAGAACGTCAGCTGGGTGACAAAACGTGTAAGGTGGAATGCACGCCATGCCGTAATGTGACCAGTGGAACACAAACCGGAAGAGGCACTCGCAGTACCGCAGTTAGCCACTGCTCACACACACCGTGACGGCCATGCACTTTACTTTGGAAAACATACCAGGATACCTATGATTTCATATATATATATGTTTTATATACATTTTAATGTCTATCGGTTGTACGCACCAGAAGGCAAAATAAACTTTTATTTGAAGAAATTACACTATGCGGAGTACCCCTTTTTTTGCATAACCCCATGGGAGGAATCCACAGCCAGGACACCGGCAACCCCAGCCTAGCCTGCTGAACAGGATCTGCTTCCCAGTATCAAGTGGGGGTAACCACTAAAAGCAGTAAAGGTTGTACTGTCGAAAGGCATCTATAACCCACATCATCTGATGAGTGATTTTATCTATACACATGTGAATCACTCACTGCAAAAAGTGGTAACCCAGCAGCAAGCTGAGGACACCGGCATACTTCAAGCACATCCCAGGCGCCAGCACTTTATAGCATTAATTGTTCATTTGGATATTTATTTGCACATTTCACTTCTAATATTTGGCATTGCACAGAGTGCAAGGACTGAATACCTATAGCACTATATTTATTTCATAGAGAGCACTTTCATTGTGGAATATTGTTTGTTATATTTTCATATATTCTTTTATTCCTATTGTGTAGCACTATCGTCATACGTTGTATGCACACTGCATATTGCACAGTTTATGTTTTGCACTCACTTTGCGGAACTTGCACTTACAAATTCGTGATATGGCTATTTATAACATGGCACATGTTGCACAGTACCTTGCGGAATTTGCACACATGCATTTGTGATATGGTATTTACAAAATTGCACATGTTGTACAGCATATAAGCAGAATTTGCACATATATGGTTTATATATTTATATATTCATTGTTAAATATTGCACATACCCCACTTTGAGCACTGCATATTGCTCACATACAGCAAGCCCTAACATAACAGTATATTACAAATATTTAATCAGCAAAGCGCTTTGACCACAATCTAAGCTAGCAGTGGATCAGCAATGGGCAGATTAACCAAGGCAACCCCCAGCAGCAGGTCCCAGCGCCTTTACGGGACATCTTCCGCTCGTAACATACCTGAAATCTTCCAAACCAAGCAGGCTCGCAGAGGCAGCGTGTTAGCCGGTAAGATGGCGACCTCTCGTCTCGAGGAGGACTCCGGGAGGAATCCCCAGCACCCTCAAAGGAGCTGGTAAGAGAATCGGATTCAACAGAAATGCCTCCCACACTCACCGAGATGAAAAGATCCTTCACGGCAGCCATCACTGACTTCAGAACAGACTTTATCTCTCTAACGGAGCAGATGGCGTCCCACAAGAGAGAAGGCATACAGAGAGACAGAGCAATCACTAGGCTTGAAAAAGTCACTGAGACCCACTCTGTCCATCTTATCGCTCTTAACAGACATTTAGAGGACCTTGATAACAGAGGAAGGAGGCACAACATAGGAGTGAAGGGATTACCTGAGATTATTACAGCAGAGCAAGTGAGGCCTGCACTTCAAACTATATTCAACAACCTGTTAGAAAGACCTGATGATGCAGCCATTGAGTTTGATAGAGCCCATAGCCATAGAGCTCTCAAGCCAAAAAGTTTGTTGAATGCACCCCCAAGAGATGTCATTTGTTGTGTCACCAGCTTTACTCTCAAAGAAGAGATTTTAAGGAAGGCCAGACAAAACGAGCTCATCACTTTTAACAAAGACAACATCTTCCTATTTCAGGACCTTTAACCCATTACTTTGAAAAATATACGGGCCATGCGCCCCTGCTGGCTGTCTTAAAAGACAAAGAAAAAACGTATTATTATGATTTATTTTTATTTTCATACATCATATTATTTAGTCGTCCAATGTAATAATTTTTTTCAAATAATTTCCCTATTGTGATATGGAAATACTCGCGCCAAGGAGTGCAAAATAATGTCTGTGGGAAGCTGCAATGTAATCAGGTGCACTAAAAATTAGTGATCTAGGATTGTGAACAGAAAAAAGCTTACTGCGCTACCCTTTTAACTAGTGAACAGCTCTTAGTATGGGTTGTTAATTAACAAAGTGCAGTATGGTGAATAAAAATAAATAAATAAGTAAGTATGGATCACTCCAAACTCAAATGTAAAGTGCAATAATGCCCATATGAAATAAAATAAAATAAATACAATAACAATATAAATATCAAAAAATGGTGCAACAACAGCATTACATAAATAATATGACTTAAATAGTGACAGTCCGTTTAGCGTGACTAAAGTGCAAAGTGCTGGAAAAAAGTCTCTTTGTGCAGATTTCAAACGGTGGTGACTCCTGTGACCCTCTGATCACCCTCCAGTGCTCGAAGGTAAGGTATCCCACTTACCAGATATGGTGGATTCTTATGGCGTACGCCAAAAAGAATCTATAAGCGCTTGTGTGTTTCTCCTAACCTCGGATGGTCCGGTTCTGTGTTTGGCCCATAAGTACTCAGGATAAACAAGAAAGAGAAATGCTCCTCATAGTGTAGAAAGGTAATGACCTTTATTACTCGAACACATGCATATAAACACACTCTTCATGTAAAAAACACATCCAATAAAAGTCCTTAAAAACTGTGATGAAAAAACTCCAGAAACTCTTGTGCAAATATCGCAAAGGAAAACCGTGATAGGTCACAGCAAAAAATGTGGGGTACCCATATGGATACTAGTACCGCTGCTGAGCTTCCATAGTGCCTCGCGGCACGGTATGTCTGGACGCTGTGTGATCACCGCTGAGTTCGCCGTACCCGGAAGTGGTGTGGCGGCGTGCGGTCCAACGATGGCTCAGAGCGAGGCAGCGTGCGTACCAACTTGACGCGTTTCGTCAGAGATGTGACGTCTTCGGAAGTGGTACGTGCGCTGCGTGTCAACTTGGTTTTATGCGGAAGGATCAAGGTTCAGCCCATCTTGATCCCGCCTCAATAATTTATGCAAACCGGAAGTAATTCATTGAATCCGCGATCTTATTTCTATGTACATATTACTCCCATTTGTTATTGAGGCTAAATGCGAATAGCTTATTTGGGTCGGCCTAAGACCATTTGTTTAGTTTAGATTCATCCCGAAGCCATTTTATTACTATTGTGCCATAATGTATATATGAGGATCAATCAATTACTTCCGTATGGAGCATAATCGATTGTCATTACATTCATAATTACTAAATCACTCTTTAACCAACAATAATAATTTACATCATCATCATTATACTTATAAAACATGTTACAATACACTAAAGGTTTAATTGATAAATAGCTCGCTCAATACTAATAGGCCTACTATAATACACTAAGGAATTTATTCAATGTGCAATAAATATTAATAAAATATAATATATAAGTCCCCTTACATTATTTACATTAAAAACCCCTTGGTGTGTTGCAAATATTAAAATTGATAAAAAAGTATATGTCCATTTACATTATTAGCATTATGCTAGTGAAATTAATTACTTCAGATTGGAAACCCCTTAATATATTTAAAAATTTGTTATGAAACAGTTTATGTCTAAATCTTTGTTCATTCCACCAGGTTGTAATGTGCCTAACTCACATATCCAAAAAGTTTCGTTTTTAGATATTGCAATTTTTCTGTCTCCTCCCCTCCAATGTAGATCTACCGTATCTATGCCGCAAAAACGTAATAATGAGGGGTCCCTATTGTGATGGGTCCTGAAATGCATGGAGAGGGTATGTTTCTTATATCCTCTTCTGATGTTACCCAGGTGTTCACCTATTCTTGTGCTCAGTTTTCTAGTAGTGCGGCCTACATATTGCAGACCGCATGGGCATGTGGCCAGGTAGGTGACATGGGTGCTTGAGCATGTTATTAATTTTTTAATTTCATATTCCTTAGAAGTGACGTGAGAAACAAAGGAAGTTTGTTTTCTAACCCTTGTTCTCACTGTGTTGCATGCCTTGCATTTATTGCATGCGTAGAAGCCCTTAAAATCCAAAAAGGTGGATACCATCCGCCTTGGTGGGTCAGGAATGTTATGGGCTAACTTATCTTTTAGGTTAGGTACTCTGCGATATATGAATTGTGGCTTTGGTGGTAGTATAGTTTTTAGGGTGTTATCCCTCATTAGTATGTGCCAATGTTGTTTAAAGACTTTTTCTACCTGTTTGTAATTTCTATGGTACTGTGTAATAAAAGCTAAATTAAAGTGGCTGGTGCTTGGATCATTAGCCCTATTTCTATCTTGCAATAGGGTGGTCCTGTCCTTATTTTTTACTTGATCTCGCAATGTAATTAGTTTTTGTGTGTCATATCCTTTGTCTGAGAATCTTTCTATGAGGGTATTAGTCTGCTCAATATAATCCCTGTCATCCCTGCAGTTTCTTCTCATTCGTAACATCTGACCCTTTGGGATTCCCTCAATCCATCTAGGGTGATGACAGCTGTGTATCCATTGCGGTCTGTGCTCTTAAAAAAAGTTTTGGTATAAAATTTCCCCTCTTTGATGTAAATAGTCAAATCTAAAAAATTTACTTCATGTTTGTTATATGTCCCAGTAAAACTTATCTTATAGTTGTTAATATTCATGTTTTCCATAAAAACTTTTAAAGACTCCTCTGTTCCGGACCACACAATAAAAATATCGTCGATGTATCGTTTGTAAATTAAAAGGTTCTGGTTGAATGTGTGGAATATTTCTTCATGTTCCCATTTGCTTAAGAAGATATTAGCAACACTGGGGGCATATTTCGCCCCCATAGCAACACCTCTGTGCTGTCTGTAATATTGTCCCTCATGCCAGAAATAGTTGCCTCCCATGGCCAGATCTAGCATTTCTCCCATTAGAATTTGTTGTTCTGATTTTAAATCTGTTTTATCTTTTAAAGCCCACATTATTGCTCGTAGTGCATCCGTCTGATCTATGTTAGTATACAGCGACTCAACGTCGACTGTAGCCATGATCAAATTCGGAACACACTCTGTTTGGTCTAATATATTAATCAGTTGTTTGCTATCCCTAAGGTAGGCCGGATAGGACTGTACCAGAGGCTGCAAGTAAAAATCCAAATATTCTCCTATTCTGGAAAAAATGGAATTTATTCCACTAATAATGGGCCTTCCTGGTGGGGCTGTGGTGCTTTTGTGTACTTTCGGGACTTGATATATTACTGGTAATCTTGGGTGGTCCGGAATGAGGTATCTATACTCTTTTTTATTTAGAATACCTCTTTTATGTGCTTTTTTCAATAGTAGTTTGACTTTGCTTCTATATTTACTTGTGGGGTTGTGTTTTAATTTCTCATAGGTAGATATGTCTTGCACCAGTCTGTTCAGTTCATGTTTGTACATTTCTTTACTTAATATGACTATCCCCCCTCCTTTGTCTGCGGGGCGGATAACGATGTTTTTTCTTTTTTCTATTTGTCTAATGCCTTCCCATATATCCTTTTTTGATCTTGCTTTGTATTTAGTGATATTCTTTAGATCCTGAGCTACCATATTTTTAAAAGTGTCCGTGTAGTGGTTGTTTAGGGGTTTAGGATTAAAAGTTGATTTATTTTTAAAATTGCTATGTTTAAAATCACTGGGGGTAGTGGGCATAGGATTTGCATCCTTTCCTACATTACTTTCTTTTTGGTGGAAGTGTTTTTTTATATTTACTGTTCTTATAAATTTTTGCAAATCTATAAATGTTTGGAATTCATTAAATTTATTGTCCGGGGCATATTTTAATCCTTGGTCTAGGACTATAAGTTCTTTCTCTGTAAAGGTCTCATTGGTCAGGTTGAAGATACCCTGACCTAATGATCTCTTTTTCTTTTGGTGGTGGCCCCCTCTGCACCCCCTCCTTCTCCGTCCTCCCCTCCATACCCTGGCTGGGGGGGCGGGGGTGGAGGTGGAGGCGGTGGAGGGGGGGGTGGATGCTGATAGGGGTAGGGTTGGTACCAGGGTTTCCCCCTTCCCCCCCTTCCCCTTCCACGGTATTGGGGGTTCCATCCTCTGTTTCCCCTGTAGGAATGCGGAGGTCCTGGGGGGTTGCCATACCCTCTGTGTTGAAAATCCTGAGGGTGAGGATAATAGGGGTAGTTAGATGGATGATAATTGCCCTGTCCATTGTCTCTGTATTGGGGGCTGTTATAATGGTTATTGGATGGGTGTTTGGGTGTCTTCACTGTTTGGGGGCCTCCAGGTGTTTTCGGTTTGTTTTCTATTCCTGGTTGATTAGGCCTCCTTGGAGTATTACTTATGCTAGTACTCGGCTCCTGTCTATCTCTGGCAGGAGATGAGTCCCTGGAAATGGCTTCAGGTTCCTCCAAAAGTTCTTGCCACTTATACACCAGTTTTGTTTCATAATCCTTGATGTCTCTCTGGTATTTTTTAACCTTTTTATTTTGCGTGTCCCTATCCAGTTTTTCCAAAAAATCTTTCAAATTTTTATACCTATCTTTATACTCAGTGGATTGTGTATATGGTTCTAGTTGGTTTTTTATGGTTTTTATTTTCTCCTTAATATTTAATAGTTTTTTCTTTCGTCGAGTTACTATTAGCTCTAATAGTTTAGTTTCGCTATCTTTAAAAAAGTTGTACCATTCCTCTTCTAGTGTTTTATCTTCTATACCATCATTGGGGGCTAGGTCCCACCTTAGCCTCCTAGGAGTAATGTCCTCCTTGATGTATTTTTCCAAGGTGGTAATGTCCCACCAAGTTCTTATCTGTTTATCCATGTTATTTTTCAATACTTTAAATAGCTGTTCCAAATTGGGTGTTTTGGCTTCAATTTGACCACCTGAAAAGAGTAGATCTACATCGACTCTTTTGTTGTCAGCATAGTCAAAGATATTGCCAAGGTCCATGGCTGTGTGTAGCAATTAGTCACCAGTGTGAACTAAGGAAAGTGAGCAATTAGTCACCAGTATTTGCACAAGAGTTTCTGGAGTTTTTTCATCACAGTTTTTAAGGACTTTTATTGGATGTGTTTTTTACATGAAGAGTGTGTTTATATGCATGTGTTCGAGTAACAAAGGTCGTTACCTTTCTACACTATGAACAGCTATTTAAAGTATTGAAAAATAACATGGATAAACAGATAAGAACTTGGTGGGACATTACCACCTTGGAAAAATACATCAAGGAGGACATTACTCCTAGGAGGCTAAGGTGGGACCTAGCTCCCAATGATGGTATAGAAGATAAAACACTAGAAGAGGAATGGTACAACTTTTTTAAAGATAGCGAAACTAAACTATTAGAGCTAATAGTAACTCGACGAAAGAAAAAACTATTAAATATTAAGGAGAAAATAAAAACCATAAAAAACCAACTAGAACCATATACACAATCCACTGAGTATAAAGATAGGTATAAAAATTTGAAAGATTTTTTGGAAAAACTGGATAGGGACACGCAAAATAAAAAGGTTAAAAAATACCAGAGAGATATTGTGTGGTCCGGAACAGAGGAGTCTTTAAAAGTTTTTATGGAAAACATGAATATTAACAACTATAAGATAAGTTTTACTGGGACATATAACAAACATGAAGTAAATTTTTTAGATTTGACTATTTACATCAAAGAGGGGAAATTTTATACCAAAACTTTTTTTAAGAGCACAGACCGCAATGGATACATACCCACCCACAGCTGTCATCACCCTAGATGGATTGAGGGAATCCCAAAGGGTCAGATGTTACGAATGAGAAGAAACTGCAGGGATGACAGGGATTATATTGAGCAGACTAATACCCTCATAGAAAGATTCTCAGACAAAGGATATGACACACAAAAACTAATTACATTGCGAGATCAAGTAAAAAATAAGGACAGGACCACCCTATTGCAAGATAGAAATAGGGCTAATGATCCAAGCACCAGCCACTTTAATTTAGCTTTTATTACACAGTACCATAGAAATTACAAACAGGTAGAAAAAGTCTTTAAACAACATTGGCACATACTAATGAGGGATAACACCCTAAAAACTATACTACCACCAAAGCCACAATTCATATATCGCAGAGTACCTAACCTAAAAGATAAGTTAGCCCATAACATTCCTGACCCACCAAGGCGGATGGTATCCACCTTTTTGGATTTTAAGGGCTTCTACGCATGCAATAAATGCAAGGCATGCAACACAGTGAGAACAAGGGTTAGAAAACAAACTTCCTTTGTTTCTCACGTCACTTCTAAGGAATATGAAATTAAAAAATTAATAACATGCTCAAGCACCCATGTCACCTACCTGGCCACATGCCCATGCGGTCTGCAATATGTAGGCCGCACTACTAGAAAACTGAGCACAAGAATAGGTGAACACCTGGGTAACATCAGAAGAGGATATAAGAAACATACCCTCTCCATGCATTTCAGGACCCATCACAATAGGGACCCCTCATTATTACGTTTTTGCGGCATAGATACGGTAGATCTACATTGGAGGGGAGGAGACAGAAAAATTGCAATATCTAAAAACGAAACTTTTTGGATATGTGAGTTAGGCACATTACAACCTGGTGGAATGAACAAAGATTTAGACATAAACTGTTTCATAACAAATTTTTAAATATATTAAGGGGTTTCCAATCTGAAGTAATTAATTTCACTAGCATAATGCTAATAATGTAAATGGACATATACTTTTTTATCAATTTTAATATTTGCAACACACCAAGGGGTTTTAATGTAAATAATGTAAGGGGACTTATATATTATATTTTATTAATATTTATTGCACATTGAATAAATTCCTTAGTGTATTTTAGTAGGCCTATTAGTATTGAGCGAGCTATTTATCAATTAAACCTTTAGTGTATTGTAACATGTTTTATAAGTATAATGATAATGATGTAAATTATTATTGTTGGTTAAAGAGTGATTTAGTAATTATGAATGTAATGACAATCGATTATGCTCCATACGGAAGTAATTGATTGATCCTCATATATACATTATGGCACAATAGTAATAAAATGGCTTCGGGATGAATCTAAACTAAACAAATGGTCTTAGGCCGACCCAAATAAGCTATTCGCATTTAGCCTCAATAACAAATGGGAGTAATATGTACATAGAAATAAGATCGCGGATTCAATGAATTACTTCCGGTTTGCATAAATTATTGAGGCGGGATCAAGATGGGCTGAACCTTGATCCTTCCGCATAAAACCAAGTTGACACGCAGCGCACGTACCACTTCCGAAGACGTCACATCTCTGACGAAACGCGTCAAGTTGGTACGCACGCTGCCTCGCTCTGAGCTATCGTTGGACCGCACGCCGCCACACCACTTCCGGGTACGGCGAACTCAGCGGTGATCACACAGCGTCCAGACATACCGTGCCGCGAGGCACTATGGAAGCTCAGCAGCGGTACTAGTATCCATATGGGTACCCCACATTTTTTGCTGTGACCTATCACGGTTTTCCTTTGCGATATTTGCACAAGAGTTTCTGGAGTTTTTTCATCACAGTTTTTAAGGACTTTTATTGGATGTGTTTTTTACATGAAGAGTGTGTTTATATGCATGTGTTCGAGTAATAAAGGTCGTTACCTTTCTACACTATGAGGAGCATTTCTCTTTCTTGTTTATCCCGAGTACTTATGGGCCAAACACAGAACCGGACCATCCAAGGTTAGGAGAAACACACAAGCGTTTACAGATTCTTTTTGGCGTACGCCATAAGAATCCACCATATCTGGTAAGTGGGATACCTTACCTTCGAGCACTGGAGGGTGATCAGAGGGTCACAGGAGTCACCACCGTTTGAAATCTGCACAAAGAGACTTTTTTCCAGCACTTTGCACTTTAGTCACGCTAAACGGACTGTCACTATTTAAGTCATATTATTTATGTAATGCTGTTGTTGCACCATTTTTTGATATTTATATTGTTATTGTATTTATTTTATTTTATTTCATATGGGCATTATTGCACTTTACATTTGAGTTTGGAGTGATCCATACTTACTTATTTATTTATTTTTATTCACCATACTGCACTTTGTTAATTAACAACCCATACTAAGAGCTGTTCACTAGTTAAAAGGGTAGCGCAGTAAGCTTTTTTCTGTTCACAATTTCCCTATTCATAGTTTCCATTTTAAATGTCCATGGGTGGGTAGGAGTTGTTACACAGTATTTTACTATGTAGTTCTCTGTCTACTTCTCCCACAGCTGTTTTAGCTCTATGCAGCCATATTAATTGTCATTTCGGTCATTGTAAATTGCATTGTTCGGTCCGTCCCATCACCTGACTTTGACAAAGCGCGGAGCGCGAAACATGTCATCATGGTGATGGGACCGTTCGTTTCCACACTGAAGGGGTTGTCCATCTGAGCCTGCTCTTCGAGCACGGGTGATTGACGTCATCACCTGCGCCGCCACTGTCTCCACTCGCAGATGCACATTGCAATGCTCCATCTCCCGGTACACACGTATTATTCGCCGCTCGGACCACTATTCCAGTTGAGGTGCTGGGGTCTGTCTTCCATGGTGTTACGCCTATGCAGGATCTAGCAGCAGTGGGGCAAGTACACAGGCTCAGCCTGACACTCCAACAAGTGTCATCCAGTATGGCATTAATTGATGTCTATCGTTTTAACTAATAAACTGTTATAACTTGGATCTTCCTGGTGTGGAGCCTTTACTCAGGATACCCCCACTTGCATTTGTATCACCATTTACATTTTATTTATTATTCTACATGATAACCTCAACCAGACGCGTTTCCTTTTTTCCAGTTCTTACATCGATCAGACTCTAACCCCAGGAGTTTTCTAAGGAGCAGCTGAGGTACTAACACAGGCACACCCATATATTGGATTACACTGGGCGCCATGTTTCTCTTTCATTGTTGTTTTAAAAAAACACGATCGCCGGTTGGATCCAGCAGGCAATCACGGAAGCTTACAAAATCTTGAATAAGGAGGGCCCTTTTTCCCCTATGGCTCATTCTACGCAGGCGCGATCTGCCTCATGGGCAGAGCAAGGTTGGGCAAAGCCAGAACAAATTTGTCGAGCAGCAAGGTAGTCAAGCTACTCAACTTTCATTAAACATTACAGATTGGAGCTTTTCTCAGTGCAAGATCAGGAATTTGTGAGAAAGGTCCTTCAGGCGGTAGTCCCCCTCTAATCTGGTAAGTTCTCTCTGATCCTTTCCTGTGCTGTCCTGGACAGATGACTGGAGAAAACCAGAGTTAGACTTACCGGTAACTCAGTTTCTGGGAGTCATCCAGGACAGCAAGGTTTCCCTCCCTATGTGCTGTTAAAAATGTGGGCGGTTGTGAATGTTTTTGTTGTTTCAGAAGCATTCTGGGGACATGATCTGATAAAAGACTCGGGAAGGGGGAAGAATTTGCAGTAGAAAAGGAAATACTGTTTTTGATGATAATAATAATAATATTAATGATCAGTACAATACTTTACTCTCCATTCTCTCATAGCCTTTTGTAGTGAAAATGTCTCTGCTGGGTTCTCCTGGTTCTTTGCATGCATGCCCAAAACCCATTCATTCCTATGGGTAAGCTTTTTTTTTCCTGGACTGCTGGGGACTGCTATGGATATGGCCCACATGCACAGCAAGAAGAGGACCTGGTAGGGACATTTTTGTTTTTAAGGTTGGATGATGCTGGGTAGGATTGGACAATGAAAATTGCTGCGATTGGGAGGGAAGTGTTTTAGGAGCTGGGCTGTATAACTTTCCATCTTGTTCATAAATTACATTTTCCTAATACATTGGACTACAGGCAGATTAAACTTCTAAATATCTTGCAACAATAATGAATTTTCCCTTTGAAATGTTGTAAAAATTAACTGAAGTAGGATCCTTTTAGCTTTTGAAGCTTTCAAAACAATTATATTGTAAATATATGCTGTATTACAGGTCATGCCTTTGCACAGAATTTTTAAATTCAGTTACCATGCAGAGAATTGGATCCTAGTGATCCATCCTTTTGCTCTTTGATTTGAACTTTATTATTATTTTCCTTTTCTCCAAAAATTCTTATTGTATGACATGAACCAAATCAGCTGTCCTTTCCACAATTCAAAGCAAATACCATTGGTACATACACTTGTTAACTCTAGAGGCTGTTGGTTTCGTATGTACAGGTGCATCCAATTTTGTCAATACTCCCCTGCTACACTGCTCAGTGATTTTTACAGTATAAGTGCTATGGAACAGGAGAGCTAGCACAGAGGACAATAAACACAAAAAAAAAAAAACGTGTCTCTGTCATAAAAGTCAAGAAAAACTGAAAGGTATGATAGTGATGAGGTAACTATGATGGGGTTCATGTAAATGTTCTAGAAGAAACTAATGATATGATAGGCAGTTTCAGGACTTAGAGACTGGTTCAAACAATCAGAGAGCAGATTGGGCAGCATGGAGGATGCAATTCCACCTCTACAAGATGTCTCGTCTCCAACTGTGGACAAGTACAAGTGAGCCAACTTTTACAAAAACAAGATGATATCAAAAACAGGTTGCATTGGTGTAACTTACGCTTTATCGGCTTGCCAGAGGGAGTGGAGGAAGCTGATTAAACAACTTTCTTAGAGGACTTATTGATTAACACCTATGGCTGAGAGGCCTTCTCCTCTATGTTTGTGATTGAGAGAGCACACCACATGTCAGGAAGACCACCTCCTCAAGGAGCACCATCTCACACGTTCATCACAAAACTCTTGAACTACAGAGATAGGGAGAAAGGCAACATCTGCTAGGTAACATCAAGATTTTCATACCATCAGTTTTCCCTGATTTCTCTGCAGAAGTACAACCCCACTGTAAGACCTTTACCGAAGCCAATTAAGGATACAACACCTCAAATACTCCATGTTATTCTCAGCCCATCTTTGAGTGGAAGGTGATGATCGGTTCCACTTCTTTGAAGACCCTGAGGTGGTGCTAACCTAGCTGGAACAATGTGTGGCAAATAGAGAAGCTGCTGTCTGATCTACTCTGCCATTAACCAATGGAACACTGACATCACACTGTTTTTCCCACGCTATTATCTACTGTTTCAAAGCTTGGTAGTTCAAGTCAATTAGCTGGTTTATAGTGGGGGCCAGTTGAATCCCCAGGTAAGGAATAGTGATAGGCCGAACACCCCCGTGTTTGGTTCACCACCAGAACGTCTGAACAGGGAAAAAGTTCAGACCCAAACCCCAAACCCTATTAAAGCCTATAGGATCCGAACTCAAAAAGATCAAAAGTCCTTCTTTTAAAGGCTTATATGCAAGTTATTGCCCAAAAAATTGGTATGGGGGCACGGGTTCTGCCTTGGGTGACATGTGTCAAGGCAAAAAAAAAAAAGGAGCAGTGATTTTAATGATGCTTAAAGTGAAACAATAAAAATTAAAAATTCCTTTAAATATAGTGCCTGGGGGGTCCTCTTAGTTTGCCTGTCACCCATCTGTACTATGTATAGAACCTGCTGCAGCAAAAAAAAAGACAATTCAATTTTTCCCTGCAAGTGTTATTTATTTTGTAAACAACGGCTTGGGGAACCAGTCTGAATGAAGGCCACATTTTTGTGCACTCGGAAAAAGATTAGAGATTTTTTTGATAAATTCTGGTGTCTCTTTGGCAGAATGTGGATGGACATAACACAATTTTGCACACCAGTGAGCAAGCCTTATGTGAAAAAGCCAAATTATAGTATACTCAGGCCCAAGTCTATTGAGGAATATAACTGCCAATTTGTTGTTTATCAGTATTATCCCCTCTCTGGAGGCTCATGTTACTCCCTTCCTCAATCTCAGAACCAACATCAGAATCAAGTAATGGCTGTGCATCCTCAAGAAGAAAGTGGCTGACGCTGTGGTTAAATAACTGACTCCTCCATGATGGTGGGGCTATGACAGGAGTATCTGTGGAAAAGGAGACAGAATAGGACACTAGCAGCTACAAAGGACTCCAAATTAGTGTCAGCTTGGGCGATAGAGGATGAGGATGGTTTAGTAAGCCAGTCCACCACCTCCTCTGCATGTTGTGGCAGGATAACAGGAATAGGATAGGGTGATTGAATGCACTTTATTGAATAAAATGTGGTGTTTGGTGCACTTTAAATTGAGGACTGAAGACTGAAAAAAACGTATGAAAAAAATTGATAAAAAAAGCAGAACACCAGTGACGCAGTAAGTGAAACTGCAGCTGAAAATTTAAAAAAAGGGGGCAAGCAGAGGAACAAAAAAACAAAAGATGCAGCAACCAAAAAATTGTGTATACAGCACTAAATGTAATATAATACTGTTAAACACTGCACTGCACTCCACTCACACTATACTCACAATATATTAACACTTTCAATATACTCACAGTACACTGACACTACACTATACTCACACTACACTAACACACAAAACTCACACTGCACTATACTCACACTATACTAACACTACACTAATGAGCTCTCACTTTGTTGCCTAAAGCATAAAAATTAGCTTTAGCGTATTTGAGATTGTTTTCAAATTTGTATAGCAGCAGGGAACTAAGTTTTTGGTTCAGCTCTATTAACTCACATATGTAGGCTTTATAGGTTAGCCAAAGGACTAATCGGTCAGTGTTAGGTAAGTAATTTAGTCCAAAGAAGGTGCGATGTTTAGATACAATTTTTTGGTGACTCCTGTATCCGCCAGCAGGGAAGAGTTGAGCCTCCAAAGCTGTGGGGCTCCTGATCGTTGGTCATCCAGGGTTATAGAGACGGAGGCATGGTTAGACCAGGAGATGATTCTTATTTGTAATATTTTGGAGGGTCCATTTGTCGACAACAAAGAGGTCAATGCATGAATAGGATACCTGATATGGGTAAAAGTAGGTAAAATCTCACTCAAGGCCATGCTGACATCTCAACACATTGAAGAGATCGAAAGCTTAAAAAAAGGGTTCCAGGCAGGGCGGTGATGTTGATAATTTGTAAAGGGAACTATGGAAGGGTCACCAACTATGTTGAAGTCACCACCTAGGATAATGTATATGCTTGCAGAAGCGAAGCTGCTTGGAGTTGAGGCTATACACAAAAACCAGAGTGTAGGTGGTTTGGCCGATGGTACAAAGTATTAAGTAAGGACCTTTTTGGTATGCATAGGTTTGATGAAGTTGAAAATTTGACATGACATTTCTTGCACAAATTTAATGTTACCATGTTGTTTGGTAGCTTCATTTTGCAGGGCCGCTCTTTTCTGGGGGCTATTTAATCCCCTGATTTTCAGAGAGAGTAGGCACTTAGTGGCAAACAGCAGTTGCAGGATAGTAAAAAAGGTTTAGTAAAATGGTCTGTTTGAAGCAATGTATGTATACAATGGCCTATTACAGGCTGGTAGTAAAAACGGGAAACAGTTCAACTTGGAGGTAGAACAAGGAACATAGTTACATAGTTAGTGAGGTTGAAAAAAGACATCAGTCCATCCAGTTCAACCTATGATGAGTGTGTGTGTTTGCTGTTCACCGTACATTGTATACCCCTGTATGTTGTGGTCTTTAAGGTGCCCATCTAATAGTTTTTTGAAACTATCGATGCTCCCTGCTGATACGACTGTTTGCGGAAGACAATTCCACATCCTTACTTCTCTTAAAGTGAAGAACCCCCTATGTATTTTAAGGTTAAACCGCCTTTCCTCTAGTTTTAGTGAGTGGCCACGTGTCTTATTGTATTCCCTTTCTCTGCATAGTTTGTTCCTTATGCTAGGGTCGCCAGTACAGTATTTGTACATTGATATCATATCCCCCCTCAATCGTCTCCAGAGAGAATAATTTCAGTGCTTGTAGTCTTTCCTCCTAGCTGATGTCCTCCATTCCCCTAATTAATTTGTTGCCCTTCTCTGGACTCTCTCCAGTTCCAGCACATCCTTCCTGAGGACCGGTGCCCAGAACTTGACAGAATACTCCAGATGTGGCCGGACCAGAGTCTTGTAGAGAGGGAGAATAATCTCTTTATTTCTGGAGTGAATCCCCTTTTTTATACATCCCAGTATTCTGTTGGCTTTGCTTGCAGTGGCTTGGCATTGCATGCCACTGCCAAGCCTGTTGTCTACCAGTACCCCCAGGTCCTTTTCCATCCTAGACTCACCCAGAGGTTCCCCCCTAGTGAGTAGCTTGCTTTCTGGTTTCTGGCACCCAAGTGCATTTCTTTACATTTTTCAACATTAAACCTCATCTGCCATGTAGTTGCCCACCCCATTATTTTGTTCAGGTCTATTTGTAAGGTTTCCACTTTCTGCATAGAAGATATTGGCATGCTTAGTTTAGTATCATCCGCAAATACTGAGATTGTACTAGATATCCCCTCCTCTAGATCATTTATGAATAAATTAAACAGGATTGGCCCCAGGACAGAACCCTGGGAGACCCCACTTTCCACACCCGCCCAATCCGAGTACGCCCCATTAATCACCACCCTTTGCACTCTCCCCTGGAGCCAGTTCTCTATCCAGGTACTCACCTTATGGTCAATACCTACCTTCCTTAGTTTGAACAGTAAGCATTTGTGGGGAACGGTGTCAAAGGCCTTCGCAAAGTCCAGATACACCACATCCACAGGCTTACCTTTATCTAGGTGGCAGCTCACTTCATCATAGGAGGTTAATAGATTGGTTTGGCAAGAACGATTTTTCATGAATCCATGTTGATTACTACTAATAATACCATTTTCATTACTAAAGTCTTGTATGTGGTCCCTTAACATCCCCTCCAAAATCTTGCAGACTACTGATGTTAGGCTGACCGGCCTATAGTTACCCGGAATATATCTCGGCCCTTTTTTAAATATTGGTACCACGTTGGCTTTTTTCCAATCAGCTGGCACTATACCTGTCTGTAAACTATCCTTAAAGATCAAGAATAATGGTCTGGCAATCACCTGGCTGAGCTCTTTAAGAACCCTCGGGTGCAAGCCATCCGGTCCCGGTGATTTATTTATGTTAAGTTTCTCTAGTTTAGTTCTAGGTCTATCTTCTGTGAGCCATGGCGGTACTTCCTGAGGTGTGTTATTTAGTTTGGCCTTACAAGCTGGGTTAGTGTAGCCCCCCAATTCTTTTGTGAAGACTGAAGAGAAGAAATTATTTAACACTACAGCCTTTTCCCTGTCCTCTGTGGCCAAATCTCCTTTGTCATCTTTTATGGGGCCAATGTGTTCTGGCCTCGCTTTCTTACTGTTTATATACTTAAAAAATTTCTTGTTTTTCTTTTTATTCTCTTCCAGTATATGTCTCTCGTGTTCTATTTTAGCCGCCTTGATTTCGTCTTTATATTTCTTATTACACTCTTTGCTTGAATGCTGCCAATGACCCCTCAGCCTTGTATTTTTTGAAGGCCTTTTCTTTAGCATTAATATGCATTTTTATGTTGGAGTTTAGCCACCCAGGGTTTAGTTTTGCTCTTTTAAATGTATTTCCCTTTGGAATGCACTGGCCAATCCCTTTGTTAAGTATGCTCTTGAAGCACTCCCATTTTTCCTCCATGTTCTTTGTTCCCAGGGTTCTATCCCATTTGATATTTTCTAGCAGAGAGCGCAGTTTTGGGAAATTGGCTCTTTTGAAATTCAGTGTTCTTATATTACACTTGTTTCCTATTACTATGATTAATACTGAAACTAATCGACCTATGGTCACTGTTTCCTAAGTTGCCCCCCGTATTTCTATATCCGTGAGCAGGTCTGTATTGTTGGTAATCAGTAGGTCAAGTACCACATTGTTTCTTGTCGGTGCATTCACCATCTGACCCATGAAATTGTCCTGCAAAACATTTAGGAACTGCCGAGCCTTGGCTGAATGCACGGTTCCTTCTGCCCAGTCTATATCTGGATAATTAAAGTCCCCCATTATAATGACATTTCCCATCCTTTCTGCCAATCATATCTGTAAAAGAAGGTCCGCCTCCCCCTCCTCCCTCTGGTTGGGGGGGCCTATAGCATACGCCCAATATTACCTTCCCACACTGCCTTCCCTTTGAAGTTCTACCCATAGGGATTCTACCTCGTCCATAGCTCCATTATTAATATCATCCCTCATATTTACCTGTACACTGTTCCTAATATACAGACATACCCCTCCCCCTTTTTTACCTTCTCTATCTCTGCGATAAAGGGAATACCCCTGAATGGTCGCCATCCAGTCATGAGAGCTGTCAAAACAAGTCTCTGTTATCCCCACAAAATCGAAGTCCTCCTCAAACATCAGCAGCTCCAACTCTCCCATCGTGTTGGCCAGGCTTCTGGCATTGGTATACAAACCTCTTAATTTTGACCGGTTACATATATCCTCATTTGATGGTTTTAGGCTGCTCTTGTGATTTTTCCCCATACCCACCCTGGGTTTAGGAGCTCTGAACACCCCACCTCTAATGTCCCCATTTGTGCCCTCTGAATCTTGCTTTCCACTGGCTAATTCTACATCTGTACCCCCCCCCATCACCTAGTTTAAAAGCCCCTCTAACTTTATGGCCATCCTCTCACCCAGTACGGCTGCACCCTCCCCATTTAGGTGCAATCCGTCCCTACCAAAGAGCCGGTGGCCGACTGAGAAGTCGGCCCAGTTCTCCAGTAACCCGAAACCCTCCTTACTACACCAGCTCCTCAGCCACTTGTTAACTTCCCTAATCTCCCGCTTCCTCTCTGGTGTGGCTCGAGGTACAGGTAGTATTTCTGAAAATACTACCTTGGAGGTCCTACTCCTCCAATTAGCTCCTAAGTCCCTGAAATCGTTTACGACTCTCCATCTTACTCTGCCTATGTCATTGGTACCCACGTGTACGAGTTGCTGGTGTGATAGCCAGGAATAGGTAAATAAAAAGAGGAACTCGTAAACAATACAAGCACAATGTGCAGTAACTACTGCTAGCAGGTATAGGGCAGAAGATAGTCTACAGCGGTTTCCGTTGGACATCAGAACCGTTAGACTGGAAATAAGGCTTTTGCAAAGTAAGACCCAGCTCAATATCAAAGCAAGTGCCAAAGGGTGGGTAGATTCTCTCAGGCATCTTGAAGGGACTATTCGGCTTCCATTTGAGAGGTGGGAGGATTGTTTGGCACTTCCTGTGAAATAAGGTGCTAAGATCTCAGCAGTTTGAGACCTTCTGGAAGTGTCCCCACTGTGTGGAGTTTGCCTTGGTGCATTATCAGCAACTTAGTGGGGAAACCCCATTTGTAGAATATGCAATAGTTTTGTAGTGTCTTTGTGATAGTGGCCAATTGTCAGTGGTTTTCCATTGTCGCTTTTGAGAGTTCAGCAAAAAGTACAAGTGAAGGGGTCTGGCAGGTTAAGGGTTAGTTTAGCTGATAGCATTACTCTCTCCTTTGCCATGAAAAAAGGAATGCGGATAAACACATCCCTAGGCTTTAATTCAGGAATGTGGGAAGGCTTCGGGATTCTTTGAGCCCTGTTTATTTCTAGCACAATCACAATATTTCAGCGCTTGCACAAAAATGTATAAATCACATAACAACAAATGTGCCATAAAAAATAATAAAATATTAATATAATAATAAAATAATAAAAAGTCAGTGCTATGTACCACTATATCGTCCAGATAGGCAGCTGCATACTGTTGGTGAGGTCTTAGGGGTCCTGTCCATGGCCCTCTGAAATGTCGCAGGGGCATTTTGCAACCCAAAAGGCATTTTCTGTACTGAAACGAACCCTCTGGGGTAACAAACGCAGTCTTTTCTTTGGCGCTACCAGTCAGGGGTATTTGCCAATATCCTTTGGTCAAGTCTAAAGTAGTTAGGTAGTGGGCTTTGCCAAGTCTGTCTATAAGTTCGTCCACCCTGGGCATTGGGTATGTGTCAAACTTTGTCACTGCATTAAGCTTTCTGAAGTCGTTACAAAACCTCCAAGTACCATCCGATTTTGGGACTAAAATGATGGGGCTAGACCAGTCACTATTGGATTCCTCAAACATCTAGCTCCAGCATCCTTTTTACTTCATCACTAATGTCCTTTCTCCTAGCTTCGGGAATTTGGTATGGTTTTAGCTTGACACGGACCCCAGGTTCAGTAACAATATCATGCTGAACCGCTGAAGTCGTACCAGGTAACTCTACTCTGGCTTTCTTTTTCCTGGTTGATGCACTTTATAATTGACCTCCCCAACTCTTTCCAATACTTCAAAGGGACCCTGCCACTTAGCCAGGAACTTGCTCTCAACAGTGGGAACTAACACCAGGACCCTGTCAGCAGTGTTCCTTTACCATAGGCATGATCGCTGCAATCCTGTCCTGCTCAATGACACTTTTGTGGGGTGTCTGCTCCCCCTCCTAGGTTTCCTTGGCTATGTTTAAGAGTCCCAGAGGGTGTCTCCCATAAAGCAATTCAAATGGAGAGTATAACGTAGAGGACTGGGGTACTTCCCTGATGGCAAACATCAAGTACGGATTTAAGAAGTCCCAGTTTTTTCCATCCTTGTCCACAACCTTTTTTAACATACTTTTTAATGTTTTATTGAAGCGTTCTACCAAGCCATCAGTTTGAGGGTGGTATACGGAGGTTCGCAACTGGGTCACGTTAAATAACTTGCACAACTCTCTAGTTATTCGTGACATAAATGGGGTGCCCTGGTCCGTAAGGACCTCCTTAGGGATCCCAACGTGACTGAACACCATGAACAACTCTTTAGCAATGTTCTTAGCGGATGCAGTGCATAAGGGAACTGCCTCGGGGTAACGGGTAGCATAATCCATGATTACAAGAATGTGTTGATGACCCCGGGCAGACTTGGGGAGTGGACCTACGAGGTCCATGGCGATCCTCTCAAAGGGCACTTCAATAATGGGTAAGGGCACTAAAGGACTTTGGAAGTGGGGTAGTGGGGCTGACATCTGACACACAGGACAGGATTGACAATATCGTTCTGTATCCCAGGCCAGTAAAACCTGCGTAACACCCTTTCAGTGTTTTTTTTAACCCCTAAATGACCTCCCAGTAAGTGTCCATGAGCCAATTCCAGCACCACCCGTCTGTAAGGCTTAGGGACCACCAACTGTTCAACAATTTCATCGTTCTCTTTATATACACGATACAATAAATCCTCATTGCTGCTGAAAAAAGGAAAACAGGGCCTGCCCCCTGG
The DNA here is from genome assembly GCF_965119305.1 of Pelophylax lessonae. Classification (NCBI taxonomy): domain Eukaryota; kingdom Metazoa; phylum Chordata; class Amphibia; order Anura; family Ranidae; genus Pelophylax; species Pelophylax lessonae. Next base: position 413,576,467 of record NC_138771.1, on the reverse strand, counting down.
TTCGACAGGTACATCATTAAACATTACTACATTCTCCTAGGCCCTGGCAAGAGGAGGGTCTTTTCTCTGCTCGGTACCAAAGTTTTCCTTGTGCAAATTTAAGATCAGCAAACTCCACTGTAGCCTCAGGTTCAGCAGAAGGTTGTCCACCTTCACTGGCTGTGGGGGCTTCCTCAGGCTCCTCCAGTTCTCCTGCCATAACCAAGAAAGGAAAACCCCAGGGAACCTTGTGAGGGATCCATTAAACCCACATTGTCAGTGATGGCCAGGGGTTCTGGCTCCGCCACTGAGCCAGTTACTGTGACCGAGTCGGGACGATCCCACAGTTCCCAAAACTTAGGGAAGTCTCTACCAATGATGGCCTTGTGCGCTAAGTGGGGCACAAGTCCAACCGGATGGGTCTCCATACCTAAATCAGTTTTAAAGCTAACAGTAGCTATTGGATACTCCCGAGTATCACCATGTACACAGATCACAGCAACTTTTTTTAGCATTTAAATTCACAGCTTCAACCATTTCTGCTTTAACCAAGTCCAGCAAGGCCGTAATAGGCTTATTATTAACAGTCATTTGGCATATGTGTTTTCGAACACTAGGCTCAGCAGCCCATGAAACAGCAGCAAACATAGACTGCCTTCAAAGGGACATGCCACACTACATGGGTTCATCTGTCAATGGACAGTTTGCTGCAACATGTCCCAGTTCCTGGCAACGGAAACACCTGATGTTGCCCTAGTTTGGTTTTCTGACAGGCAATGGCTTCCCTTGTTTGGGACGCCAAACTTCAGTTTTGGCACCAAAAACCCTCCCCCTGTCTCCTTGCCATGCTGACCACCCACTTCCCCTGGAACAGTCTTACCGGTTGCCTGGAGAGACTGTGGCTTTGGGTGGAAAGTCCGTGGGACTGTAGGGGTGGTGACCAGGCTCTCTGCAGCATAGTACCTCTCAACGAGCTCCACCAGGTTGTCCACCGACTTGGGGTCTCCTTGACTCACCCACTTCTGTAGAGGATTTGGTAATGACTTCAGGAACTGATCCATGACCACACGCTCCACTATTTGTGGCCCAGACAAGAACTCCGGCTGTAGCCATTTTTGCGCCAGGTGGATTAGGTCAAACATCTGTGATCTTTGGGGCCTCTCATCTCAGAAGGACCAGCTGTTGACCCGCTGTGCTTGAACGGCCAAGGTGACACCAAGACGTGCCAAGATTTCCTGCTTGACTTTCTCATACTCTCCTGCATCCACGGACTCCAAATCGTAATAGGCCTTCTGCGATTCCCCAATAAGTAAGGGAGCAATCAGTCCTGCCCACTGGGTTTTGGGCCATCCTTCCCTTTCAGCAGTTCTTTCAAAGGTAACCAGAAAGGCCTCTGGGTGATCATCAGCAGTCATCCTAGAGAGGAAGTGACCCACATGGATGGCTGAGGAGCTGTCTCCAACACCTTCGATCCACCTCAGCCAGTGCCTTTCTGGCTGCTTCTGCAGCACTTGCCAGTTTTTCAAACATAAACTGGGTTTGTTCTTGTACACCACCAATCTGTTGTTGAAGCAAAGAGTTCGCTTGCTGCTGCACAGCGTTGGATAACACCAATTGTTTGAGGATTTCCTCCATGTTTAGTCACTCCCGGTACTGGCCCTTTAAGTAGTAACTTACTACCACTGCCCGCAGGCCTCCACCATTTGAAAGCTGGGGAACAGGTAGCAGGTGCAAAGCTCCCTGGGATAAGCAGTCTTTCAGGCACAGATACCAAATCCAGTGAGGTAGTGACAAACAGTGCGGTGTTTATTGGTGCCATATACAAGTCTTTATACAAGTGCTGTACAGTGCTTTAACCACTTTACAACCGGAGGATTTTGCTGTCTTCCGTCCAGGCCACTTTTTGCGATTCGGCGCTGTGCGACTTCAACTGACAATTGCGCGGTCGTGCGACGCCGTACCCAAACGAAATTTACGTCCTTTTTCTCCCACAAACAGAGCTTTCTTTTGGTGGTATTTGATCACCTGTGCGATTTTTACTTTTTGCGCTATAAACAAAAAAAGAGCGTTTATTTTGAAAAAATAACAATATTTTTCACATTTTTTTATATGAAATTCCCCCCAAAAAAGATGTAAAAACCAATTTTTTTAAAAGTTTTTGGCCAATTTGTTTTATGCTACATATGTTTGGTAAAAAAAATCGCAATAAGCGTATTTTGATTGGTTTGCGCAAAAGTTATTGCGTTTACTAACAAAGGGAAAGATTTCTGTCATTTTTGGTGTTTTTTTTTTAACGCGTAATGGCGGCGATCTGCGATTTTTTTTGCGGGACTGCGACATTGCGGCGGACAGACCGGACCCCTGACTGACATTTTTGACACTTTTGGGGGTACCAGTGACATTACTGCAGTAATCAGTGCTATATATATGCACTGTTACTGTAAAAATGACACTGGCAGGGAAGGGGTTAATTTTATTGGAGAGGGAGGGGTTAATGTATGCCTGGTGCTTACTGACGTGTAGGGGGGGAGGTGACTATGTGATTCATGGACAGATCGGATGTCCAGCTATGCTGAACAGTCCGATCTGTCACTCCCTGTCACTATGGAGATCCGCCCGCTGTGTTTACACACAGCGGGCGGATCTCCAGACTCGATCCCCGACGATCGGGTAAGAGCAGCGGCGATCGCCGCTGCTCCTCCCCTGGCCCGACTCCCGCTGTGAATGAAAACAGCGGGAGCGAGCCTCCGGCGGCGTGCAAGCGCCGCCCAGAAGGGGAGGAGTCCAGTCACGTTAATACTACGTGACTGGACGGGAACGAGCCACTCTGCCGCAGTAGTATTACCGTGAGCGGTAGTAGAGTGGTTAAGGAAAAGCAAGCAGGAGAAATAATAACAAAACAAAAACCTAGCCGTGTCCCGACACTAACTATATACAAAGCAGTCCCTCACTAACAGACTGAGCAAGCCTACAGCTTGTAAGCTTTCACAGACACAATCTGACAGTTTTACCAACCTTCTGCTCTCATAGACAAATGTTGTCTGATTTCCCAGGCTGAGAGAGCACTGGCTGTCTGTCTCAGGTGAGTTTAAATTGGCCTGAGGGAGAGGACCAAGATCCGAACTGGATCATGGATCAGCGATCCCTAAAGGTGTATGAGAGGTGCCTGGGGGATGTATAAACCCCGAACAGGACTCTTCCCGGCTGTCTCTGGGACGCTCTGCTACACCACTCACCAGAAAGAATGGACCCACTGATTTTTCAGTCTGGGGGTCAACCAAAGTTATATCTGGAGAGATGGAATCCAGCCGGCTAAACAATTAAATGGGGTCCAACCATTTGTTGGTCTTGGGGTGACTTTAGTAACAATATTCTCAAAAAACACAGGCAAATAGCAATATCAGAGGCTCTTCCGGGCTCACCACTGGTAATTTGCGTTCCACGGAGGACAGGAAGTTACGTCGTTGGTTGGACGACAACCGGAAATAGGTCAACGCGTTTCGTCCCTCCCCCAGGGCGTCATCAAAGGATATAATTTCCTGTCTAACTGTCATTGTATTTATATGCATGAGGACGTAGCCTCCCATTTAGTGTAGCCAATCAAATAGCCTCAACCTTATTAATAATAGTTGCCGCACTTGTGTGAGTAGCCAATCAAATAGCCTCAACCTTATTAATAATAGTTGCCGCAGTAGTGAGTGTACAGCTTATATGACAGTGGAAATTTGCTGTCCCCTCAAAATAACTCAACACACAACCATTCATGTCTAAACCTCTGGTAACAAAAGTGAGTACACCCCTAAGTAAAAATGTCCAAATTGGGCGCTGGAAGTTCAACATGGCACATCATGGCAAATAACTCAACTCTCTGAATCTCAAATCTGAAAAAAAGAATTGTTGCTCTACATAAAGATGGCCTAGGCTGTAAGAAGATTGCCAAAACCAAGAATCTGAGCTGCAGCATGGTGGTCAAGACCATACAGTGGTTTAGCAGGACAGAGTCCACTCAGAACTGGCCCCACCAACATTATAAAGATGGCAGTCCTTCCAAAGATATCGTACGAATTTCAAATGGTTCCAATACAGATCCCGTATGCCTTCTTTAAGACATTAAGAACACTGGTAACTAAGTTTGTATGGAAAAATAAAAAAACACGGATAAAATACACAACACTATGTAAAAGTAAAAGTGAAGGGGGGTTAGCACTACCAGAGTTTAGGAAATATTATCAAGCTTCAATCCTTACACGGGTGATGGAATGGGGGAAAAAAGTGAGCGGAAAAAATTGGGTTAAAATAGAAAATGCAATGAGCGACACAGATTTAGGTAAAATTATTTGGATTCCACCAAAGTATAGAAAATTGAATAGTAATACACATATAATCACACGACAAGCACTAAAAACCTGGGACATGGTATACACCAGAGAAAAATGGGAATACAATTCACCACTCATACCACTACAGGATCCAAAATGTTTTGCACCAGGGGAGGGGAGGGAATATGGTAAATGGATGTGAGAAGAGGATGTTAGAATAAAAGATATAATGGAGAAGGGAAAAATTATTAAGTTACTAGATCTAAAAGAAAGGAGGGTAAACTGGGACCTAACTGAGTGGAGGTACTGTCAGCTGAGACATTTTGTTGCTTCGCTGCCCCAGCCAATAAGAGAGGTGAACGATTTATCTCCATATGAGCAGATGTGTGTATCTGAGAAAATAAAAAATAATATCTCAAGTATTTACAAAATATTGAATATAGGGGAGAAGTTGACAGTCCCCCCACTCTTAGAAAAATGGGAAAATGAACTTGGTACCCAAACTGAGGGATTTCAATGGGGAAAAAGTATAAATTTAGTATATAACTCAGCGATAGGTATGAGTACGGCAAATATGAACTATAAACTCATCTCTAGATGGTATATTACGCCAGACAAAGTGGGGATATACCTCCCGGGAAGTTCGGTTTATTGCTGGAGGGTGTGTCAGGTTAAGGGCACAGTAGCACATATGTGGTGGGACTGCCCTAAAATCAAAAAATATTGGAAGGAAGTCCTATCCCTAATTAAAAAGATTACTAACATAGATATTAATGAAGACCCATGGTTATGTTTATTCCACGTGACAAAAATGTTGATAAAACAATATAAAAAAACATTGATCCCCCATCTTCTAAACTCAGCAAAAAGTTTAATCCCCTTAAATTGGAAAAAAATAGAACCCCCATCACTAAAAGAATGGCTTTCACGGGTAGAAAAAACAAGAATATTTAAGAATGTGGGGAGAAGAGGAATACGAGAATAGGATTGAGATATGGGAGAAATAGCAATATTTTAAGGAAACAAGTGAGTACCTAAGGATCCAAGGGAGGGGGGAGGAGGGGGGGGTATAGGGGGGGATGGGAGGGAAGAAGGGATTGAGTGGATACTGGATAAAGAGTTATTTTTCTTTGTTTTTCCCTTCCATTCCTTTCTGTGCCTTCTGAGGATATGGTATGTATTAAATTTTGTATGTTAAAAATTTTCAATAAAGAAATATATAAAAAAAAAAAAAAACTGGCCCCACCATGGTTGACCAAAGAAGTTGAGTGCATGTGCTCAGCATCATATCCAAAGGTTGTCTTTGGGAATTAGACATATGAGTGCTGCCAGCATTGCTGCATAGGTTGGAGGGGTGGGGATCATTCTCTCAGTGCTCAGACCATACGCTGCGCACTGCATCAAATTGGTCTGCATGGCTGTCATCTCAGAAGGAAGACTGTTCTAAAGATGACGCACAAAGCCTGCAAACAGTTTGCTGAAGACAAGCAGACTAAGGACATGGATCCAACATGGACATGGACCAAGATAAACTTATTTGGTACAGATGGTGTCAAGCGTGTGTGGCGACAACCAGGTGAGGAGTACAAAGACAAGTGTGTCTTGCCTACAGTCAAGAATGGTGGTGGGAGTGTCATGGTCTGGGGCTGCATGAGTTCTGCCTGCACTGGGGAGCTATAGTTTATTGAGGGAACCATGAATGCCAACATGTACTGTGACATACTGAAGCAGAGCATGATCACCTCCCTTTCGAGACTGGGCTGCAGGGCAGTATTTCAACAAGATAATGATCACAAACACCTCCAAGATGACCACTGCCTTACTAAAGAAACTGAGGGTAAATTGGCCAGTGATGGACTGGCCAAGCATGTCTCCAGACCTAAACCTATTGCGCATCTGTGGAGCATCCTAAAACAGAAGGGGGAAGAGCGCAAGGTCTATAACATCCACCAGCTCTGTGATGTTGCCATGGAGGAGTGGAAGAGGACTACAGTGGAAATCTGTGAAGCTCTGGTGAACTCCTTGCCAAAGATGGTTAAGGCAGTGCTGGAAAATAATGGTGGCCACACAAAATACACTTTGGGCCCAATTTGGACGTTTTCACTTAGGGGTGTACTCACTTTTGTTGCCAGTGGTTTAAACATTATTGGCTGTGTGTTGAGTTATTTTAAGGGGACAGCACATTTATACTATTGTACAAGCTGTACACTCACTACTTTACATTGTAGCAAAGTGATATTTCTTCAGTGTTGTTACATAAAAAAAATATAATAACATATTTACAAAATATCGGGTGAACGGTGGTGAACAGCGGTGTCTCTTGGGCTCTCCAGGGTATCATCGCAGACAACACCAGAGCCCACGTGAGCACCAATCCCCTTCTATATGCCACTATGTGCTTTACTAGATATGTTAACTGTACGTGCAATATTAGAGGATAATTGATCTTAATAAAGGGTATAAACGTTATTACACTAGTGGAGCCCTTTTTGTTCTCCTTCATATATGAGCAAGAGAGGATTGCCTAATCAAAGGACTGTCGGCGTTACCCTTATCCTGATTGCCACAATGGGATACTGTATCTATGCACAGATGGCCTTTTCCATGAGAATGGAAGGCAAATAGCAGGGGTGAGTTGCTGGGCTGAGGGGCGTGCAGCACGGAGGTGGTGGATCTCTCTGGTGTCTCTTTAATCAGCACACAATGGGATTTCATCTGGTTATCCTATTATCACTATTCTTTAATGATCTGTGAACACTGCACTAGTGGATGAGAACTGTTTATATTATATATAATTTTTCACCCATTGGAGTGACACACAGTGGAAACGGACTATTTTTCACTTGTTTATTATGGTTTAATGATTTTTCAAAGTGGAAGTTACTTTTGCTGGTCATTCTACTCTTGATTCATTTCACAGTGTTTGAATGCACACACATATTTATATATATTTTTTTGCGCGGCTAGTGGGATATTTTGATCACTATTGTATATTAGTTTTTTTGGTTAGTTGCAACTCGCCTGTGCATATATCCCACAGTTCATCGTGAGCAGTGAATAAGTCATTCATTTTGGTCTCTGCATGGTGGATACGCTGGGCTTGCACTTCTACAACATTAGCCAAAGAAGAATCTGTAGCTGAGAGATCTGTGCACAGAGTGTGTCTCAAAGAGATCAGCATGATCAGCATGCTTTTCATGATCTGCTCAGATAGAGGTTGGTCTGAGTCAGGAAAAAAGAGTCTATCGCTCAGGGCTGCTGTGGATCAGGGAAAGGATTTTTAAGAGAGGCTAAATTAGGCTGTACAGGAGCCGCATTATCCTGCCAGGGTTTAGATTTTAATGGTCTTGCTATGGTGGGTGAGTTTGGAGGAGAGAACTCCCCATCTGCTGTTGTTGGAGAGGAAAATTATGGTTGCTGTGTATGACTAAGCCTGGAATGAGGAGAGAAGAGCCTCTGCAGTGTGTCTGTGAGAGCCGCTGGTGCCATCTTGGCTGCAGCCACATGCTCACTGAGGAGAAAAAATATGTCATCTTCTGTGGTTTCTTCCTCCGCCTCAACATGGTGCCCAGAAGTAGCCGAATATCCTGGGGTGTAGGAAGATCAGTTGTTGCCCTTCCAGGGTCGCTGTGAAACAACTTATGGCTGGGTACCACCCCCGAAAATTTGCATTTAATAAACAGTTGCAGAAATATTATATGATATACAAATTTGCAACTATCATCTTTTTATTTTACAGGTCCTCTGCATTCAGAAAATATATAATGTTCTTGGAGTTTATGTTATTTCTTTTCCAAAAATTAAGGTCTTATTCAACAATACATTTTTGTTGAAAGTTAGTATTAATGAAGTACAATGTGTAACAAGATGCAGATAGATGAGTATAAAGGCATATTGCATTGATAGTATTACAAACCAAGTTGAAACAGATACAGTACCTTAACAATTGGATTAAAAATTTCTGAAAAAGGACCAGTGGCTACCACCCCATTAGGGATCAGACTGTGGACAGGCTGGTGATTGGCAAAAACACATCTAGAATACAGCTCAGCAGGAAACAAATAAACAATAACAAATCAACAGTTTTCCAGAGCTACAGGTCTAAACATAAGCTTTGCCAGATTTGCAAGTCATGATAAGCATTCTACAATAAATTGTCATCCCAACATAGTGTCACAGAGGCCCTAGGATGTGATAACCACACATTCCAACCAGTATAAAATTTCTCAGCTCTACTCTCTTTATACCCACTTCCCGACCACCCCATAGCAGATTTACTGCTACAGGGTGGCCGTTCTGTGCAGAATCACATATTTATTCAAGTGTGTGCTCCTGGTTCTCCATTTCTACTGTGAATACTCACAGCAGAAGACGATCTGCCGGTGCTAGGCAAAGGTATTTGTGCCGACACCCACTGATCGTCAGGCAGAGACACAGGACAGAGCTCTACCTATGTAAAAGCAAAGTCGGGAAAAAAATATTCCCTCAGTAAAAGCAAACTTCCCTTAGAAAAATCAGCACACAGTTTACACAAAAATACTTGTTGGGCATACAGTTAACCCTTTGATCACACTAGATGTTTAACCTGTCCCCAGTTAGTGTCATTAGTACATGAACAGATCACTGTATTACATAGTTACATAGTTAGTGAGGTTGAAAAAAGACACCAGTCCAATCCGGTTCAACCTATGATGAGTGTGTGTGTGTGTGTGTGTGTGTGTGTGTGTTTGCTGTCAATAGTACATCGTATATCCCTTTATGTTGTGGTCGCTAAAGTGCCCATCTAAAGGTTTTTTGAAACTCTCGATGCTCCCTGCTAATACCACTGCTTGCGGAAGAGAATTCCACATCCTTAACGCTACGCTGATGGTAAAAAACCCTTTATGCAGCCTCAGACCATGACACTCCAACTACCATGCTTGACTGTAGGCAAGACACACTTGTCTTTTTACTCCTCACCTGGTTGCTGCCACACATGCTTGACACCATCTGAACCAAATAGGTTTATCATGGTATCATCAGATCACAGGACATGGTTCCAGTAATCCATGTCCTTAGACTGCTTGTTTTCAGCAAACTGCAGGCTTTCTTATGCATCATCTTTAGAAGAGGCTTCCTTCTGGGATGACAGCCATGCAGACCAATTTCATGCAGTGTGTGGCGTATGGTCTGAGCACTGACAGGCTGACCCCCACTCATCCAACCTCTGCAGCAATGCTGGCAGCAATCATACGGCTATTTCTCAAAGACAACCTCTTAATATGATGCTGAGCAGGTGCATCAACTTCTTTGGTTGACCATGGCGAGGCCTGTTCTGAGTGGAACCATTCCTGTTATACCACTGTATGGTCTTGGCCACCATGCTGCAGCTCAGTTTCAGGGTCTTGGCAATCTTCTTATAGCCTAGGCCATCTTTATGTAGAGCAACTATTTTTTTTTAGACCCTCAGAGAGTTCTTTGCCATGAGGTGCCATGTTGAACTTCCAGTGACTAGTTTGAGAGAGTGAGAGCAATAAAACCAAATTTAACACACCTACTCCCCATTTACACCTGAGACCTTTTATCACTAACGAGTCACATGACACCGGAGAGGAAAAATGGCTAATTGGGCCCCAACTGGACATTTTCACTTAGGGGTGTACTCACTTTTGTTGTCAGCAGTTTAGACATTAATGGCTGTGTGTTGAGTTAAGGGGACAGAAAATGTACACTGTTATACAAGCTGTACACTTACTATTTTACATTGTAGCACAGTGTCATTTCTTCAGTGTTGTCATGTGAAAAGATAGAATAGATAAAATATTTGCAAAAATGTGAGGGGTTTTGCCCACTTTTGTGAATTACTGTATATCGTAGAATGCAGTTTTGAATCCTACATAATGTTCTTTTTTTGCATGTTTTTGCTCTCATTTTCTAAAACAATATCCTAGAATGCTTTGGAAGAATATATTTACAGCTCCTTTAAAAAGCTTTTTTAAAATGTATTTTTAGAATTCATGACAGAAACGACAGCTTAAATCAGCAAGAACAGTTTAAGCAACAGGATGAGTATTATGTGACTTTTCACCAAGCATAATTATCTACATCAGACTGCAACACTGGGTTATTTTTAAATGCTTTCAAAATATCTCATCAAAAGAAGTTTGTTTCCTCAAAAATAGTTCTGTTAATCACATCACCATGGTTGGGTTTAATAGCTTAAAAGCTCAGTCCACCATTATATATCTAGGATATTCTGATTCTAAATCTGTTACACACCGCTTAGTAGTTTTGAGTGTTCCCATTATTTTAGATCATTAAAATAATTTAGAAAAAATCCAACAAAGGGAGTGGGAACCATTCACAATGACCATATCAGGTGGTCAGCACAGACATCTTATCAATAGGGTGCCAAAGAGATATAATAATACAGTATACAGGTGCATCTCAAAAAATTAGAATATCATCAAAATTTTAATTTATTTCAGTAATTCAATTAAAAAAGTGAAACTCATATTTTATATAGATGTGTTACACACAGAGTGATATATTTCAAGCATTCCTTTCTTTTACTTTTGAGGATTATGGCTTACAGCTAGTGAAAACCCAAAATTCAGTATTTCAGAAAATTATAGCATAAGACCAATATGAAAAAAAAAAATTAATACAGAAGTGTTGGCTTACTGAAAAGTATAGTATGCACTCAATACTTGGTCAGGGCTCCGGTTGCCTGAATTACTGCATCAATGTGGCTTGGCATGGAGGCGATCAGCCTGTGGCACTGCTGAGGTGTTATGGAAGCCCAGGTTTCTTAATAGTGGCTTTCAGGTCACCTGCATTGGTAGGTCTGGTGTCTCTCATATTCCTCTTGACAATACCCTACAGATTTTCTTTGGAGGTTTAGGTCAGGAGAGTTTGTTGGCCAATCAAGCACAGTGATACCATGATCATGAAACCAGGTATTGGTACTTTTGGCAGTGTGGGCAGGTGTCAAGTCCTGCTGGAAAATGAAATCAGCATCTGCATAAAGCTGGTCAGCAGAGGGAAGCATAAAGTGCTCTAGAATTTCCTAAAAGAAGGCTGTGCTGACTTTGGACTTGATAAAACACAGTGGACCAACACCAGCAGATGACATGGCTCTCCAAATCATCACAGACTGTGGAACATTTGCATTTTATTTGCAAAATCAAGGTCCCAGAGTCTGGAGGAAGAGTGGAGAGGCACAGAATCCAAGTTGCAGGAGGTCCAGTCTGAAATTTCCATAGTCAGTGATGATTTAGGGAGCCATGTCATCTACTGGTGTTGGTCATATAAAAATATATGTTTGACTTTTTGAATTTAATTACTGAAATAAATTAACTTTTTAAAGATATTCTAATTTTATGAGATGCTCCTGTATAGTGTGGTTTAACTCTCCAGCATCTTGCTTAGATTAAGCTTCCTTTGCCAACATTCTTTAAGTGAATGGGAGAGTTTTGTGGTGCCAAGTATAGGAAGAAATTGCAGAAATATGGAAATTATTACTTTTTTGAATCAGAAATAAAGTTCAATAAAACAAAACAAATTGCAAATAGTCCAGAGCATATACTAGGTTATACATTCAGTAAACAGAAAACAGTATCAGAGACATTCATAGACAGTCATTGGGCAGAGAACCCTTCCGCAGCCCTCTTCCCCCACATTATAACCAACACATGCAGTTACCCACCTAGCCAGGGAGCCCGTCCAAGCAATAGATGAATAAGTAACAGTAGAATTATGCTAAATTTACTCCAACACTCTATTTATTACAAAATCTACCTTTGTTAGCCCAGGAACATCCAACCAGCTCTTCCCCCCTCCCAGATTTTATCAAACTTAGCTGTCCCATTGTTGATAAATGGCTCATTCATAGCGAGGAGTAACACCCATGTGCTCAATCCATTCAGTATAAGAGGGAGGTAAAGCACTCTTCCAGTGCAGCAAAATAAGCTTGCGGGCCTGGAACAAAGACCTAGACACTGCTTGTATTGCACGTCTGGTACTATATCATCCAATAAATCTAGAACACATTATTTTGGCTTCGATGCAGTAGTTTGAAAAGCTTGATTAAGCATAATAAGGATGGCATCCCAGTATATTTGTAATTTTCGGGAGCACCACAGCATCTGGATCATATCCCCATGGTCAAAAAGGATCTGGTCCCATACTGTGTAGTTTAAGGGAAATGATAACTAGTGTAAATCACTAAAGTGCAGAGAGTCAAATGTGCAGCAATGTGTACAGCAACAGGCAAGTTACCATGAGTGCACTGGATAAAAATAATTAAATAGTGTATCATTTCTAAGGCTGGCCATACATGTTCAATTTTCTTGTACAATTTTCTGTTAGATTTACCAAAAACCATATAATATGAGGTCAAAACCTAACAATACTTTAAATTTAATCCTATTAGGCAGGTCTTTGTACTACATAGTTGAAGATAAATCTAAAGAAAATTGTACAGAAAATTGTAAGAAAACTGTAAAATGTATGGCCAACCAAAGAGTTTGAGTACCCACTATTTTTTATCTTCGTAGCCTTGATTTTTACTTGATATTGATGAAAGCGAGAAGGATCTCCCTAATGAGGACACAGAAGGTAATAACAACCTGAAAGGGATTCTAATCGTCCACTCACTAATAATTAACTATGTAACAAACTTCCTGGCTCTCTAAATTGCATTCTCAATATAGTCCAATATAGTTTTTTTTTTTTTTTTTTTACCCCAGCAATGAGATGGCGGAAATCAAAAACTTTCTAACTACAGTGTACAGTGTATACCATGTAAAATGAAAGATACATCCCCCTAATTAAAGTGTTAATCCTTAAACATTTTCTCCATTAGCAATGCTCCAATTCCAAACCAGTGATTTATTTTGCAGAGCAGAATAATCTACATGAACTGCTATGCAGTTTGCAGCAAATATACAGTCTACAGTGAACACGTTTGTCACTATTTTTTATCACTATTTTTGCCCAATCTGAGGTGAATATTAGTTCAAATCCACATTCATAATATCTTGTTGATCTTTACATCTTGTTATTAGGGCCTTTTTTTAATTGTATACCATCTTTTTATCTTCAAAATTTTAAAGCATAACTCCACATTTGTTGAGAAAAAAACATTCCCCTCTGGGTGATCTCTGTACATTGCAAGGATTTTAACAAACTTTGTTGCAGATTCCTACCTTTTGTTATTCTGAAGAAATCATTGTTTGTTCCTCTGTGCCTATGTGCTGAGTGGGTCAAATGGGAGTGGTTTAATTATTATCTATCAGCTGTGGCAGCTTCAGAACTCTAACGAGGAAAGCTGCTGGGCCTGCATCCCTCTAGATGTGTTCCTATTGGGAGTATCTCACCAAAAATGACATTTTTGTTGCAGGGGATGCTTGAAATCTGACTTGTATTTTAGGCAGACTTCTGGGACAATTGGTGAGACAATCAGACAAGTAGGAAATTATGTTTTTGGGGTGTGGTCAGTACACATTCTGTGTACAGAACAGCTCCAGGTAGCCATATTGCATTGCATTTTCAGGAAATTACAACAGCTGCAGATTTAAAAGGAAATGTCATTTTTAATAACATTCAATTACAATATGATTTGTGTCGCAATTGTATACGCTTTATTGTATTTTCTTTATTTGCTATTTTTTTTTCCCACGAAAGTGGCGTTACCCTTTAATATAGAAAGCACCATAATATGAATGGTGCACTGTAAGTAAATTCAATCTGTGCTAATACATTTCTCTAGTAAATTATTTTACTATTTTATTTTTTAATTGCAGAGAATACATATTTCATAACTGTATATAGCATAAAGAACTCTTTTATTTCTACTATAGCCAAAATAGTATGTGCATATACAGCAGAGCAAATATATAATAAAAGGTACATCTCAGTAAGTTATCACTGTGTTACAGAATTAGCTCTTTTACAGTAATGAGGAGTAACACTGTAGACCTAGGTGCACAGGTTAGCGTGATTGTAAATTCTCACATTTTTTAAATTACAATAACAAACATGGTATACTAACCTGTGCAAAACTTAATTTTATGAACTAATAATGTTATGATCCATTTTCACAGACATTAATGCACCGAAAAATGTAAAAATCAATTATCAATATTTTGCTTTTGACAGACATTATTGCACCGTAAAATGTAAAAATCAATGATCAATATTTTGCTGTTAACTACATGACAACTGTGATGGTAGTGATTAAAATCACCTATAGCTATAACATTTTATGGAAATTCTCCTCCATAACTTCAGCTTAATGTTCTGTTTATTCAATGTCACTATAGTATACCCTGAGTTAATATACTAAATATGATTTGTGTTTGCTTTTGTTAAAAAAAATGACAAATGTATTTTCTTTTACAGGGGACTATGTAGTTATGACTGTGTACTTTGACCTGTCCAGAAGAATGGGTTATTTTACTATACAGACCTACATACCTTGTACTCTTATTGTTGTTTTGTCCTGGGTATCATTTTGGATTAACAAGGATGCTGTTCCAGCTAGGACTTCTTTGGGTAAGTTACAAACAGATCCCAGTAGAAATGAGAAAAGTGTGTGAACCAAGATGAGACCCATTTGAAATCAGATTTGATCAATATCAGCAAATGTTTAATGATTTTGTGCCATTAGGTGGACTGTGCCACAATACCATGCATGCCCTTTTACCCTAGTTTATAACTTAATATACGTAAGTTGTGGCACTCAACAGCCTTTTTATCCCTCCACCACCAAGACACTCACTTTTCTGTATGACTAAGTACAAAGTTCAGTAAGAACTTCACAATTGTAAGAAATAGGGCATCCTTCCAATGCAAGGAAATCTGCTGTATCTTTAAGAGCTACTTCGTTAACCTGGCACTCTCCAGTCTCCACATGATGAATCTCCACCAGCCTCTGTCACTCTGACACGATCTGGAAATCCTCACAACACCACAGAAAGACAAAAAATGGATACAAGGAAAGTTCCTGGCAAGTGAATTATTATACTTTTTATTGTCTATTACATTTAAACCCATTTAACTCTGTAACATTCATCATGTATTAATCTGTTAATGTCCAATTCAACATTACGTTCCCAAAGGGTCAGAGTTTTCAATAAACTACATGGATAGAATCCTTTTACTGTACTAGGAAACATCAATATAACATAACAGGCAGTGTAGCCAGTGTTATAGCTATGTTTAACTATATTTACACACCCACTATATAAACCTATACAAAACACAATGATTTCTGTATTTTAATTAGTCACGGTGACATTTTTGTCACATTTCCTATCTACTAAGGTTCAAACTTTTATTAAGTTTTGTCACTTTTCAATCCTTTTGTATTAAAATGTCGTTACCAGTAACAGTATAACAAACACTGATAATAAATCAAAAGTACAGCGCTAAAAAGTGCCAAACATCAATACCACTGTGCGAATGAACAAGATAAAGTGCTTGAAAATAATCAAAGTGACACTGTGCAAATATACTTATAGAGTGCAATGAAATATCCAAATCTCTTTGCTAATAAAGCACAAGATAAAGTGCCTATAAATATTCAAAAGGGACAATGTGCAAAATAAATCACATAGTGCATGAAAAATTCTCATAAAGTGCAATGGAATGTCCAGAATATATCTGCCCATTAATAGCTTCCTCCGCCCTGTGCAAAATAAGCTGAAAAGGTGCTTGACAGGTGCTTGAAAGAGCTAGTGCTTCCACCACCACCACCCAAAGATGGCCTCCCACCTTAAACTCAGACCTGTGCTTTACCACCAGGTCCAAGTGAGCAGTTCCCCTAAGGGACAAAGGTCTCTCCACTACAGGTGATGTTCCATTAGGATCGCCCAATGGGTTGGATTTATTAATCACTTCTGCTGATCACTCCCAGCATCATTCGATATGCATATAAAAGAGAGGTAGAAATCTAGTGTTCTCTGCTTAAAACTCCTTTATTAGAATATAAAACAATAGGACTCACATGGGGTAGCACTCTCAAAGCGGTGCATGCTTACAAAGCTTGTCTCAGATACTCCAATGGAGCTGGTTGCCAGGTTCCCATTCGTCTGGAAGTCTCTGCCCCCTATACGTGTTGCGTCATACGTCCAAGATGCTCGACATCCTCAGTAGGGGTGGACTAGGTAGGGGTGGAGTATAACAAACAAACTATCAGGCTTTAGAGAGTTCAGTTTTAGGCCTCTTTTACATTGTTGTATAGTACAGTGTTTGCATACAGTGTAAAATATGTCTATTGTTGTAGAACCCGGGAGCCACAGCTGCAGCATATTTTTGTCCATAAAAATGCATTACAGAAAACAGCCTGTGCATATAACAGCTGATACTAGCATGTACTCACATATGGGTGCATATGGGTGAATTTTTCAAAACATAATGCATTCCTATGGGCAAAAAATGATTGATCATGTGTAGACTGAGAGGTCTCTGGGTAAACCTTGCAGGTTTTTGTCTGCACATTCACCCTACTTTGTTAACCATAATGCACTGGATTGTTTTAAACTTTGACAATAGGCTTAGATGTGCCAACTACTGGGGCTTTTGAGTAAGCCACTTCCCTCACTTTAAAAAGGGATGCAGAGAAACGAAATTTGTATACTGGAAGTTACAGTAGGGGAATCTGAGAAACTGCAAATGTAGAGATTAGAATCTGTTAGGAAAACATACTTTTATTTTTATTGCTAGTTGTTTGGTGAATCCCAACCGCTTTCCAGGTTTTTTTTTTATTGTTTCATGGTTGATTTGATGTTACTTTTAGATGCTGTACTGTCAAAGAACATTTTTTTTCCCCCTTTTTGTTTTAGGGATGGTGTTTTTGTATTTTCATGTATTTTGGGAGTATATTTTTTATTTTATGTTGATAGACCTTTATTTTAGGTTAAACCCTTTTTTTTTTTTTCGCAGCAAGGCTTTACTTGTGCATTTGTTTCAGGGGGTATTATTTGGGGTTTTCATTTCAATTTAGCCTGGGGTGCTCAAAGTACAGCATTCACTTGTTAATGGACACTATTCTTGAATTTACCTTTTGTTTACAGCATACTGCTGCATCATTTAGGCTCCGTTCACATGTAGGCGTTTTGGGGCGTTTTTGGGGCGTTTTTCTGCTCTAGGATCAGCTCTCAAAACGCCCAACAAGACAAATCCTATTCATTTCAATGGCCCCTGTTCACATCTGAGCGTTTTGAAGCTGTATACAAAACGCCCAACGCTCAAAAAAGTACATGAGCTTCTTTTTGGGCAGATTACAGGCGTTTTCCATTGATCTCTATTGAATCTAAAAACGCCTGCACAAAAATCGCGGTAAAAATCGCGGCAAAATCGCGGTAAAATCGCGGTAAAAACGCGCGAAAAACGCTACGCTCAGGTGTGAATGTAGCCTTAAAGGCAATGTATGCTTTGAAAAGTTTTTGTTATTTTAACTAGGTAACAGTTTAGTTATACTCCCTGCGTTTGTTTCCCTTACCTTGTAATGATGGACTCACATGTTGTGGCCGCATTTATAGTGTTATGGCTGATTCAGGTATTTTCATCCATTCATTCAGCTTGCTTGTCCTTAAAGACAGACAACTTAATGTTCTGGGTTATACAGCTCCAATGCATTTCTTGTAATTTCCTCTGTGTTGCATCACAAATGTGGAAGAACAGATGTGCTAAAACACATCTGTTCTAACATGGGTGGTCTCTGCTGTTTGTGTCTGTTAACTTAATTACTATTTAGCTCTCACTTGCAGAACACTAGGTATTATGGAATATATAGTTTCTTCACAGGAAATGTCAGTTCTCACATTACAGTCAGAGGGCATGCATTAACCTGTGAAGCTCCATGTGATATGCCACATATTTGAACACAAACAGAAACTTCTGACAGATAGAAATTGTCCAGGCGGAAAGTTTTTTTTTTATCAGTGAGAATGGGGACAGCCTAAGAGAACTACTGGCCAATTTCTATCTGCAGTTCTAAGTGGGCCTATTATCAATTGAGTTTTGTTTTTGAAAATATATTTTTTTTTACTGAAATGAATCCAGTTTGGATTCTACTGATGTATACAAGCCAAACTAGCTGGCTAAAAGAAAAAAAAAAATAATTCTAAAGCCAAATATGAACTTCCAGTGTATGTTGTCACTAAGCCTGTCTGTGCAAATAGTGCTGTTCCATAACAATAACCTAATATCAAAATAGCGTTGCGTTGTCCCACACACTGCCTAAAGTTACTGTTACAGTAAGCGTTACCACAACCTCAGTGCTACTATAACACTATGAAGCACATGAATCCAATATCTAAAAATATGTTATGGCTAATAATGCCAAAAACCCAGTTCTGCAATTAAAAGAAATATTGCCTTAACTACCTAAATTTACATATAGTAGAGCTCCCACGATAAGAGATCAAACATTGCCCCATTTTCTCATCCCTAGAAGGGAAAGTATAAACAGTGTCATTATCCATTTTTGTGCTTTACCCACCCTTTTCTTTATGTTTCTTTTCTTCTTTTATTTTCCTATGGCTCATTCTCTTTTGTACATTTTGGTATTTTGTCTTGATGGCCATAACTTGACAACTGGGTTACCCCAGCAGAGTTGGAATACTGATATCCCAACACAGTAGCTAAGTGGTTAGCTACTTCCACCTAGCAACACTAGGGTTGTTGGTTCAAATCCCAACCACAGCACTAACTGCCTGGAGTTTGTTTGTTCTCCCTGCCCATGTATGGGTTTCTTCTGGCTTCTTCATTTTCCACCCACACTCCGAAGACATGCTGGAAGGTTGATTGGATCCTGTCTAAATTGGCCTGTGTATATATGAATGTGAGTTAGGAACCTTATATTGTAAGCTCCTGAATGTAAGTGAATGTAAAATATATATATGTAAATTGACAGCGCTATATAAGTACCTGTAATAAATATATATGGGAGATCCAACCATGCACTGTACTCATGTGTGGTCATGCAAGTTGCATCCCTCATTCTACGCAGACAACTATTATCTGCATATGTTCTATAGTAGTTACAATGTGATTTTGGGTAGCAATGCCTCAGGACATTGACTGTACCCTTGAATAACTAATTTTATTCATTGTATCCAGACATTGCTTTGCAATTTATACAATTTTATCAAAAACTTACTGAAACAGAACAGTGTTATTCTGTAATAACAATAATAATAACAAAGCAAGCACTGACATTAATAATGTAAGGTGAGGAAAGAGTTGTGTGCCTGATTCACTGTTAAGGGAAAACATGGTGGGAAATAAAGTGAAGGAGAATGAGGAAGGCCATCATCATTTGATGGATTCTGAAGAGTAGGAAGTGATGTCATTGACACATGTGAATTAGGGAAGTATTTTGGTAGCCAAATCCTTTGGGTAAAAACACTTGAATCTATGACACTGTTTACATATAAATGTGCTCCTTTGTGAAAATACAGTACTAACTTTATACTAAAAGGCACTTCTCTAGAATCCAACTCCTTTATCCAATGCCCTAGCTAAGTTGTTTCTGTTATTGGGTGGTCCTATTTCATAATGCTTGAAGATTTGGTATAAGGGAGAATGATCTGTGGTCATGATGTCACAAATCCTTGCTTTAAAGATGCTCTATAAACAAAATGGAGAGCCCTAGCACTGAAATGGCTCTCCTACTAAACAAATGGCAAATAACTTGATCAATTACATTGCAGAGAATGATATCCGAAACAATTAATCTAAAAATATGGATAAGTTGAAATACAGTTTGCTCTACTTTGAGCACCAGTGTGGAAGACATGTGAATCCTGCTGGTGACACCTCTTTTTAGGAAACTATTATGTGTACTCTATTTGGTCTTGTTTTTAACTCCCTACCTGGGAAACACTGTTAACAATATAATCTGCATATAACAGCAAAATACATTTAGCATGCAGAGTGGCGATCTCAGTCGCGCTGTGTTCCTAGGACATGGCGCTACCCCGATCTCAGTAAAGATCCGATGACACGGCTCTTTACCCGTATGATTGACTATGTCCAATCACAGCTGGTCACATGCAAACAAGAAAGTGCCATTTATCAGGTCTACTTGGCTCACACTGACAGAGCGTGTGGTAAGGAGAACTGATCAGTGGCATCTCCTCACAGGGGAGACCTATACAGGCAATCAGGGCACTGATCATCAGTGCCCTGATTACAGTACAGCCCAAGCAGTCTCTATCAGTGACACAAATCAGTGCCTATTAGTGATGCCAGTCGGTGCTGCCTTTCTGTGCCCATTAGTGCTGCCCTTCGGGGCCGCCTATCAGTACCACCTATTAAGTGCTCATCAGTGCCACCGATCATTGCCCATCAGTGCGGAATATTAGTGCCTCCTCATCAGTGTCACCTCATCAGTGCTCAATCAGTGCATTCCATCAGTGCTGCCTAATCAGCGCACATCAGTGAAGAAGAAAAATTAAAAAATGTATCGACAGAAACTAAGAAAAACTTTTTTCTAAATTTTTGCAAAAAAAAAAACGCAGCAGTGATTAGGTACCACCAAAAGAAAGCTCTATTTGTGGGGAAAAAAATACAGAAATGTAATTTTGGTACAGCGTTGAATGACCACGTAATTGTCATTCAAAGAGTAACAGCGCTGAAAGATGAACATTGGCCCGGGCAGGAAGGGGGTGAAAGTGCCCAGTATTGAAGTGGTTGAAGGATAGGGTCATCTTTAAAAGTATGTTACATGTTACACCCATGTTTCAGGTTTAATGTGTAACATGTGACATGCTGGTATGCGCCCACCTGTTGCCACCAGAGCCCTCTTCAATGTGAGATAGGGGTGGGGAACCTTTTTTCTGCCAAGGGCCAATTGGATATTTATAACATAATTCGGGGGCAGTACAAAATTATCAACCTAAAAATTAGCCTGTTATATTTGGTCAAATATTTAATTAACTCACCCCTAATGTGATGGCTGGAACAGCTTCTCTTTGGTAAGGTGTGTGATGTTAGCTGGTATGATGTTGCTACTCGCCACTTGTTTTCCAGGTTTGCGTCAGTCAGTCTGGAGCGCAAGTCGACTCTTTGCGATAGTAAGTTTTGATCCCTAAGATCAATTTTAAAAAGCATTTTAACTGCTTCCCATCCGCGCTACAGCCTATATACGGCTGCAGCGCGGACCAGTGCCCTGATTACTAAAAGGTAAAAAAACATACACAGTGCCCCCCCATCAGTGCCCACAGTGCCCGCCATCAGTGTCCCCCATCAATGCCCACAATCAGTGCCCATAGTGCTGCCAGTCAGTGCCCATCAGTGCCTGCTCATCTAGGCACTGATAAGCACTGACTGGCAGCACTATGGGCACTGAGTGTGGGCACTGATGGTGCTGCCCATCAGTGCTCATCAGTGCCGCCCATCAGTGCTCATCACTGCCACCCGTCAGTGTCCATCAGTGCCATCTGCCAGTGCCCTTTAGTGCCGCCTCTCAGTGCCCATCAGTGCATCCCATCAGTGCCGCCTCTCAGTGCCCAGCAGTGCCACCTCTCAGTGCCCAGCAGTGCCACCTCTCAGTGCCCAGCAGTGCCGCCTATCAGTGCTCATCAGTGCCGCCTATCAGTGCCGCCTATCAGTGCTGCCTATCAGTGCCGCCTATCAGTGCCACCTATCAATGCCGCCTATCAGTGCTCATCATTGCGGCATATTAGTACCTCCTCATCAGTGCCCATAAGTGCCACCTCATCAGTGCCCATAAGTGCCACCTCATCAGTGCCCATCAGTGCAGCCTATCAGTGCCCATCAGTGCCGCCTCATCAGCGCACATCAGTGAAGGAGAAAATTTTATTTTCAAAATTTACTCGCAGAAAATAAGAAAAACTTTTTTTTTTCCAAATTTTCTGTCTTTATTCTTTTTTTTAGTAAAAAATAAAAAACCCAGAGATGATTAAATACCACCAAAAGAAAGCTCTATTTGTGTGAAAAAAATGATAAAAATTTCATATGGGTACAGTGTAGCATGACCGCGCAATTGTCATTCAAAGCGTGAGAGCACTGAAAGCTGAAAATTGGCCTGGATGGGAAGGGTGTTTAAGTGCACAGTAGGCAAGTGGTTAAATACATTAGAGAAGCAGAGCAACTCTCAATCAGGTGCCTCGTGCTCCCTCAAAGATGTCCGCCACTGACAGGGAACCCCCGCACTCAGACCTGCCCCAGTTGGATCCGTCCGCGCCTTCTGTAACACCGTAAAGGCAGAATGCATGACACTGAGCGGCTCCACGGCCCTCCTCTACATAATAAATTGTGCTGCTGCCTGCAGTGCAATGGAGGGTTGGACCAAACCCTTGCTGTGAGAGAAGGCAGGAGTTACTCTCTCTCCACCCTCTGTCACAGCTGCATCATTTATTCACAGGAATCTTTGAATAAAAAGAAACTACAAGCCCCGTCTTCCACCTCTGCAGATGGCGTATAGTTCTCAAAAGACTCACAGTGCTCTTGTAGTCCAGTCACACTGTTTATAGCTTTGTAAATGAAAGCCTGTACAGAGATACTGGCAGCATAGCTGCAGCTACTGATCACAGGTGCAATGCTGTGAAAAAAAATGAATGCAAATATATTTTTATCACAAAAGTGGGCCTTAAAGCTGTAATTTCTTTTCAAAATATAGTTCATAAGAATTGTAAACAACAATATGTGATGCATGATTGATCATTGTATCATTCCCTAAATTTGCTTGTATTGATGTTACTGTCTAAAATGCCACTATATAAAGAAAGTTAAATGTAATTAGCTAATGCAAGCACAGTCATAATCTCCAACATTCCTCTTTAACGTATTAATCAAAATTAAACATGTCTTAATGCATTCATTTTTTTAAAGGCTAAAAATTAAGCACAACATCTTATTTAAGGTAACCTGTGCCAAGGCTATACACTATAAGGTATTTACATATTCTAAAAAAAAAAAAAAACTTAACAGGGCTTTAAAACAAAAACAAGTCATCACTCACTTCTATAGCTTCAGGCTTTGTGGAGAAATTATTTTGAAAGTTTTTGAAAAAGGCACTGGCACTGAATTAACAGCTCTTTTTGCTTTACTTAGTCTGTAATGTAAACACACTATAGGTTTTTCGAAGCTGTTACAAACCAACAAAAACTCAACTACATACTGTGGTCTTTGTTATGACCTTTGAGGAAAACTTACTTCAACGGACATAAGTTATAGAGATCAGTGATAGCTTTTAAAGCTTTTTACTGCTTCTTACGCAGATTTAAAACTTGTTCCTATATAAAAAATACCCATAGCTTTGCCACAGGTGCATAATAATTAAGTGGCTTATTTACACTAAAAACCTGCACTTTAACTAATTTGTTTTTAATGAACTGATAACCCCAAAATATTCTTACACCTTTAAAGTGTGTGCAGATACCTTAGGTGCATAATATAATGTGGCACTCATGTACACCTGTGCATCCCTATTGTAGTTATGTATTCTGTATGTGTTTTTTGCAGGTTCGATATCTGAATGGGTTTTTATGTACTTTTAAATTACTTTATATACTTATCCTAATTTACTTTTCTTCAGCTACTATTTTAATTAAATTACATTGTTACAAGGTGTCTAAAGGGTTTGCAATATGGAGACATCATCATAGGTTTTCATAGGATGTCGATCATGTGTGCTGAAATTCAAAATTAGGGTTACAGAAACCCTGATGTCTCTCACAACTGGCACTAAACTGAGCACGTTGTAAGTGCTCAGAACTAAAACTATTTTTTTCACAGCAAAAAAAAAAAAAAAAAAGACTGGTCTACATGAAACTCAAGTTCAATTAAGTCTTCACTCACCGTGTTAGGATGCAGGAAAATACAGTATAATATACAACAGCAGAGGAGACCATAAGTATGATGGAATTGGACCTGGCACAGGGGATGAGATTTTGAGCTTGCAGAAGTGAGTATTGCAGCTCTGCATAGAAACCAATCAGCTTCCATGTGTTATTGTCAAAGTTGAATTGAACAAGCTGAAGTTGAAAGCTGATTGGTTACCATGCACATCTGTACCAGGTTCGGGGTGCTCCAATTGTAGTAAATCTCCCCCAGTCTGCTTGCTTTCCTAAAGGACAACAAAAGTAGGCAAGTTCTATAAATAGTCCAATACCACTGCTAGAAACATTCTTGTTTTCCCAAAATGGTGGCATTCTGGCCTACAGAAATGTACATAATCAATAAGGTATTGATTATATCCAAATAATCTGTGAATCCATGTGTTTCTCAACCCATACACACATGATTAAAAAAAAATAAAGGCTCAGGTCTAATGCAAAACTACTAAAAGATAAATGTTTTCTGTGTTATCCAGCTATTGTTCTTGTGTAAAACAGTTGCTTAGGTTACCCACAAGATCTTACAAACCTCAGTGACCACATGTTTTTTTTTCTGTTTTTAAACGGCATCTACTTTTTTAAACAGGTATTACAACTGTGCTCACAATGACCACTCTGAGTACCATTGCCCGGAAATCTCTTCCAAAAGTCTCCTATGTGACAGCAATGGACCTTTTTGTCTCAGTGTGCTTCATCTTTGTATTCTCTGCCTTGGTGGAATATGGCACTCTCCATTATTTTGTTAGTAACAGGAAGCCAAGCAAAGACAAAGAGAAAAAAAAGAAAAATCCAGTAAGTATTTTGGGAAAGTTTGTATTAATATTATTATTAATATTCTTTGCATCCATATTATATAACCCTATATAGCTTATTTTTAATTTAAAAAAAAATATGCATTAACCTTGTGAATATGATTGTGCCCTATCAGTTCCCAGCAGGCAGAACATTGAAAAACATTTTTATTGATTTAAAAACTACTCTTTGTTCTCATTAAAGTTTGAATAATTTGGAATTGCTCATACCATAATCATTTCAAACCAAGATCATGCCATTGTAGTTTCTTTGAATGGTTAGCTAGCTGCACAATATTATAAGATGCTTTTTGAGACTATTACCTGAACCTATGTTGCAATTGTTTTTAAACCCACCAATTTTTAACTTTCGTAAGCTTTTCGTTAGTTTTCAAACATAAAATGCTAGGGAGACAGACCATTCTTATCCTTTGATCAAACTGTAGTGGAGTTGGTGGTTCTAATATATACAGTAAAAAAAAAAAAAATTATATATATATATATATATATATATAGTACACCCCATACATTTTTGTAGATATAATAAAA